>NC_142482.1:15553224-15856254 GCF_049115385.1 Moschus berezovskii | reverse complement strand
TTAGTTTTGCCAAGAGAACGCACTGGTCATAGCAAACACCCTCTTCCAACAACAAAAGAGAAGACTCTACACATGGACATCACCAGATGGTCAACACCAAAATCAGATTGATTATATTCTTTGCAGCCAAAGATGGAGAAGCTATAGAGTCAGCAAAAACAAGACCAGGAGCTGACTGTGGCTCAGATCATGAACTCCTTATTTGCAAATTCAGACTTAAATTGAAGAAAGTAGGGAAAACAACTAGACCATCCAGGTATGACCTAAATCAAACCCCTTTCGATTATACAGTGGAAGTGAGAAATAGATTTAAGGGACTAGTTCTGATAGATAGAGTGCCTGATGAACTATGGAAAGAGATTCATGACATTGTACAGGAGACAGGGATCAAGACCATCCCCATGGAAAAGAAATGCAAAAAAGCAAAATGGCTGTCTGAGGAGTCCTTACAAATAGGTGTGAAAAGAAGAGAAGCAAAAAATAAAAGAGAAAAGGAAAGCTAAAAACATCTGAATGCAGAGTTCCAAAGAGTAGCAATGAGAGATAAGAAAGCCTTCCTCAGCAATCAACGCATAGAAATAGAGGAAAACAACAGAATGGGAAAGGCCAGAGATCTCTTCAAGAAAATTAGAGATACCAAGGGAACATTTCATGCAAAGATGGGCTCGATAAAGGACAGAAATGGTATGGATCTAACAGAAGCAGAAGATGTTAAGAAGAGGTGGCAAAAATACACAGAACTGTACAAAAAAGATCTTCACGACCAAGATAATTACGATGGCATTATCACTCACCTGGAGCCAGACATCTTGGAATGTGAAGTCAAGTGGGCCTTAGAGAGCATCACTACGAACAAAGCTAGTGGAGGTGATGGAATTCCAGTTGAGCTATTTCAAATCCTGAAAGATGATGCTGTGAAAGTGCTGCACTCAATATGCCAGCAAATTTGGAAAACTCAGCAGTGGCCACAGGACTGGAAAAGGTCAGTCTTCATTCCAATCCCAAAGAAAGGCAATGCCAAAGAATGCTCAAACTACTGCACAATTGCACTCATCTCACACGTTAGTAAAGTCATGCTCAAAATTCTCCAAGCCAGGCTTTAGCAATACATGAACTATGAATTTCCAGATGTTCAAGCTAGTTTTAGAAAAGGCAGAGGATTCAGAGATCAAATTGCCAACATCCGATGGATCATCGAAAAAGCAAGAGATTTCGAGAAAAACATCTATTTCTGGTTTATTGACTATGCCAAAGCCTTTGACTGTGTGGATCACAATAAACTGTGGAAAATTCTGAAAGAGATGGGAATACCAGACCACCTGACCTGCCTCTTGAGAAACCTGTATGCAGGTCAGGAAGCAACAGTTAGAACTGGACATGGAACAACAGACTGGTTCCAAATAGGAAAAGGAGTGCGTCAAGGCTGTATATTGTCACCCTGCTTATTCAACTTATATGCAGAGTACATCATGGGGAACGCTGGGCTGGAAGAAGCACGAGCTGGAATCAAGATTGCTGGGAGAAATATCAATAACCTCAGATATGCAGATAACATCACCCTTATGGCAGAAAGTGAAGAGGAACTATAAAGCCTCTTGATGAAAGTGAAAGAGGAGAGTGAAAAGGTTGGCTTGAAGCTCAACATTCAGAAAACAAAGATCATGGCATCTGGTCCCATCACTTCACGGCAAATAGATGGGGAAACAGTGGAAACAGTGGCTGACTTTATTTTGGGGGGCTCCAAAATCATTGCAGATGCTGACTGCAGCCATGAAATTAAAAGACGCTTACTCCTTGGAAGGAAAGTTATGACCAACCTAGACAGCGTATTAAAAAGCAGAGATATTCCTTTTCCAACAAAAGTCCTTCTAGTCAAGGCTATGGTTTTTCCAGTAGTCATGTATGGATGTGAGAGTTGGACTGTGAAGTAAGCTGAGCGCTGAATAATTGATGCTTTTGAACTGTGGTGCTGGAGAAGACTCTTGAGAGTCCCTTGGACTGCAAGGAGATCCAACCAATCTATATACAGGAGCTCAGTCTTGGGTGTTTATTGGAAGGACTGATGCTGAAGCTGAAACTCCAATACTTTGGCCACCTCATGCAAAGAGCTGACTCACTGGAAAAGACTCTGATGCTGGGAGGGATTGGGGGCAGGAGGAGAAGGGGACAACAGAGGATGAGATGGCTGGATGGCATCACCAACTCAATGGACATGAGTTTGAGTGAACTCCAGAGTGGTGATGGACAGGGAGACCTGGCGTGCTGTGATTCATGGGGTCGCAAAGAGTCGGATACGACTGAGAGACTGAACTGAACTGAAACGACATCATAAATATGTTAAAAGAAAACTCATCTCTTAGAGACACATATTGAAGAACTGACGGTGAAATAATAGATGTCTTGTATTACCTCTAAAATATCCAGAAAAAAAATTTAAACAAAGGGGATGGAAAAACTAAACAGGAAAATTGTTGTAATTGTTTAATCTGTATGAATAAAAATGATTGCACGTCAGCATTCATTATGCTATTCTCTTTATTTTTGCATATATTTGGAAATTATTGTAATGAAAATAGCTATCTCTATATGCAATGGATTTTTTATTGACATCTTTAATGTACATTATCAAGAAATTAGTATATATCAGAGACAAAATAAAAGTCTTAGAAGCTGAGAGGAGAGAACAGATCACATTAAAAGGATCAAGAATTGCAAAAATTTTGTCCATAAAAAGAAGAATTACAATGGCACTGGATTCCTAAATAGCAAATTTGACCCTAGAAGACAATGAAAAATGTCTCCAAAATGCTGAGAAAACTACTCACAGAATGGAGAAAATTTCTGCTAATCATAAACTGATAAGAGATTTGTACCCAAAATATAAGAAGAACTTTCACAATTCAACAACATGAAGAAAAATAATCCAATTAAAACACCAGCAAAGAATTTAAACAGGCTAAAAACATTTTTCCAAAGAAGATATACAAATTTGGAAGTCAGCATGTGAAAAGATGCCCCAAATCATTAGTCATTAGGAGATGCAAATCCAACCACACTGAGACACCACTTCATATCCACTGCATCCTCAGTCAAGTCCGACTCTTTGCGATCCCATGGACTGTATGTAGCCCACCAGGCTCCTTTGTCCATGGGATTTTCCAGGCAAGAATACTGGGTGGTTGCCCTTTTCTTCTCCAAGGGATCTTCCCAATGCAAGGATCGAACCTGCATCTCCTGTGTCTCCTGCATTGGCAGGAGGATTCTTTTACCACTGAGCCACTGAAGCCTTCACATCCACTAGGATGGCTGTAACAAAAAAGCTAGACCATAAAAAGTGCTAGCAAGACCGTGGAGAAGGGGCAACCTACACATATTATTGGCAAGATTGCAAAATGGTAAAACTCTTTGGAAAACAGTTTGGCGGTTCCTCAAACTGTTAAACATGGAGCTATATGACCTGAAATTTCAGAGCTGAAAACATATCCCCATAAAAACATGGACTTTAATGTTCATAGCAGCATTATTTGTAACCATCCAAAAGTGGAAATAATTCAAATGTCTATTAACTGATAAATAAATAAACAAAATTGCTATATCCTTATAATGGAATATTATTTAGCCAAAGAAGGAAAGAATTATTAATATTACAATATGCATAAACCATGAAACATTATGCTAAGTGAAAGAAATCAGTCACAAAAAAAGTACATATTTTATTAATCCATTTACATGAAACATCCAGAACAGGCAAATTCATACAAATGTAAGGATGAGTTATGTTTGCTAGGGGTTGGGCAAGTGGCAAATTATGTGACTTAAGGTTTCTTTTAAAGGTAATGAAATATTCAGGAACTAGATAGTGATCATGACTGCACAACCCTGTGAATATACTAAAAATCATTTGATTGTGTACTTTAAACGGATGTGTGAATTATATCTAAATTAAGCTGTTATTTTAATATTTTTGAAGGCATGATCACAGATGTCAGTGGGGTCTGTGGCTCATTTGTTAGAATGCACTCTAATTTGTCTGTTGATTGACCAAATCTATTAAAAAATGTTCAAGCAGGCTGCAGGGTTTACTTGCTAATCTAGAAATACTTGGCTATCTTGCATTTGCAAATGTTCCCAATCAAGTCTGTACTAATGATTAAAAGTCCATGTTCACAGACTACTCTTGACTGATCTCCAATTCAAAATAATTTTACATAGAACAGAGAAAACTGAAAAAGCTTTCCAAATCGAGGCTTAAAGAGCTAAGATTAAAGGAGGGATCAAACTGTAACTTACAGCAATGGTTACAGCAAGATATGGTAATATAGTCAACCATGTATTACACTGATGAGCAGCTCAAATGATATCTGCGTGATGAACAAGTTTGGAACAGACAGTCATGTCACAGAGAACATGACGCGTTGTTGTTTTACACTACTTGATCTTTTGAACATAAACTTAAATTGTGTGAAGCTAAGTTTATGAAGATAATAACATGAACTCTGTACTTGTAATTGCATAAGTTGACACCCTCATTGATAAAATGAGAGCCATTGAAGAAATACATTCTTGATAAAAATGGAAAACATAGCATACAATTTTATCAGTTCCCAGAAGAACTAGATGAAGAGTTTAAAGATCAGACTGGGCTCTCTCAAGTCTTAGATCCTAACTTTTGTGGTAGGATCCAATTTCTGTAGATGGACAGGAATGTCATTGCTCTCTATGGGGCTTTGTGGGCATGAAGACTCCAAGACAATACAACGGTGGCTGAGGACAGCACTCATTGCTTACCCACAGACCTCGAGGGACTAGCCAAGGACTTTCAATTTGAAAACTTTTACTCTGAAAGGCTTTAAAAAAAAAAATAAGAAAAAAGTGTAGACATGAATAAAGACCGAACTTCACCGCAAGAAGTGAATGCACGTGAATTGCGCGAATGCAGGTATGGATGCAGAAACAAACACAGGAGGAAATGGCGCCAGCTGTGTCGTGACCACCTGTGAAAGGGGACGGCCAGAGCAGGAAGGCTGATGTTCATGTGGTCATTGGAAGAATGCCCATCCTCTTAACAGTTCCTACGGAATTAAATTTTGCTTTCATCTTTAGATGAAAAATAAAAGCATCTTTTGTCTAAAAATGTACTTTAACATTATTCATCATTGTTACGTTTTTTAATTGTGCTATAAATTTCTTTTCACTTTTCTTTATATTTAACCATGAATGCTGAAATTGGTTTTCAATAACCACTCAGATAGTATCACTAATAACTAATTTGAGGTCAATAGACCTAACTAGCAAATCACTGATTCAAAAAATGAAAGTGTTAGTCATTCAGTCATGTCCAGCTCTTTGCAACCCCATAGTCTATAGTACATGAAGCTCCTCTGTCCAAGGGATTCCCCAGGCAAGAATACTGGATTGGGTTCCCATTCCCTTCTCCAAGGGATCTTTCCAACCCAGAGTTTGAACCTGGGTCTCCCACATTGCAGGTGGATCCTTTACCATCTGAGCCACCAGGGAAAATCCTAGGGGGTTCAAACAATTGATTTACATCAAGAAAAAAATTCATTAAGTCAGACAAAGACAAATATCACATATCTTTTATATGTGAAATCTAAAAAAATTATACAAATGAACTAATTTATAAAACAGAAATAGATTCACAGACATAGAAAAAAAAAAACTATGGTTACCAAGAGAAAGGAGGGTGGAGGAAGGGCAAATTGGGAGTTTGGGATTAACATATACATGCAACTACAAAATAAATCAACAAGGATTTTTTAAAATACTTTTACAACTTCACTTTAGTTAAATCTTGTACAGGATTGCTAAACACCATGAAGAGTTATACCATCTATACCCTAATAAGGATTGAAAATTTGCATTCCAATTGACTATTTAGCTTAAAGAGTTTAATTTCACTTCAATATCTATAGAACCTATTAAGGCCAGATGGGCACACCCCTGTCTTTCATGTTACCCTTAACCCCTTTGTCCTGAGAGAGGAGGCTTAGCTGCTTCTTTAGTTCTTTAATTTCTTTTCTTGCTCTATACCCAGTATTTTGTAATAACCTATAAAGGAAAAAATCTGAAAAAGAAAAAAATATATATATACTCAATCAGTTTGCTGTACACCTGAAACTGACACACATTATAAATCAACAATACTTCAATTTAAATTTTTAATTAAAAAATTATAAATTCATTTTTATTTCAGTTGTTTTTGAGAGGCAGGATTTCTATCTACTGACACAGAAACACTAGCTGATGGGGGCCTGGGATGAGGTCATCACTCAGCATAATGTCCCACTTTAAGTCTCCTTCCTTCTTGCTGTATTTGTTTGTGCACAACACGTAAAACTAGCTTGTTGCCACCATTCATGACAGATAACTTACCTATACACTTATCTGCTTACCAGATAAAATAGCATAATGAGAAAATTATACTTAAATACATTTGGGAGGGAAAAAAAGACACTTCCAGGTGCCTCTGCTGCTGCTGCTGCTACTAAGTCACTTCAGTCGTGTCCGACTCTGTGTGACCCCATAGACGGCAGCCCACCAGGCTCCCCAATCCCTGGGATTCTCCAGGCAAGAACATTGGAGTGGGTTGCCATTTCCTTCTCCAATGTGTGAAAGTGAAAAGTGAAAGTGAAGTCGCTCAGTCAGTTCAGTTCAATTCAGCTCAGTCATGACCGACTCTTTGCGACCCCATGAATCACAGCACGCCAGGCCTCCCTGTCCATCACCAACTCCCGGAGTTCACTCAAACTCATGTCCATCGAGTCGGTGATGCCATCCAGCCATCTCATTCTTGGTCGTCCCCTTCTCCTCCCGCCCCCAATCCCTCCCAGCATCAGAGTCTTTTCCAGTTCCAGGTGGTAAATGTCGTAAATATGGTAATTCCAGGTGGTAATTTGAAAAGCCTTCTGAATTCTGATGCCAAATAACTTTAACAGTTAAAACAATTGCATTCTAAGCTATTTTTAGTTTATAATCTTCTAAAATGTTTATCCCTTGAAAGTTGGTTACTCTGTTCTATAGAGGAAAGTCAAAATAGCCCGTTAAGTTCCAATTAACGGATTTTAAGTTAAGACTCTTACCTACAAAACTATATTTTCATTAATTAAATTTTAATATAATCTCTCTTCTCAAAGACAGTATTAAAAGCTTTAGTAGGTGGTTTAAAAACCAGTTTCAAATTATTCATTAGGTTCATTTGGGGTGGAGTCTTCAAGATGCCAGATCCAGGATGCTCTTGTGGCTTTGACCAGATGAAGTCCTGGTACCTACCAGGACTTGGTTTCTTTTTTATAGTTTTTAATGGAATGTGATAAGTAGTGATCGCTGTGTCATGTGTGGATGGTCTCAGCTGTTATCATACACTGTCATCCCCTCCATTCTGCCTAATATAAACTTCTCCCTATGTTGCCCAAGGATAAGATGTATTTGAATTCAATGCCAGTCAATTTCAGGTGCCAGAGGTCAAAGGTACTCAAATTCATCTTCTGTGTAAAAATGTGGCCTTTTTCCTTATTAACATATCTTACTGTAGTACATTAATAGGGGAGTTGAAATATAAAGTGTTTGCTTTCTTTCAATATTTCTACTGATGTTTTAAAGTTAGTCCCCCCAAAGTGATATAATAAGGGAACTATGGGAGTAAAGACAGCAGGAAGTATTTGTATTTTCATTTTCTTCAGCGGGATTGGAAAAAAAGTTCTACTTAAGGAGGGGGTGGAAGTTTTGTTTTATATTTCATCAAACCAAGCTAAAAAAAGAATACATTTTTAAAATATTAGCTTTGAAGATATACTATTTCAAAAATACTTGTTTCTCACTAATACTGCACCTTTATCCTTGAGCAACCATCAACAGTCAAATGTGATATGGTTTCGTTTTAAGGAGCTTTTTAGCATTTACCTTTAGGAAGTCTACTATAACTTATATTTGAGCTATTATGCATATTCTTACCAAGAAGAAGTATTCTATGACTCCAGCACATTACACAGAAGGTCAGTTTTTAAATTATTTTGACATTTGTTAGTTACACTAGAGAAAACTATTTTAAAACATCTATTTGTAAATTATCACCATAAACTAAGCATTCTGATGTTTGAATAAAGTTACTACTCAGCAGAAATTAACAGTAATTTTAATGAGGGTGGGGGAACCTACAGTTTTTATGCCATTGTAGTGCTGCCTAGATTTTTTTAAATGCTTTTGTTCATGATATTTTACTTTCTATTTACCAAGATTCTACTAATATCAATCTATATGTAATTTGGAAACTTATTTTGCACAGTAATTTCATGTCTGCTCAATTAACTTTTCATCAGTGAAGTACTATTGTTTAGATATTTTTAAAATTCTGAGACAATATCATTTTAAACCTGAAACTCTATGATAAACCAACTATCAGTGAGGGCAGAATTAGAACATTTTGAACATGCAAAATCTCCAGTTATTGCACATACAACTTTCCTTGGAATGTTATCCTAAAATATGTTATAGAAAAATCATGGAGCAAACCAAGATAATGAAAAGTCTAACTCCTTCAGGCAGGTGGTCCAGTCAGAATAAAGATGCGGGGAGGTGATAATGAAAGCAGAGAGTGGCCTCAGACAGAGGCTCCAGGAGCTTTTCTCTAAGAAATGAGGCTCTAAAATTATTTCCTTCCCTCAGTGGTTTTGAGACCTGAGGACAGTTTTCCTCTCACGTATCAAATAGTTCTCTTCGTTTCAAGAGTGAAGGAAAACAGCTCACCTCTACTTTGGACATCTGATCACACAGATCCGATCGCTACAGGTTTCCTCTCCATTAGTAGAAGGCAATGGCAACCCACTCCAGTACTCTTGCCTGGAAAATCCCATGGACGGAGGAGCCTGGTAGGCTGCCGTCCATGGGGTCGTGAAGAGTCTGACACGACTGAGCGCCTTCACTTTCACTAGTGAAGCTGTTGAGTTGGAAAGTGTTGGTCCATGGTTTAATCTCTGGACCCACTTTGACCACAAAAGATGAAAGAAACCAAAACCAAATTCTTTTCACATTAAAGATGATTAGGCCCCCATGGAATTTGGTCCATAAATGTTTGGATTTAGCATAAGAAAGTCTTCAAACATTATGGAGGCAAAAAAAATGGCCAGAAAAGCATTTTTCCCAGATTTTGAGTCATTTGCTGGGATCTATGTTAGGGTTTTGAGATATATTAAAGAAGACACACAGAGACCAAAAAATACTCCACTAAATTAAGAAGTGTTAGATGAAGTTCTAGTCCAGAGTGGCTTTGAATCAGTGAACATTTGCAGTTGCACATTAATTGGCTGTAGGGCAAGACTTTATACCAATTGTTCCCTTTGGTGATCTATAATTCACTTAGAGCCTCTGCCAAACTCAAAGAATGCCAAATAACATCAGTTATAAAATGCCGAAGAATATTTAAGTCACTCTTTTTGCACGTTGGCAGGCATCCCTACCTAAAAGAAAGAAATTAAGTAAGATTTTGCCAGACACTCACACAACACTGAAGAAAATTCTTTTATTTTTTAGCCTTTCTAGAACTGGTCATTTGCAAAGCTACCCTCTCCTCTCCAATTATTTTTTGATAAAGATGAAAAGCTATCCCAGAAAGCACTACTTTTCCATATTTGGGCCTGTAGTCCATTGAATTTCACCAAAGCCTTCTCAGTTCCTCTGCTTTTTCTAATAAAAGTCCTTGTCAGCAGAAATATTTATTTACGATTAGTTAAGAGGCTTCCCTTACTTGTTTTCCTTAATGTGGGAAAACTCCCAAAGGAATTAAAAACTAAGAAGTAAGAATAAAATCGGAAGAGGCATATATTAATCATAAGCAGTGAGTCACAAGGATATGATAAAAGACATGTCAAATGGTTGAGCACTAAAGAGGTGACCTCTGTAAACTGTTTAGAGGAGAGAGCTGTGAGCCACCCTGTAATCACCAAGACTTTCAGAATCAGAGGTCAGAACCCAGCCAGCACAGCTCTCCACCCACCTCACCAGCCCACGCACCCTTAATCAGAGGTAACGCAAAAGAGCATTTTTAATTCCATCAGTCATCTCTCAACTCTCATCTCAGTACCCAAAACAAGATAATTTAACAATGCTTTGTGAATAGTGGGGAAGGGCAATTGGGAAAATAAATGAAATCTTCCGCTCATTCAGAAGCTCTAACGTCATCAGCACCTCCAAAGCTCTTTCTCTACTTTTCTTGTTTACTGGTTTGCTAACTGGAAGATGCATTGAGGCAATCAAACCTTTTAGAGTTAGAACTCTCTGGATAGCAAGGCCAAGAAATACATTTCCTTTAGCTGTGTAATCCCAAGGTTTTGGTGTCTTGCCTAACACTCCTGACTTCAAAGGTTTAAGAGACTGATTCGTGCCTTTTGGATTCCACCCCTCCACACACACACACACCTGGAAGAAGTCAAGAACTCCACTTAAATTTCTTCTCTTTCAAAAGTCTTCCCTAGATTGTCCTCCAAAGGCACAGCTGAAGTTCTTGGTTGCTTACACTAAACCCCAATTTTATCTGGATAACCTGCTTCCTCCAAAAGCCAAAGCCATAGCCAACCTTCCACACCGATCCCACCACCTTGTCATTGATTGGTTCATGCAGTTGCAGCCACTCACACATTAACGGAGGACTGCTGAGGTTTGTGTGGGAAAGACAGGCTTTTCAAAAGACATACAGGAAAAAGGACCCACGTTTTCTCTGAGTTGTGTCTGGAGGTGATGCCTAGGGTTGGTAGCCTCTTGTTACCCTCAGTGGATGGTGGTGCCAAGAAGGTCACAGAGAAGCAAAGTCAGAGCCTAACAAACAGTCCTCCAAACCCACCCTCCCTCAGGATAGCTTCTGATGTGAGTTAATGAATCTCCTTGTTGTTCAAGCCAATTGGGCTGAGGTTTGATGGTCTTTTCAGCAGACAGCAGTCTAGTCTAACATGTTCAGAGGGTAGATCCACAGGACTTCTACCCCGGGATATTCCTCTTTGGTCTTCCCGGTTCTTTGCTAATAGTCTCACAATTCTCATCCTCAGGGTATAATAAGTGGTTAAATAAATGGAAGGAAAAAGCATCCCTAGGCCAGAACACTTAAAAAATTTCCTATAACATCATCTGAAATAGGGCCAGATTTCCTGGGGGGAAAAAAAAGAAACCCTCAAGATATATCATTGGGGAAAGTTGGGGAACTAAGTTATAATAATTACTAATGATTTCAAGTAGCATCCCTACAGAGTGAACTTGTGTGCAATAAGCATTTCAATTACTTCCATTCATGTTGGGAGTTTAAATGTAAAAAGTGACAATAATTCTTTTAATGAAAGACTATCCAGAAGTCATAGAATCGTTCCAGAAAAACATCTATTTCTGCTTCATTGACTATGCCAAAGCCTTTGACTGTGTGGATCACAATAAACTGTGGAACATTCTGAAAGAGATGGGAATACCAGACCACCTGACCTGCCTCTTGAGAAACCTGTATTCAGGTCAGGAAGCAACAGTCAGAACTGGACATGGAACAACAGACTGGTTCCAAATAGGAAAAGGAGTGCATCAAGGCTGTATATTGTCACCTTGCTTATTTAACTTATATGCAGAGTACGTCATGAGGAACACTGGGCTGGAAGAAGCACAAGCTGGAATCAAGATTGCTGGGAGAAATATCAATAATCTCAGGTATGCAGATGACACTACCCTTAGGGCAGAAAATGAAGAGGAACTCAAAAGCCTCTTGATGAAAGTGAAAGAGGAGAGAGAAAAGTTTGGCTTGAAGCTCAACATTCAGAAAACTAACATTGGCATCTAGTCCCATCACTTCATGGGAAATAGATGGAAAAACAGTGGAAACAGTGTCAGACTTTATTTTTTGGGGCTCCAAAATCACCGCAGATGCTGATTGCAGCCATGAAATTAAAAGACGCTTACTCCTTGGAAGGAAAGTTATGACCAACCTTGATAATATATTAAAAAGCAGAGACATTACTTTGCCAACAAAGGTCTGTCTAGTCAAGGCTATGGTTTTTCCCGTGGTCATGTATGGATGTGAGAGTTGGACTGTGGAGAAAGCTGATCGCCGAAGAATTGATGCTTTTGAACTGTGGTGTTGGAGAAGACTCTTGCGAGTCCCTTGTACCGCACGGAGATCCAACCAGTCTATTCTAAGGGAGATCGATCCTGGGTGTTCATTGGAAGGATTGATGCTAAAGCTGAAACTGCAATAATTTGGCCACCTCATGCGACGAGTTGACTCACTGGAAAAGACTCTGATGCTGGGAAAGGTTGGGGGAGGGAGGAGAAGAGGACGACAGAGAATGAGATGGCTGGATGGCATCACCGACTCTGTGGACGTGAGTTTGAGTGTACTCCGGGAGTTGGTGATGGACAGGGAGGCCTGGCATGCTGTGGTTCATGGAGTTGCGGAGAGTCGGACACGACTGAGCGACTGAACTGAACTGAACTGAACTGAAGGAGGTATAAATTTGGAAAAAAAAAAAGAAAAGAAAATATAACAAAATAAGAATTCTCCTCTATCAAGAGAATTTCATAAAGTTTCCTTGAGAAATTTCATTTTAAATAAATCACATTTTAAAATCACCAACAGAAAAGGGCAGTAAACAACTTAATCACCAGTTGTATATCATCAGCATTAAAATCTATAATTTATGCTTCTTTAAGTGCACTGCTGAACATGGTAGGGGTGGAGAGCTGGACCAACTTGGCACTGGCAACAAAGCTCACAAACCATTACGTACAGAATGGGCAAACCAAGAGGACCCACTGTATAGCACAGGAAACTGTATTCAATACCATATGCTAAACATCATAATGGAAAGGAATACGAAAACCTGTATATATTAATTTATGTATAGCTGAATCACTTTGCTGTACAGAAGAAATTAATGAAATGTTGTAAACTGCTTCAATAAAATCAATCTTTAAAAAACAGGATGTCACGGGTTTCAGCTAGTTGCTGGGGTTCAAGGCATTATGTTGGGAACAGAAGACTGTAACCTAACTCTCTCCCTGCACATCCTGGAGCATCTGGGTGAGTGCCATTCGGCTTTCTTTCAAACAGATGAAACTGACTCTTCGGATGGAACTGATAAAGTGAAAGACAGAGTCTAATGTGGTAAGAAGCTGTTAAAAGATTAGCATTGGCTTTGGGTGGAAAAACAATTATGCTGAATTACGAAGACATCTGCCACACACTCAGCAAATGATCAGAGAAGCCAGATTTTCCTCACATTTTACTTCCTGGACCCTTTTCAATTTTCAAATAGAATACAGTGCTCTGATTATTGCTTACATGCATTTTCCCTAAATAAACTCAGAACAAACTTGGAAAGTCTGATATTGTTCCCTATAGAATATTTTTTATCCACAGTCTCCTACCCAGCAGGAAATAAAAGTGACACTCTGTTTCTGCAGTGTTGCACAGTTTTCAAGATTCTTTAACAGACATTCATTTGTGGAAGAACATTCACTCCTTCATTTGCATTCATTCATTTGATAAAAAACAACAAGCTTAAGCTCCTCGCAGCTCTACTTAGAACAGTTCTACAAAGATAGGGTGTGCATTCCTGTCTGCTGTCCCATTCATTCATTCAATCAATAAGCAGTCATTGCCTTCAATGTGCCAGAAACTGTTCTAAACTCTGGGGGCCCAGCAGCGGGAAAAGAAACAGATAATATCCCTGTCCTCCTGTCACTTACATCCTCATAAACACAAGATGACTGTTTTGCATATCCCCAGTTAGGTTTAAATAACTTTTTGAAGAAGCAAGGCCCAAAAACTGATACATGGAAATAGGTTACTGCTCAACAGTATGGAGAAAGTTTATTAATTCATGAAAGGAAGAAGTCAAGTTCCTTTGAAGTATTCCTTATGCAAAAAATGCAGATTTTCCATTCACCATAAATCCAGCTGAGAGTAAGGAAAATCACAGTATTTCTCACACGCGTTCATCACACACAGATTCATTATGTGCATACTACACTTGTTTTCATAACACATCAACAAAATTATCTAAACTTTCCAGACTAAGGCTGTATATTGGCTCTTTCCTGGTGGCACAGAGGTTAAAGCGTCTGCCTGCAATGCGGGAGACCTGGGTTTGATCCCTGGGTTAGGAAGATCCCCTGGAGAAGGAAACGGCAACCCGCTCCAGTGTTCTTGCCTGGAGAATCCCATGGACAGAGGAGCTTGGTGGGCTACAGTCCATGGGGTCGCAAAGAGTCGGATGCGACTGAGCGACTTCACTTTCACTTTCTAGACTAAACACACACACACCCCTCAGAGAAGCAAAGTGAAGTTTGTTGCCACGTTCCTGTGAGTTAACAGATGATGATATGCTTAGAACAGTGAGCGAAGAGTAAGCATTCAGTAAACATTCAGTTCAGTTCAGTTCAGTTGCTATTATTTCACCAAATATAAACTTGAGGAAACCGAGACCCAGAAAGGCAACTTGCCTAAGATGCAAAGCTGGTTGCTGATTGAAGAGGGCCTTGGCTTCTCTAGCGGCTCATCCTACCAGTCTGTTCTGGAATTAGCCAGCCATTACCAGTGTATCCACGCCACCTAGAACACACTACAGTGACAAGAACGATGCAGGGAATCTAGTATCTGTTAGTCATAAGCTTAACCACCTGTTCCTTTAGAAACATGACAATCGGGTTCTGGAAACACTGGACCCAGGCCACTCCTTTGATGGGGGAAGCGCGAGGTCACAGCAACAGACAGGCCCGGGGAGGATGGAGTTTTCCCCCGGGGAGCCGAGAACCAGGCTAAAGGCCGCGCCAGTAACAGATGTGCAGGCTTTGAGGCTCATCTGGGGCTTTCCCTTTTCTCTAACTCATTAGACACCTGTCCTCAGAAGGAGACAAGGAGGAAGCTGGGTAGCTCCGTAACTCCTGACACTTCTGAGCCTTTTCAGGCACAGGTACTGGATCCTGTCTGAGGAGGATCTGTAGGGACGTGAACAACTGCTGAGGGAGAAAGGACGGACACTGCTGCTGTTGCTGCTGAGGTGCCAAGTCGTGTGCAACTCTTTGCAACCCCACGGACACCAGGCTCCTCTGTCCATGGAATTTCCCAGGCAAGAATACTGGAGTGAGCTGCCATTTCCCTCTCCGGGGGATCTTCCCAGCCCACCTCTCCTGCATTGGCAGGCGGATTCTTTAGTGCCGAGCCACCTGGAAAGCCCTGAAAGAAAAAGTAAGCATCCTCTTCTCAAGGGAAAATCTGTCCTTCCCTGAGTCAGTTTAAGTCCGTAATCTACAACAATCAACCTATGTTAGGATGCTTCTCGCCTCGTGGATGCATCCACTGTCTCAAAACTGCTGGTTTGGAACAAGTGCTGTTCTCCTGGGTGTCCTTTAATTAATAGAACATTTACCCAGTGTGATAGAGGCACGGTTAGTCAGCAGGATGACTTTTTAAACTGACCTTGCTAGATCACATAAGGGAACTTTTGGGAACACTTGGGAACATTTTCATTTAAAGCCATCCTTTTAATTAAAAAAAAATAAAATTAAATAAAGGCATCCTATGGTGTTCACGGTGCGCCAAGGATGGCTCATGCATACATGCACAGATGCCCTCTGGGCTACAACCACCCCCACAATCTACTGGGAGAATTCCCTTGTGCACAGCAGCTCTGGGAGGAGTCTCCAGTGGAAATGACTGTAAGAGCGGTGCTACTGCTTCCTCGAGGCTGGCGGAGCATCGGCTGGCCTCCTGTAAAGGCCCTCAGTGGTCCAGTCCTCAGTGGCACACTGAGGGTCAACATTCCATTTGTTTATGTGATCTGACCATAGTCGGTTCAGCTTCCCGCCTTCACTCAGCAAGGGCCATCAGAGGCCTCAGAGCACTGAAGCCTCACCCTGCTCCTCTTTCCACTGCTTGGAGGCTGTTTCTATTTCCCTGAAAGCTGGATGCTAGATAAGGTTTGGCTTCAGTTACAAAACCCAGAGGACCCTAGAGAGCCAAGCACGTGTGCCAAGGCACTTGGACCCTCAGTCTCTCCATCAAGGACCTGGTTGCAACTGCAGTCTTTCCAGTTTTGGAAAGGAATCTTGCTCCAAGGCCAGAAAGACCACATGAGGTAGATTCATTGGTCAGAAGTCTAATGATAAGGGAACTATGAAATCTTCTTCATCTGTTATTTAAAAGTTGCAAAAGCCTTTAGTGTCCTACAAATGATAAAAGCATAGACAAAAGTTAAGATACTGTGTTGCCCTCTGTCTGGAGGCCCACCCATGAGTCCGGGGAAGGCTCTGAACACTTGGGAGCACAGGTGACAGAGCACTGAACCCTCCTTGAGAGTCACTGTCCCCAGCAGCCCCAAGTCACGGAATAAGAGAGCCGGGCGCGGCAACCTTGGCAAAGGCCCGCAATCACTGGTCGTCAAGTTCAGGAGGAGGTCAAGAATTGTGCAGTGCACACCACCCATTACAGGCTATTTGTGGAAAGTCTAATGTGTATTTTTCTTAAAGGACGACCATATGGTGAGGAGATGAGGCTAGAGGTCTGGTGTTTAAAGAATCTGTATCACAAACAAATAGAGTAACTGCAAAAGGGGAATGTCACAAATATTTAACTCACAAGGAGACGTGTGCAGATGACAGAGGAAAATGATTTCTATAGAACATTAAGCTCGGTCACTGTGCCCAAGGTGACAGAGCAGTCATAACCAGCTACAGCAATTCATTTCCTGTCCCACTGACCACAAATTTACCCAGTAAGCCATGAAATTGTGTCTGGAGGCAAACTGTGGCCAAGCCCAGGAACAGCATCTATCACTTTCTGGGATGGCTTTTAAAAATTAGAAAAGACTCCATAAAAATTAAAATAGGAAAGGCTTCATTGTGGAATAAGTTTCATTGGGACTAAGAAAATAACTCTGTATAACATTCTAGTTACAGAACTAGAGTTGAAATGAGGATTATCTAGGAAGCTCTCCAAAAACAAATGAGTTAAGAGACTTTCCTCTGCTGTTTTCAGACCCTGGCTTTCTGCACCAAGGAGCCAGAAGGAGAGCAGTGGAAGCATCAAGAGACACACTTTTGTGCTTCCTAAACAGAGTTCCACCCAATCAGAGTGACCTCTGCTTCCTGTGGTGTCTGACCCAGGATAAAACCCAACTTCCCTGAAGTCTCACCAAAACCACCTGCTTCCAGCCTAAACCCTGTAATAAGTCCTTTCAGTACCCCCTACTGAGATACCCCCACAACTCCCCATGGAGTGAAGGTGCCCTCACTGGAATAAATCGATAAACTCAAACTTTCTTCCACTGCAGGTGCATCCCTGGTCATCTCTGACCAGAGGACACTATCAATGCGATAACAAACCAAAATGCTGGTAACATCTTACAGTTCAAGCAAAGGCAGGTGGCTCCTTTGTGCTGTGGAAGGTAGCTAACGTGGAAAATTCAAATTTCTCTCTTTTTAGATTCACTCTTAATCATTCTTTAAAACAGTATCAAAAATCATTAGTCAGTGTTTCCAGATTCTTTATATATGTGTTAACATACGATATTTGTTTTTCTCTTTCTGGCTCGCTTCACTCTGTATTTCAGAATCCAGTTCCATCCGTCCACATCACTACAAATGACCCAACTTCATTCCTGCTTATGGCTGAGTATACCATATGTCATTGTGTATATGTACCGCATCTCTGTATCATTCATCTTTTGGGGGACATTTAGATCGCTTCCATGTCTTGGTTATGTAAACAGTGCTGCTGTGAACAGTGGGGGGACATGTGTCTTTTTGAATTATGGAGGAGTGGGATATCTGGGTCATACGTGGTTCTATTTTGAGTTTTCTAAGGAACCTCCATACTGTTCTCCATAGTTGCTGTGTCAATTTACATTCCCACTCTGCACCTGTTTACAAGGCAGGAATAGAGACACAGAGGTAGAGAAGGGACATGCGGACACAGAAGGGGAGAGGAGGGTGAGACAGTCTGGGACGTTGGGATTGACATATATGCGCTGCCATGTGTAAACCAGACAGCTAGTGGGAACCGCTGTACAGCACAAGGGGCTCAGCTTGGCACCTTTAATGACCTAGATGGTGGGATGGGGAGGGGGGAGACTCAAGGGGCAGATACATGTGTACATATGGCTGGTTCATGTTGTTGTATAGCAGAAACGAATACAGCATTGTAATGCAATTATATTCCAATAAAAAATAAATTAATTGAAAAGTCATGGGGTAGCGGAGAGTCGGACACGACTGAGCGACTGAACTGAACTGAACTGAAGCAAACACACACATGCAAATCATTAATCAATGCGTACCTGTAGCCTCTGTCTGTGCCTCTAAGCAGAATTCTAGGTCACCCTTCCGTTCTCATTGCCCGCCTTCCCGACTAGGAGAGATGCTGACCGGCTTGATCAGCTCTGGACTGTTGATGATACTTCATCTAAAGCAACGATGAGAACCAAAGCAAGTGGAAGACTTTGGGGAAGTGAAACCAGCCCGTGCGACAAGGGCTGAGCTGGACAGGTAGAGGAGGGAAGAGTCTGCATCATGTGGGTTTATGATGAGTTTGGACTCAGGAAAGTGAACTAGTAGAGAACCTGGATGTGAATACGAGGAGGGAGAAGTTTCAAGAAACCTCCCTGTGGTTTATAAAAGTACCACAAGCCCCTCCACCTCTCTCCCTCGTTCGCTTTTCTAAAACAAAAATTGAAACACCTTGGTCTTTGGGGATAACTGGTGGGAAAAAGTTCAATTTCTTTTCATTATCTGTTGTTGATGGTCTTTTTTTTCTTTTTTAATATCTGCCCTTCCCCAGTGACTGAGCCAAATGACAGCTCAGTCTCATGCAAATTATATTTACAAGTCAGCTCAAAGGTGCCCATGTCCCAGGCCTCTCCTGAACCCACCCTGCCTTCCTGTGTTTGTATCCACATGGCACTCACAGAGGGAGAGGCAGAATGACCTCTCTGTCTGCTCTAATGTAATGTGGGTTCCTTGAGGGCAAGGCCTGGATCCTACTTACTTAATTCCCTCAGTGTGGCAGTGCCTGGCACAGGCTACTCAACATACTTTATTTTATCAAGTAAGTGTCATCTGGCTTTGTGGTCTAGCTGTCACCACCAGCTCCATCAGTGCCAAGCTGGCATCATCTCTTCAGAATGCTTATACTTTCTTTTCTTTTCCAATCCAGGCCCTGTTGTAGAATTGTCATAATTAATGCTGCTCACAGACCCTGTGCCAGGCCCTTTGTTTTCTTTTTAAAATTTTTTTTGGTGAAATCTTCTTTCCTCTTTGGTTTATCACAGGGTAATGAACACAGTTCTCCATGCTGTAAAGTAGGACCTTGCTGTTTATCCAGCCTACATGTTGTCATTTGCATCTGCCAACCCCAAACTCGCAATCCATTCTTTCCCCACCCCTCTTACCCTTGGTAACCATAAGTCTGTTCTTTCTGTCCACGAGTCTGTTTCTGTTTCATCAGTTCTGTTCCATCTCTCAGTTGTGTCTCTCTGTGACCCCATGTACTGCAGCACGCCAGGCCTCCCTATCACCAACTCCTGGAGCCGGCTCAAACTCATGTTCATCGAGTCAGTGATGCCATCCAACCATCTCATCCTCTGTCGTCCCCTTCTCCTCCGGCCTTCACTCTTTCCCAGCACAAGGGTCTTTTTCCCATGAGTTGGTTCTTCCCATCAGGTGGCCAAAGTATTGGAGTTTCAGCATCAGTCCTTTCAATGAATATTCAGGACTGGTTTCCTTGAGGATGGACTGGTTAGATCTCCTTGCAGTCCAAGGGACTCTCAAGAGTCTTCTCCAACACCACAGTTCAAAAGCATCAATTTTTAGGCACTCAGCTTTCTTTATAGTCCAACTCTCATATCCATACATGACTACTAGAAAAACCATAGCTTTGACTAGACAGACTTTTGTCAGCAAAGTATTGCCTCTGCTTTTTTTTTAAATTTAATTTTCTATTGAAGGATAATTGCTATACAGAGTTTTGTTGTTTTCTGTCAAACCTCAACATGAATCAGCCATAGGTATACATGTATCCCCTCCCTTTTGAACCTCCCTCCCATCTCCCTCCCCATCTCACCCCTCTAGGTTGATACAGAGCCGCTGTTTGAGTTTCCTGAGCCACACAGCAAATTCCCACTATCTATTTTACATACGGTAATGTAAGTTTTGTTCTTGCCTGGAGAATCCCAGGGATGAGGGAGCCTGGTGGGCTTCCGTCTATGGGGTCGCACAGAGTCGGACACGACTGAAGTGACTTAGCAGCAGCAATGTAAGTTTCCATGTTACTCTTTCCATACATCTTACCATCTCCTCCCCTCTCCCCATGTCCATAAGTCTATTCTCTATGTCTGTTTCTCCATTGCTGCCCTGCAAATAAATTATTCAGAACCATTTTTCTAAATTCTGCATATGTGCATTAGAACATGATATTTATCCTTCTCCTTCTGACTTTCTTCACTCTGAATGATGAGTTCTAGGTTCATCCACCTCATCAGAACTGACTCAAATGCATTCCTTTTTATGGCTGAATAATATTCCAATGTGTCTGCCCTCTGATGCCCCCTCCCAATACCTACCTTCTCATTTGGGTTTCTCTTACCTTGGTCGTGGAAAATCTCTTCACAGCCGCTCCAGCAAAGTGCAGCCGCTGTACCTTACCTTGGACGAGGGGTATCTCCTCAAGGCCGCCCCTCCTGACCCTGAACGTGGAGTAGCTCCTCTCGGCCCTCCTGTGCCCGCGCAGCCACCTCCTACTGGACGTGGGGCAGCTCCTCTCGGCCCCTGGCCCTGGCTTCAGGCGTAGGGTAGCTCCTCTCAGCCGCGCCTCTTTGCCTGATCGGTTGCGACGGGGCCGGCGTCTCGCGTCTGCGCCGCCAGGGCCGGCGTCTCTCACATGGACCACAGCCGAATGTGGTCCACTGGAGAAAGAAATGGAAAACCACTTCAGTATACTTGCCTTGAGAACCCCATGAACAATATCAAAAGGCAAAATGATAGGATACTAAATGAGGAATTCCCCAGGTCGGTAGGTGCCCCGTATGCTACTGGAGATCAGTGGAGAAGTAACTCTAGAAGGAATAAAGGGATGGAGCAAAAGCAAAACCAATACCCAGTTGTGGATGTGACCGATGATAGAAGCAAGGTCTGGTGCTGTAAGAGCAATATTGCATAGGAACTTGGAATGTTAGGTCCATGAATCAAGGCAAATTGGAAGTGGTCAAACAGGAGATGGCAAGAGTGAATATAGACATTCTAGGAATCAGTGAATTAAAATGGACTGGAATGGGTGAATTTAACTCGGATGACCATTATATCTACTACTGTGGGCAAGAATCCCTTAGAAGAAATGGAGTAGCCATCATGGTCAACAAAAGAGTCCAAAAGGCAGTACTTGGATGCAATCTTAAAAACAACAGAATGATTTCTGTTCGTTTCCAAGGCAAACCATTCAATATTACAGTAATCCAGGCCTATGCCCCAACCAGTAATGCTGAAGAAGCCGAAGTTGAACAGTTCTATGAAGACCTACAAGACCTTTTAGAACTAACACCCAAAAAGGATGTCCTTTTCATTATAGGGGACTGGAATGCAAAAGTAGGAAGTCAAGAAACACCTGGAATAACAGGCAAATTTGGCCTTGGCGCACGGAATGAAGCAGGGCAAAGGCTAATAGAGTTTTGTCAAGAGAATGCACTGGTCATAACAAACACCCTCTTCCAACAACACAAGAGAAGACTCTACACATGGACATCACCAGATGGTCAACACCGAAATCAGATTGATTATATTCTTTGCAGCCAAAGATGGAGAAGCTGTATACAGTTAGCGAAAACAAGACCAGGAGCTGACTGTGGCTCAGATCATGAACTCCTTATTGCCAAATTCAGACTTAAATTGAAGAAAGTAGGGAAAACCACTAGACCATTCAGATATGACCTAAATCAAATCCCTTATGATTATACAGTGGAAGTGAGGAATAGATTTAAGGAACTAGATCTGACAGATAGAGTGCTTGATGAACTCTGGACAGAGGTTCGTGACATTGTAAAGGAGACAGGGACCAAGACCATCCCCATGGAAAAGAAATGCAAAAAAGCAAAATGGCTGTCTGAGGAGGCCTTACAAATAGCTGTGAAAAGAAGAGAAGCGAAAAGCAAAGGAGAAAAGGAAAGATATAAGCATCTGAATGCAGAGTTCCAAAGAATAGCAAGGAGAGAGAAGAAAGCCTTCCTCAGTGATCAATGCAAAGAAATAGAGGAAAACAACAGAATAGGAAAAACAAGAGACCTCTTCAAGAAAATTAGAGATTCCAAGGGAACATTTCATGCAAAGATGGGCTGGATAAAGGACAGGAATGGTATGGACCTAACAGAAGCAGAAGATATTAAAAAGAGGTGGCAAGAATACACAGAAGAACTGTACAAAAAAGATCTTCATGACCAAGATAGTCACGATAACGTGATCACTGACCTAGAGCCAGACATCTTGGAATGTGAAGTCAAGTGGGCCTTAGAAAGCATCACTAGGAACAAAGCTAGTGGAGGTGATGGAATTCCAGTTGAGCTATTTCAAATCTTGAAAGATGATGCTGTGAAAGTGCTGCACTCAATATGCCAGCAAATTTGGAAAACTCAGCAGTGGCCACAGGACTGGAAAAGGTCAGTCTTTATTCCAATCCCAAAGAAAGGCAATGCCAAAGAATGCTCAAACTACCGCACAATTGCACTCATCTCACACGCTAGTAAAGTCATGCTCAAAATTCTCCAAGCCAGGCTTCAGCAATATGTGAACCGTGAACTCCCAGATGTTCAAGCAGGTTTTAGAAAAGGCAGAGGCACCAGAGATCAAATTGCCAACATCCACTGGATCATGGAGAAAGCAAGAGAGTTCCAGAAAAACATCTATTTCTGCTTCACTGACTATGCCAAAGCCTTTGACTGTGTGGATCACAATAAACTGTGGAACATTCTGAAAGAGATGGGAATCCCAGACCACCTGACCTGCCTCTTGAGAAACCTGTATGCAGGTCAGGAAGCAACAGTTAGAACTGGACATGGAACAACAGACTGGTTCCAAATAGGAAAGGGAGTGCGTCAAGGCTGTATATTGTCACCCTGCTTATTTAACTTATATGCAGAGTATATCATGAAGAACGCTGGGCTGGAAGAAGCACAAGCTGGAATCAAGATTGCTGGGAGAAATATCAATAATCTCAGATATGCAGATGACACTACCCTTAGGGCAGAAAGTGAAGAGGAACTCAAAAGCCTCTTGATGAAAGTAAAAGAGGAGAGTGAAAAGGTTGGCTTGAAGCTCAACATTCAGAAAACAAAGATCATGTCATCTGGTCCCATCACTTCATGGGAAATAGATGGAAAAACAGTGGAAACAGTGTCAGACTTTATTTTTTTGGGCTCCAAAATCACCGCAGATGCTGATTGCAGCCATGAAATTAAAAGACGCTTACTCCTTGGAAGGAAACTTATGACCAACCTTGATAGTATATTAAAAAGCAGAGACATTACTTTGCCAACAAAGGTCCGTCTATTCAAGGCTATGGTTTTTCCCGTGGTCATGTATGGATGTGAGAGTTGGACTGTGAAGAAAGCTGATCGCCAAAGAATTGATGCTTTTGAACTGTGGTGTTGGAGAAGACTCTTGAGAGTCCCTTGTACCGCACGGAGATCCAACCAGTCCATTCTAAGGGAGATCGATCCTGGGTGTTCATTGGAAGGACTGATGCTAAAGCTGAAACTGCAATACTTTGGCCACCTCATAGGAAGACTTGACTCACTGGAAAAGACTCTGATGCTGGGAAGGGTTGGGGGCGGGAGGAGAAGGGGACAACCGAGAATTAGATGGCTGGATGGCATCACCGACTCTGTGGACATGAGTTTGGGTGAACTCTGGGAGTTGGTGATGGACAGGGAGGCCTGGGGTGCTGTGATTCATGGGGTCGCGGAGAGTCGGACACGACTGAGCAACTGAACTAATATTCCATTGTGTATATGTAACACAACTTCTTTATCCATTCATCTGTCGATGGGCATCTAGGTTGCTTCCATGTTCTAGCTATTGTAAATAGTGCTGCAATGAATAATGGGATACATGTGCCTTTTTCAAACCTGGTTTCCTCAGGGTATATGCCTAGGAGTGGGATTGCTGGGTCATATGGTGGTTTTATTCCTAGTTTTTTAAGGAGTCTCCATACCATCTTCAGTAATGGCTGTTTCACTTTACATTCCCACCAACAGTGCAAGAGGGCTCCCTTTTCTCCGCACCGTCTCCAGCATTTATTGTTTGTAGACTTTTTGATGATGGCCATTCTGACCATTGTGAGGTGATATCTCATGGCAGTTCTGATTTGCATTTCTCTAGTAATGAGCATTGCTGAGCATCTTTTCATGTGTTTGTTAGCCATCTGTCGGAGAAGGCAATGGCAAGCCACTCCAGTACTATTGCCTAGAAAATCCCATGGATGGAGGAGCCTGGTAGGCTGCAGTCCGTGGGGTCGCTAAGGGTCGGACACGACTGAGCGACTTCACTTTCACTTTTCACTTTCCACTTTCACACATTGGAGAAGGAAATGGCAACCCACTCCAGTGTTCTTGCCTGGAGAATCCCAGGGACGGGGGAGCCTGGTGGGCTTCCGTCTATGGGGTCACACAGAATCGGACACGACTGAAGTGACTTAGCAGCAGCAGCAGCAGCCATCTGCATGTCTTCTTTGGAGAAATATCTGTTTAGGTCTTTTCCCCACTTTTTGATTGGGTTGTTTGTTTTTTCTGGTAGTGAGTTTTATGAGCTGCTTGTATATTTTGGAAATTAATCCTTTGTCAGTTGTTTTGTTTGTTATTATTGTCTCCCATTCTGAAAGTTGTCTTTTCACCTTTCTTAGAGTTTCTTTTGCTGTGCAAAAGCTTTTAAGTTTAATCAGCTCCCACTTGTTTACCTCTACTTTTATTTCCATTACTCTCGGAGGTGGATCATAGAGGATCTTGCTTTGATTTATGTATTCAAGTGTTCTGCTTATGTTTTCCTCTAAGAATTTTCTAGTTTCTGGTCTTACATTTAGGTCTTTAATCTATTTTGAATTTATCTTTGTGTATGATATTAGGAAGTGTTGTAATTTCATTATTTTACATGTAGCTGTCTAGTTTTCCCAGCAGTATTTATTGAAGAGGCTGTCTTTGCCCCATTGTTATATTCTTACTTCCTTAGTTGAAAATAAGGTACCCATAGGTGTGTGGGTTTATTTCTGGGCTTTCTATCTTGTTCCATTGGTCTGTATTTCTGTTTTTGTGCAGTACCCTACTGTCTTGATGACTGTAGCTTTGTAGTATAATCTGAAGTCAGGAAGGTTGTTTCCTCCAGCTCCATTCTTCTTTCTCAAGACTGCTTTGGCTATTCAGGGTCTCTTGTGTTTCCATATGAATTGTGAGAATTTTTGTTCTAGTTCTGTGAAAAATGCCATTGGCAATTTGATAGGGATCGCGTTGAATCTGTAGATTGTGTTTTGTAGTACAGTCATTTTCACAGTATTGATTCTTCCTACCCAGGAACATGGAACATTTCTCCATCTGTTTATGTCTTTGATTTCTTTCATCAGTGTCTCATACTTTTCTGTGTACAGTTCTTTTGTCTGCTTAGGTAAGTTTATTCCTAGATATTTAATTGTTTTTGTTGCAGTGGTGAATGGGATTGATTCCTTAATTTCTCTTTCTGATTTTTCATTGTTAGTATATAGAAATGCAAGTGATTTCTGTGTTGATTCTATATCCTGCAATTTTGCTAAGTTCACTAATAAGCTCTAGTAATTTTCTGATACTATCTTTAGGATTTTCTATGTACAGTATCATGTCATCTGCAAACAGTGAGAGCTTCTTCTTTTCCCACTTGAATTCCTTTTATTTCTTTTTCTTCTCTGATTTCTGTAGCTAGGACTTCCAGAACTATGTTGAATAATAGTGGTGAAAGTAGACAGCCTTGTCGTGATCCTGATCTTAGGGGGAATGTTTTCAATTTTTTCACCATTGAGAATAAGGTTTGCTGTAGGCTTATCATATATGGCCTTTACTATGTTGAGGTAGATTCCTTCTATGCCCATTTTTTGAAGATTTTTCATCATAAATGAGTGCTGAATTTTATCAAAGGCTTTTTCTGCATCTATTGAGATTATCATACGGTTTTTATCTTTCAATTTGTTAATATGGTGTATCACACTGATTGATTTGCATATATTCAGGAATTCTTGCATCCCTGGAATAAACCCAACTTGATCACAGTGTATGAGCCTTTGGATGTGTTGTTGAATTCTGTTTGCTAAGATTTTGCTGAGGAGCTTTGCATCTATGTTCATCAGTGATGTTGGCCTGTAGTTTTCTTTTCTGTGTTGTCTTTATCTGGTTTTGGTAAATCAGGGTGATGGTGGTCTTGTAGGATGAGTTTGGAAGTGTTCCTTCCTCTGCAATTTTTTGGAAGAGTTCTAGAAGGATAGGCATTAGCTCTTCTCTAAATGTTTGATAGAATTCTTCTTTGAAGCCATCTGGTCCTGGGCTTTTGTTTTTTGGGAGATTTTTGATCACAGCTTCAATTTCAGTGCTTGTGATTGGGTTGTTCATAATTTCTATTTCTTCCTGGTTCAGTGTTGGGAGATTGAACTATTCTAAGAATCTGTCCATTTCTTCCAGGTTATCCATTTTATTGCCATATAGTTGTTCATAATAGTCTCTTATAATCCTTTGTATTTCTGCATTGTATGTTGTAACCCCTCCTTTTTCATTTCTAATTTTGTTGCTTTGATTCTTCTCTCTTTTTTTCTTGATGAGTCTGGCTAAAGTTTTGTCAATTTTGTTTATCTTCTCAAAGAACCAGCTTTAGTTTTATTAATCTTTACTATTGACTCTTTCATTTCATTTTCATTTATTTCTGCTTGGATCTTTATGATTTCTTTCCTTCTATTAATTTTGGGTTTTTTTGTTGTTGTTCTTTTTCTTTTTCCAGTTGTTTCAGTTATAAAGTTAGGCTGTCTATTCAATGTTTTTCTTGTTTCCTGAGGTAGGGTTGTATTGCTATAAACTTCCCGCTTATAACTGCTTTTGCTGCATCCCATAGGTTTTGAGTTGTCATGTTTTCATGGTCATTTGTTCCTAGAAATTTTTAAATTTCCATCTTGATTCCTTCAGTAACCTGTTGGTTCTTTAGAAACATGTTGTTTAATCTCAGCGTGTTTGTGTTTCTTACAGTATTTTTCTTATAATTGATATCTAGTCTTATAGCATTGTGATCTGAGAAGATGCTTGATATGATTTCAATTTTCTTAAACTTACTCAAGTTTGATTTGTGACCCAAGATGTGTTCTATCCTAGAGAATGTTCCATGTGCACTTCTGCATTTGGATGGAATGTCCTGAAGATATCAATGAGGTCCATCTCATCTAATGTATCATTTAAGACTTTTCTTTCCTTATTAATTTTTTGTTTTGATGATCTGTCCATTGGTGTGAGTTGGGTGTTAAAGTCTCCTACTATTATTGTGTTGCTTCAGCAATATGTGAACTGTGAACTTCCAGATGTTCAAGTTGGTTATAGAAAAGGCAGAGGAACCAGAGATCAAATTGCCACATCTGCTGGATCATGGAAAAAGCAAGAGAGTTCCAGAAAAACATCTATTTCTGCTTTATTGACTATGCCAAAGCCTTTGACTGTGTGGATCACAATAAACTGTGGAAAATTCTGAAATAGACGGGAATAACAGACCACCTGACTTGCCTCTTGAGAAACCTGTATGCAGGTCAGGAAGCAACAGTTAGAACTGGACATGGAACAACAGACTGGTTCCAAATAGGAAAAGGAGTACGTCAAGATTGTATATTGTCACCCTGCTTATTTAACTTATATGCAGAGTACATCATGAGGAACGCTGGGCTAGAAGAAGCACAAGCTGGAATCAAGACTGCCGGGAGAAATATCAATAACCTCAGATACACAGATGACACCACCTTATGGCAGAAAGTGAAGAGGAACTAAAAAGCCTCTCGATCAAAGTGAAAGAGGAGAGTGAAAAAGTTGGCTTGAAGCTCAACATTCAGAAAACTAAGATCATGGCATCTGGTCCCATCACTTCATGGGAAATAGATGGGGAAACAATGGAAACAGTGGCTGACTTTATTTTTTTGGGCTCCAAAATCACTGCAGATGCTGACTGCAGCCATGAAATTAAAAGACGCTTACTGCTTGGAAGGAAAGTTATGACAAACCTAGATAGCATATTAAAAAGCAGGGGCATTACTTTGCCAACCAAGATCTGTCTAGTCAAGGCTATGGTTTTTCCCGTGGTCATGAATGGATGTGAGAGTTGGACTGTGAAGAAAGCTGAGCACCAAAGAATTGATGCTTTTGAACTGTGGTGTTGGAGAAGACTCTTGAGAGTCCCTTGGACTGCAAGGAGATCCAACCAGTCGATTCTAAAGGAGATCAGTCCTGGGTGTTCATTGGAAGGACTGATGCTAAAGCTGAAACTCCAATACTTTGGCCAGCTCATGGGAAGAGTTGACTCACTGGAAAAGAGTCTGATGCTGGGAGGGATTGGGGGCAGGAGGAGAAGGGGACGACAGAGAATGAGATGGCTGGATGGCATCACCAACGCAATGGAGGTGAGTTTGAGTGACCTCCGGGAGTTGGTGATGGACAGGGAGGCCTGGCGTGCTGTGATTCATGGGATTGTAGAGAGTCGGACATGACTGAGTGACTGAACTGAACTGAACTGAACTGAACTGTCAATTTCTCCTTTTATGTCTGTTAGTGTTTGTCTTATGTACTGAGGTGCTTCTATGTTGGGTGCATAGGTATTGTTATGTCTTCCTCTTGGATTGATCCCTTGATCATTATGTAGGGTCCTTCCTTATCTCTTGTAATCTCTTTATTTTAAGGTCTATTTTGTCTGGTATGAAGATTGCTATTCCAGCTTTCTTTTGCTTCCCATTTGCATGGAATATATTTTTCCATCCTTCAGTCTATATGTGGCTTGAGGTCTGAAGTAGGTTTCTTGTAGACAGCATATATATGGGTCTTGTTTTTGTATCCATTTAGCCAGTCTGTATCTTTGGGTTGGAGCATTTAAACCATTTACATTTAAAGTAATTATTGATATATATGTTCTTATTGCTATTTTCTTAATTGTTCGGAGTTGATTTTGTAGATCTTTTTTCTTCTCTTGAATTTCTTGACTATGTAAGTCCCTTTACCATAGGTTGTAAAGCTGCTTTTTTGGTACTGAATTCTCTTAACTTTTGCTTGTCTGAAAAGCTTTTGATTTCCCCATCAATTTTGAATGAGATCCTTGCCAGGTGCAGTAATCTTGGTTGTAGACTTTTCCGGTTCAGAACTTTAAATATATCCTGCCATTCCCTTGTGGCCTGCAGAGTTTCTGCTGAAAGATCAGCTGTTAATCGTATGGGGTTTCCCTTGTATGTTACTTGTTGCTTCTCCCTTGCTGCTTTTGATATTCTTTCTTTGTGTTTAGTCTTTGTTAGTTTGATTAGTATGTGTCTTGGCGTGTTTCTCCTTGGGTTTATCCTTTATGGGACTCTTTGCACCTCTTGGACTTGATTGACTATTTCCTTTTCCATGTTGGCGAATTTTCAACTATAATCTTTTCAAAAATTTTCTCATACCCTTTCTTTTTCTCTTCTTCTTCCGGGACCCTTATAATTCAAATGTTGGTTCATTTGATATTGTCCCACAGGTCTCTGAGACTATCCTCAGTTCTTTTCGTTCTTTTTACTTCATTCTGCTCTTCAGAAGTTATTTTCACCGTTTTATCTTCCAGCTCATTGCTTCGTTCTTCTGATTCAGATATTCTGCTATTGATTACTTCTAGAGTCTTTTTCATTTCAGTAATTGTGTTTGTCTCTGCATATTTATTCTTTAATTCTAGGTCTTTTTTAATTGATTCTTGCATTTTCTCCATTTTGCTTTCAAGGTTTTTGATCCTCTTTACTATCATTATTCTAAATTCTTTTTCAGGTAATTTGCCTATTTCCTGGTCATTTATTTGGACTTTTGTGTTTCTAGTTTGTTCCTTCATTTGTGTAGTATTTCTCTACCTTTTCATTATTTTTTTTAACTTATTGTGTTTGAGGTCTCCTTTTCCCAGGCTTCAAGGTTGAATTATTTCTTCTGTTTGGTTTCTGCCCTCTAAGGTTGGCCCAGTGGTTTCTGTTAGCTTCTTATAGTGTGAGATTTGTGCTGAGTTTTTGTTTGTTTGTTTGTTTTCCCTCTGATGGGCAAGGCTGAGAGAGGTGGCAATCCCGTCTGCTGATGATTGGATTTGCTGTTGTTGTTGTTGTTTTGTAGATGAGGCACCCTGCACAGGGTGCTATTGGTGGTTGGGTGATGCTGGGTCTTGTATTCCATGATTTCCTTAGTGTGAGTTCTCACTATTGGATACCCCATAGGGTTAGTTTTCTGTTAGTCTAGTGTCTTGGAGTCAGTGCTCCCACTCCAAAGGCTCAGGGCTTGATCTTGAGTTTTGTGTGGGTCTATATATTCTTTTCCGCTGGTCAGGTACTCCTCTCCATTCTCAGCTAGTGTTCTGCATGCACTTCTGTGTCTGAAGGTGTATTCCTGATGTATCCATGGAGAGAGATGTATTCCACGTCACCTACCCTTCTGCCATCTTTTTCCATTTCTGCTTTTTAATATGCTGTCTAGGTTGGTTATAACTTTTCTCCCAAGGAGCAAATGTCTTTTAATTTCATGGCTGCTGTCACCATCTGCAGTGATTTTAGAGCCCCCCAAAATAAAGTCTCTCAGTATTTCCATTGTTTCCCCATCTATGTGTCATAAAGTGATGGGACCAGATACTATGATCTTAGTTTTCTGAATGTTGAGCTTTAAGCCAACTTTTTCACTCTCCTCTTTCACTCTCATCAGGAGGTGCATTAGTTCTTCTTCACTTTCTGCTATACGTGTGGTGTCATCTGCATGTCTGAGGTTATTGATATTTCTCCTGGCAATCTTGATTCCAGCTTGTGCTTCACCCAGCCTGGCATTTTGCATGATGTACTCTGCATATAAGTTAAATAAGCAGGGTGACAATAAACAGCCTTGACATACTTCTTTCCCGATTTGGAACCAGTCTGTTGTTCCATGTCCAGTTCTAACTGTTGCTTCTTGACCTGCATACAGATTTCTCAGGAGGCAGGTCAGGTGGTCTGGTATTCCAGTCTCTTGAATTTTCCACAGTTTGTTGTGATCCACATTGTCAAAGATAAGTCAAACTTATCTATTCTGTTTCATAGATAAGTTCATTTGTGTCCTATTTTAGATTCCATGGGCTTCCCTTGTGGCTCAGCTGGTAAAGAATTTGCCTGCTATGTGGGAGACCTGGGTTTGGAACCTGGGTTGGGAAGATCCCCTGGAGAAGGGAAAAGCTACCCACCCCAGTATTCTGGCCTGGAGAATTCCATAGACTGTATAGTCCATGGGGTTGCAAAGAGTCAGACACAACTGAGTGACTTTCACTTTCCTTTCACTTCATTTCAGTCGCTTAGTCGTGTCCGACTCTTTGCGACCCCATGAATCACAGCACGCCAGGCCTCCCTGTCCATCACCAACTCCCTGAGTTCACTCAAACTCATGTCCATCGAGTCGGTGATGCCATCCAGCCATCTCATTCTCAGTCGTCCCCATCTCTTCCCACCCCCAATCCTTCCTAGCATCAGACTCTTTTCCAGTGAGTCAACTCGACGCGTGAGGTGGCCAAAGTATTGGAGCTTCAGCTTTAGCATCAGTCACTTTCCTTTAGATTTCACATGTAAGTTATGTCATATGGTGTTTGTCTTTCTGACTTACTTCACTTAGTATGATAATCTCTAGGTCTATCCATGTTGCTGTAAATGACATTATTTTATTCTTTCATTCTTTTTATGGCTGAATATTGTTCCATTGTATACATATGTAGGTGCCATGTCTCCTTTATCCATTCGTCTGTTGATATTTAGGTTGTTTCCGTGTTTTGACTATTGTGAGTAGTGCTGCTATGAACATAAGGGTTCCTGTGTCTTTTTTAATTATAGTGTTGCTAGATATATGCCCGGGGGTTGGATTCCTGGATCATATGGTAATTCTATTGTTAGTTTTTAAAGAAACTCCATATTGTTTTCCATAGTGGTCTTTCCAACTTACATTCCCACCAACAGTGTAGGAGGATTCTCTTTCTTCACATACTCTCCAACGTTTGTTACTTATAGACTTTCTGATGATGGGCATTCTGCTGGTGTGAGGTGGTACCTCATTATAGTTTTAATTTTAATTTCTTTAATAATTAACATTTTAAGCATCTTCTCAAGTGCCCATTGGCCATTTGTGTGTCTTCTTTGGAGAAATATCTGTTTATAATAGGTCTTCTGACAATTTTTTTAATTGGGTTGTTTGAACTTGTTTGTGTTGTTTGTTGTTGAGGTATATGAACTGTTTGCATATTTTGGAAATTAAGCCCATGTTAGTCACATCATTTGGAAATATTTTCTCCCAGTCTGTAGGTTGTCTTTTCATTTTGTTTATGGCTTCCTTTGCTGTGCAAAAGCTTATAAGTTTGATTAGGTGACTTTTTTTTTCTATTGTTTTTGAAGACTGACCTAAGAAAACATTGGTACAATTTATGTCAGAGAATGTTTTGCCCATAATCTTTCCTAGGATTTGGATGGTGTCGTCTCATGTTTGAACCTTAAAGCTATTTTGAGTTTATTTTTGTGTATGGTGTAAGAGAGTGTTCTAACTTCACTGATTTGCATACAGCTGTCGAAGTTTCACAACACCAACTATTGAAGGTTCTCTGTGGTGTATTCTTGACTGCTTTGTCTAAGATTAGTTCACTGTAGTTGTATGGGTTTATTTCTGGGCACTCTATCCTGTTCCATTGATTCATACATCTGTTTTTGTACCAGTACAATGCTGTTTTGATTAGTGTAGCTTCAAAGTCCGGGAGGGTTATTCCTCCTGCTTTGTTCTTTTTCCTGAGAATAGCTTTGGCAATTCTGGGTATTTTATGATTCAATATCAATTTTAGGATGATTTATTTTCGTTCTATGGAAAATGTCAAGAGTAATTTGATGGGTATCACATTAAATCTATAGATTGTTTGGGGTATTATGGCCATTTCAATCACATTCATTCTTCCAACCCAAGAGCATGGAATATCTTTCCATTTCTTTGAAACATCTTCAGTTTTCTTTATTAGTGTTTATATTTCTTGATAAATCTTTCACCTCCTTGGTCAGACTAATTTCTGAGTATTTTGGGGGTGGTTGTTTTTGAAAGGTTTTTTTTCTTCCATTGTCTTTTTGGTATTTCATTGTTAATATAAAGAAGTGCAACTGATTTCTGTATGCTAATCTTGTGCCCTGCTACAACGTTTCTGTAGAGAAATCAGCTGATAGCATTATGGGGGTTCCTTTGTATATAACTCTTTTTCTCTTGCTGCCTTGAAAACTCTCTATCTTTAACTTTTGCCATGTTAATTATAATATGTCTTGGTATAGATCTGTTTGGGTTCATCTTGTTTGGGACCTTCTGTCTTTCTGTTCCTGGATATCTGTTTCCTTCTTTAGGTTTGGGAATTCTTCAGCCATAATTTCTTTAAATACATTTTTGATCCACTTTTTTCCTTCTTCACCCAATAGGCTCTCTATTATGTATAGATTGGCCCACTTTATATTATCCCTAAGGTTTCTTATATTGCTTTTTTTTTTTTTAAGTTGGCTTTCTCTTTGTTGACCTGATTGGGTGATTTCTATTATTCTACATGATTGGGTGATTTCTATTATTCTATCTTCCAGATCACTTATTTATTCTGCTGCATTATTCATTCTGCTAGTCATTGCCTTAACTCCACTTTCATCTCAGCAAATAAATTCTCTAATTATTCTTGGCTCCTCTTTGTAGTTTCTAGTTCCTTTTTACAATAATCTGCATTTCTGTTGATAGCCTTTTATAATTCCTTCAGTATTTTCATTATCTCCTTTTTGAACTCAGTATTTATTAGACTGAAGAAGTCTGTTTCATTGTTCCTTCAAGGGAATTTTCTTATAAATGGAGAGTGCTTCCTCTGCTTCTTCGTTGTGCTTTTATTTCTCTTACTCTATGAGTTTAGGAGAAACACTTTCTACGTAGTCTTGGGGCTTCCCTGATAGCTCAGTCAGTAAAGAGTCTGCCTGCAATGCAAGAAACCCAGGTTTGATTCCTGGGTCAGGAAGATCCCCTAAGAAGGTAAGGGCAACCCACTCCAGTATTCCTGCCTGGAGAATCCCATGGACAGAGGACCCTGGTAGGCTACAGTCTATGAGGTCACAAGAGTCAGATACGACTGAGTGACTAAGCACACAGCACAGCACACTATAGTCTTGGAGGGGGCTATTTTTATGTGGGAGCATCCCTGTGTAGCTTTTCTAAGTTTAATATTTTTGATGCAAGAGCTGTTTGTTGCAGAGGCCTGCTGCCTCCTCCCTTAGCATGTGCTGATAAGTATTCTCTTGAATAATGGTCATGATACAGGTCTCATTTGATAATATTCTCTTTAGGGTTTTTTCTTTATCTTTATGAACTATACTGGAATCAAGAAAGCCAGGAGAAATATCAATAACCTCAGATATGCAGATGACATCACCCTTATGGCAGAAAGTGAAGAGGAACTAAAGAGCCTCTTGATGAAAGTGAAAGAGGAGAGTGAAAAAGTTGACTTAAAGCTCAACGTTCAGAAAATGAAGATCATGGCATCCGGTCCCATCACTTCATGGAAAATAGATGGGGAAACAGTGGAAACAGTGAGAGACTTTATTTTGGGGGGCTCCAAAATCACTGCAGATGCTGATTGCAGCCATGAAATTAAAAGATGCTTACTCCTTGGAAGGAAAGTTATGACCAACCTAGACAGCATATTAAAAAGCACGGATATTACTTTGCCAACAAAAGTCCATCTAGTCAAAGCTATGGTTTTTCCAGTAGTCATGTATGGATGTGAGAGTTGGACTGTGAAGAAAGCTGAGCACCAAAGAATTGATGCTTTTGAACTGTGGTGCTGGAGAAGACTCTTGAGAGTCCCTTGGTCTGCAAGGAGATCCAACCAGTCCATCCTAAAGGAGACTAGTCCTGGGTGTTCATTGGAAGGACTGATGCTGAGGCTGAAACTCCAATACTTTGGCCACCTTATGGGAAGAGTTGACTCACTGGAAAAGACTCTGATGCTGGGAGGGATTGGGGGCAGGAGCAGAAGGGGATGGCAGAGAATGAGATGGCTAGATGGCATCACCGACCCAGTGCACTTGATTTTAAGTGAACTCCTTGAGTTGGTGATGGACAGGGTGGCCTGGCGTGCTGTGATTCATGGGGTCGCAAAGAGTCGGACACGGCTGAGCGACTGAACTGAACTGATGAACTATATTCTGGCTTCCCTGGTGTCTTTGATGGTAGAACGTCTGCCTGCAATGCCGGAGACCTGGGTTTGAACCCTGGGTTGGGAAGATACCCTGGAGGAGGAAATGGCAACCCACTCCAGTATTTGTGCCTGGAAAATCCCATGGATGGAGGAGCTTGGTAGGCTACATACAGTCCATGTGGTCACAAAGAGTCAGACACGACTGAGTGATTTCACTTTCACTTTTCAAGAACTATATTGGCTTGTAGTTTCCTTTCTTCTATTTATTCTGTCAGCTTGTGGTTTCATTTTTACACTATCTTCATAAAGTAACTTGAGAAGTGTTCCCTCTTCATCTGTTTTCTAAAAGATTACACTTAAGATTGCTATTGTTCCTTCCAGTGAAAATCCAGAAAATTTTCCTACAGGAAAAATTTCCATTATAATTGACTGGTTTGATTTTTTTGCTGTACAAGGGACTCTCAAGAGTCTTCTCCAGCACCACAATTTGAAAACATCAATTCTTCAGCACTCAGCCTTCTTTATTGTTCAACTCTACATCCATACCTGACTACTGGAAAAACCATAGCTTTAACTCTACAGACTTTAGTTGGCAAAGTGATGTCTCTGCTTTTTAATACACTGTCTAGGTTTGCACAGCTTTTCTTCCAAGAAGCAAGTGTCTTTTAATTTTGTGGTTGCAGTCACCATCCACAGTGATTTTGGGGTCCAAGAAAATAAAGTCTGCCACTGTTTTTACTTTTTCTGCATCATTTGCCATGAAGTGATGGGACTGGATGCCATGATCTTAGTTTTTTGAATGCTGAGTTTCAGGCCGACTTTTTCACTCTCATCAAGAGGCTTTTTATTTATTCTTAACTTTCTGCCATTAGAGCAGTATCATCTGCATATCTGAGGGTGCTGATATTTCTCCTGGCAATCTTGATTCTGGCCTGTGTTTCATCCAGCCTGGCATTTCACATGATGTACTCTGCATAGAACTTAAATAAGCAGGGTGACGATATACAGCCTTGTTGTATATATATAATTGCTTTCCCAATTTTGAACCAATCTGTTATTTCATATTCAGTTTTAACTGTTGTTTCTTGACCTGCATACAGTTTTCTCAGGAGACAGGTCTCCTGTATTGATTAGCAGGCAGATTCTTTACTGTCTGAGCCACCTTTAGTCTTTTACACTATTTTTAATAATTTTTTTTCTTTTTTTATTGGAGGCTAATTACTTTACAATATTATATTGGTTGGTTTTGCCATTCGTTGACATGAATCCGCCCCAGGTGTACATGTGTTCCCCTTCTTGAACCCCCCTCCCACCTCCCTCCTCCCCATATCCTCCCTCTGGGTCATCCCCGTGCACCAGCCCCAAGCATCCTGTATCATGCGTCGAACCTGGACTGGTGATTCGTTTCACGTATGATAATATACATGCTTCAGTGCCATTCTCACAAATCATCCCACCCTCACCCCCTCCCACAGAGTCCCAAAGACTGTTCTATACACCTGTGTCTCTTTTGCTATCTCGTATACAGGGTTAATGTTACCATCTTTCTAAATTCCATATATATGCGTTAGTATGTATTGGTGTCTTTCTTTCTGGCTTACTTCACTCTGTATAATAAGCTCCAATTTCATCCACCTCATTAGAACTGATTCAAATGTATTCTTTTTGATGGCTGAATAATGCTCCATTGTGTATAGGTACCACAGCTTTCTTATCCATTCGTTTGCAGATGGACATCTAGGTTGCTTCCATGTTCTCGCTATTATAAACAGTGCTGCGATGAATATTGGAGTACATATGTTTCTTTCAACTCTGGTTTCCTCGGTGTGTATGCCCAGGAGTGCAATTGCTAAAAGAATGAAACTAGAACACTTCCTAACACCATACACAAAAATAAACTCAAAGTGGATTAAAGATCTAAATGTAAGACCAGAAACTATAAAACTCCTAGAGGAGAACATAGGCAAAACACTCTCCAACATAAATCACAGCAGGATCCTCCAAGACCCACCTCCCAGAATATTGGAAATAAAAGCAAAAATAAACAAATGGGACCTAATTAAAATCAAAAGCTTCTGCACAGCAAAGGAAACTATAAGCAAGGTGAAAAGACAGTCTTCAGAATGGGAGAAAATAATAGCAAATGAAACAACTGACAAAGAATTAATCTCCAAAATATACAAGCAGCTCCTGCAGCTCAATTCCAGAAAAATAAACGACCCAATCAAAAAATGGGCCAAAGAACTAAACGGACATTTCTCCAAAGAAGACATAAAGATGGCTAACAAACACATGAAAAAAAGCTCAACATCCCTCATAATCAGAGATGCGCAAATCAAAACCACAATGAGATACCATTTCACACCAGTCAGAATGGCTGTTATCCAAAAGTCTACACGCAATAAATGCTGGAGTGGGTGTGGAGAAAAGGGAACCCTCTTACACTGTTGGTGGGAATGCAAACTAGTACAACCACTATGGAGAACAGTGTGGAGATTCCTCAAAAAACTGGAAATAGAACTGCCATATGATCCAGCAATTGCACTCCTGGGCATATTTTTAATCATTTTTTTTAATGTGTGTTTATTTTTAGTTGGCTGCACCAGGTCTTATTTGCAGCATGCAGGACCTTCAGTCTACACTGAAGCATGAGGAACCATTAATTGCAACCTGAGGGATAGATCCCAGACCAAGGATTGAACCCAGGCCCCCTGTATTGAGAGTATGGAGTTTTAGTAACTGGATTGACAGGGAAGTCTCTATGCATACACTATTTATCTGTTTCTTTAACAAATATTTGTTGTACATCTATTATGTGCTTAAGTGTTTGGGATACAGTCAGTCAGTTTAGTCCCTCAGTCACGTCGGACTCTTTGTGACCCCATGGACTGCATCAAGCCGGACCTCCCTGCCCATCACCAACTCCTGGATCCTGCTCAAACTCATGACCATCACGTCAGTGATGCCATCCAACCATCTCATCCTCTGTCGTCCCCTTCTCCTCCTGCCCTCAGTCTTTCCCCAAATCAGGGTCTTTTCAAATGAGTCAGTTCTTTGCATCAGGTGGCCAAAGTATTGGAGTTTCAGCTTCAGCATCAGTCCTTCCAATGAATATTCAGGACTGATTTCCTTTAGGATTGATTGGTTCGATCTCCTTGCTGTCCAAGGGATTCTCAAGAGTCTTCTCCAACACCACAGTTCAAAAGCATAAATTCTTCGGTGCTCATCCTTCTTTATAGTCATGTCTTACATCGATACATGACTATGGGAAAAACCATAGGTTTGACTAGATGGGCCTTTGTTGGCAAAGTAATGTCTCTGCTTTTTAATATGCTCTCTAGGTTAGTCATAACTTTCCTTCCAAGCAGCAATCATCCTTTAATTTCATGGCTGCAGTCATCATTTGCAGTGATTTTGGAGCCCCCCAAAATAAAATCCCTCACTGTTTTCATTATTTTTCCATCTATTTGTCATGAAGTGATGGGGCCGGATGCCATGAACTTAGTTTTCTGAATGTTGAGCTTTAAACCAACTTTTTCACTCTCTTCCTTCCCTTTCATCAAGAGGCTATTTAGTTTCTCTTCACTTTCTGCCATAAGGGTGATGTCATCTGTATATCTGAGGTAACTGATATTTCTCCTGGCAATCTTGAATCCAGCTTGTGCTTCTTCCAGTCCAGAATTTCTCATGATTTACTCTGCACATAAGTTAAATAAGCAGGGTGACAATATACAGCTTTGATGTATTCCTTTCCCAATTTGAAACCAGTCTGTTGTTCCATGTCCAGTTCTAACTGTTGCTTCTTGACCTGCATACAGATTTCTCAGGAGGCAGATCAGTTCAGTTCAGTCGCTCAGTCATGTCTGACTCTTTGCAACCCCATGAATCACAGCACGCCAGGCCTCCCTGTCCATCACCAACTCCCGGAGGTCACTCAAACTCACCTCCATCGTGTTGGTGATTCCATCCAGCCATCTCATTCTCTGTTGTCCCCTTCTCCTCCTGCTCCCAATCCCTCCCAGCATCAGAGTCTTTTCCAGTGAGTCAACTCTTCCCATGAGCTGGCCAAAGTATTGGAGTTTCAGCTTTAGCATCAGTCCCTCCAATGAACACCCAGGATTGATCTACTTTAGAATGGACTGGTTGGATCTCCTTGCAGTCCAAGGGACTCTCAAGAGTCTTCTCCAGCACCACACTTCAAAAGCATTAATTCTTCAGTGCTCAGCTTTCTTCACAGTCCAACTCTCACATCCATACATGACCACTGGAAAAACCATATCTTTGACTAGACCGACCTTGGTTGGCAAAGTAATGTCCCTGCTTTTTAATATGCTATCTAGGTTGGTCATAACTTTCCTTCCAAGGAGTAAGTGTCTTTTAATTTCATGGCTGCAATCAGCATCTGCAGTGATTTTGGAGCCCAAAAAAATAAAGTGTGACACTGTTTCCACTGTTTCCCATCTATTTCCCATGAAGTGATGGGACCAGATGCCATGATCGTAGTTTTCTGAATGTTGAGCTTCAAGCCAACCTTTTCACTCTCCTCTTTCACTTTCATCGAGAGGCTTTTTAGTTCCTCTTCACTTTCTGCCATAAGGGTGGTGTCATCTGCATATCTGAGGTTATTGATATTTCTCCCGGCAGTCTTGATACCAGCTTGTGCTTCTTTTAGCCCAGCGTTCAAATCAGGTGGTCTTATATTCCCAGCTCTTGAAGAATTTTCCACAGTTTGTTGTGATCCACACAAAGTCTTTGGCATAGTCAGTAAAACAAAAGTAGATGTTTTTCTAGAACTCTCTCACTTTTTTGATGATCCAACGGATGTCAGCAATTTGATCTCTGGTTCATCTGCCTTTTCTAAATCCAGTTTGAATGTCTGGAAGTTCACCTTTCATGTACTGTTGAAGCCTGGCTTGGAGAATTTTGAGCATTAGTTTGCTAGAGTGTGAGATGAGTGCAATTGTGCAGTAGTGTGAGCATTGCCTTTCTTAGGGATTGGAATGAAAACTGAACTTTTCCAGTTCTGTGACCACTGCTGGATTTTCTGAGTTTGCTGGCATATTGAGTGCAGCGCTTTCATAGCATCATCTTTTAGGATTTGAGATAGCTCAACTGGAATTCCATCACCTCCATTAGCTTTGTTTGTAGTTATGCTTCCTAAGGCCCACTTGACTTCAAATTGCAGGATGTCTGGTTCTAGGTGTGATCACACCATCATGATTATCTGGGTCATGAAGATCTTTTTTGTGCAGTTCTTCTGTGTATTCTTGCCACCTCTTCTTAATATCTTCTCTTTCTGTTGGGTCCATACCATTTCTGTCCTTTATCAAGCCCGTCTTTGCATGAAATGTTCCGTTATATTGGTATCTCTAATTTTCTTGAAGAGATCTCTAGTCTTTCCCATTCTATTGTTTTCCTCTATTTCTTTGCATTGATCACTGAGGAAGGCTTTCTTATCTCTCCTTGCTATTCTTTGAAACTGCATTCAAATGGGTACATCTTTCCTTTTCTCCTTTGCCTTTCTCTTCTCTTCTTTTCACAGCTATTTGTAACGTCTTCTCAGACAACCATTTTTCCTTTATTCATTTCTTTTTCTTGGGGACGGTCTTGATCACTGCCTCCTATACAATGTCATGAACCTCCGTCCATAGTTCTTCAGGCATACTATCTATCAGATATAATCCCTTGAATCTATTTCTCACTTCCACTGTATAATTGTAAGGGATTTGATTTAGGTTATACCTGAATGGCCTAGTGGTTTTTCCTACTTTTCCAATTTAAGTCTGAATTTGGCAATAAGGAGTTAGGTAATAGAGTCAAATCATAATGGTCAAGCAGCTCACATTCAGAGACAGAGCTGGGAGACAGTGTAGTTGCCATGATTAGGAAGGGGCAGGATGCAAAGCTGTCAAGACTGGATGCACAGGAGTTGACCAGGTAACATGGGGCAAAGACATTGTGTTAAGATGGAAAAGCTGAGGTAGAGATAAGGAACTTGGGAACATTCATAATGAGGCAAGTGATTTCCCAGCTACTACAAATATGGCGATGTTAGAACTTTTTGACATCCCTAACATATTCCCCAGGGTAATGGATGCCGTGTGAGGCAGACAAGTGCCCTTAAATGGAATTGTTCTTGCAGGACTTCCAGAGAATTCCCACAGAGCTGTTAGAGATAATTCTTTCTCATAAGCACCTAGTAAGATGATAACAGCTTTAACTATTTGCTGTATGCTTGCTCTGGGTGGAGCATTGCACTGAGGGCTCTGGAAGCTGCCTCAGCTCATCCTCTGCTAGCACAGTGGTGTGCACTTTGCCACAAAGACTTGAAGGGGATAATTTGCTCAGGTTCTCAGAACTAATAAATAATTTGTGGAGCCATCAAAGAAGACACACAGATAGCTAACAAACACTTGAAAGGAAGCTCAACAGTGCTCACTATTAGAGAAATGCAAATCAAAGCTGCAATGAGATATCACCTCAAACTGGTCAGAACGACCATCAAAAAAAATCTACAAACAGTAAATGCTGGAGAAGGTGTGGAGAAAAGGGAACTCTGGTGAGAATGTAAATTCATACAGCCACTGTAGAAGACAGTATGGAAATTCCTTACAGAACTAGGAATAAAACTATCACATGACTTAACAACCCCTGTACTGGACATATACCACAAGAAAATCGCAATTCAAAAAGACTCAGGTACTCCAAAGTTCATTGCAGCACTATTTACAGTTGCTAGGACATGGAAGCAACCTAATGTCCGTTGGTAGATGACTGGATAAAGGTGTGGGACATGTATACAATGGACTATTACTCAGCCATAAAAAGGAACACATTTCAGTCAGTGCTGATGAGGTGGGTGAACCTAGAGCCTATTGCACAGACTAAAGTAAGCTAGAAAGAGTAAAACGAATATCGCATATTAACTCATATGTGTGGAATGTAGAAACCTATTTGCAGGGCAGCAGTAGCAATGCAAACAAAGAGAACAGACTTATGGACAGAGGGGTGGGGGAGAAAGGAGAGAGTGGGACAAATGGAGAGAGCAACATAGAAACATGTGCATCATCACATGTAAAATAGATTTTATTGCTCAGTTGCTCAGTCGTGTCCAACTCCTTGCTTCCCCATGGACAGCAGCACGCCAGGCCTCCCTGTCCATCACCAACTCCCGGATCCTACTCAAACTCATGTCCATCTAGTCAGTGATGCCATCCAACCATCTCATGCTCCACCGTCCCCTTCTCTTCCTGCCCTCAATCTTTCCCAGCATCAGGGCCTTTTCCAATGAGTAAGTTCTTCACATCAGGTGGCCAAAATATTGCAGCTTCAGCTTCAGCATCAGTCCTTTCAATGAATATTCAGGTCTGATTTCCTTTAGGATGGACTGATTGGATCTCCTTGCTGTCCAAGGGACTCTCAAGAGTCTTCTCCAACACCACAGTTCAAAAGCATCAATTCTTCAGTGCTCAGCCTTCTTTATGGTCCATCTCTCACATCCATACTTGACTACTGGAAAACTATAGCTTTGACTCTATAGACTTCTGTTAGCAAAGTGATGTCTTTGCTTTTTAATATGTTGTCTAGGTTTGTCATAGATTTTCTTCCAAGGTGCAAGTGTCTTTTAAATTCATGACTTCAGTCAGCATCTGCAATGATTTTGGATCCCCCCAAAAATAAAGTCTGTCAGCATTTCTACTTTTCCCCTTTCTATTTGTCGTGAAGTTGATGGGACCAGATGCCATGATCATAGTTTTTTGAAAGTCGAGTTTGAAGCCAGCTTTTCACTCTCCTCTTTTCCTTTCATCTAAAGGCTCTTTAGTTCTTCTTCACTTTCTGCCATAAGAGTGGTGTCATCTGCATATTTGAGGTTATTAATATTTCTCCCTGCATTTTTGATTCCAGCTTCTGCTTCATCAGCCCAGCACGTCACGTGATACACTCTGAATGTAAGTTAAATATGCAGGGTGACAATATCCAGTCTTGATGTACTCATTTCCCAATTCTGAACCAGTCTGTTGTTCCATGTCTGGTTCTAACTATTGCTTCTTGACCTGCTAACAGGTTTCTCAGGAGATAGGTAAAGTGGTACACTATTCGCAGACGCGACGCGAGAGACGCCGGCCCCGGCGGCCCAGACGCGACGCGAGAGACGCCGGCCCCGGCGGCCCAGACGCGACGCGAGAGACGCCGGCCCGGGCGCAACGAACCACGCAAAGAGGTGCGGCCGTGAGGAGCTACCCCACGCCTGAGGCCAGGGCCGGCGGCCGAGAGGAGCTACCCCACGTCCAACAGGCGGTGGCTGCGCGGGCGCAAGAGGGCCGAGAGGAGCTACTCCGCGTTCAAGGTCAGGAGGGGCGGCCTCGAGGAGATACCCCTCACCCAAGGTAAGGTACAGCGGCTGCACTTTGCTGGAGCGGCTGTGAAGAGATTTTCCACGACCAAGGTAAGAGAAATCCAAATAAGACGGTAGGTATTGCTAGGAGGCACCAGAGGGCGGACAGACTGATATCATAATCACAGGAAACTAGCCAATCTGATCACATGGACCACAGCCGAATGTGGTCCACTGGAGAAGGGAATGGCAAACCACTTCAGTATACTTGCCTTGAGAACCCCATGAACAGTAACAAAGGGCAAAATGATAGGATACTGAATGAGGAATTCCCCAGGTCAGTAGGTGCCCAGTATGCTACTGGAGCTCAGTGGAGAAATAACTATAGAAGGAATAAAGGGATGGAGCAAAAGCAAAACCAGTACCCAGTTGTGGATGTGACCAGTGATAGAAGCAAGGTCCGGTGCTGTAAAGAGCAATATTGCATAGGAACCTGGAATGTTAGGTCCATGAATCAAGGCAAATTGGAAGTGGTCAAACAGGAGATGGCAAGAGTGAACATAGACATTCTAGGAATCAGTGAATTAAAATGGACTGGAATGGGTGAATTTAACTCAGATGACCATTATATCTACTACTGTGGGCAGGAATCCCTTAGAAGAAATGGAGTAGCCATCATGGTCAACAAAAGAGTCCGAAATGCAGTACTTGGATGCAATCTTAAAAATGACAGGATGATTTCTGTTCGTTTCCAAGGCAAACCATTCAATATTACAGTAATCCAGGCCTATGCCCCGACGAGTAGTGCTGAAGAAGCTGAAGTTAATCGGTTCTATGAAGACCTGCAAGACCTTTTAGAACTAACACCCAAAAAAGATGTCCTTTTCATTATAGGGGACTGGAATGCAAAAGTAGGAAGTCAAGAAACACCTGGAGTAACTGGCAAATTTGGCCTTGGAGCACGGAATGAAGCAGGGCAAAGGCTAATAGAGTTTTGTCAAGAGAATGCACTGGTCATAGCAAACACCCTCTTCCAACAACACAAGAGAAGACTCTACACGTGGATATCACCAGATGGTCAACACCGAAATCAGATTGATTATATTCTTTGCAACCAAAGATGGAGAAGCTGTATACAGTTAGCGAAAACAAGACCAGGAGCTGACTGTGGCTCAGATCATGAACTCCTTATTGCGAAGTTCAGACTTAAATTGAAGAAAGTAGGGAAAACCACTAGACCATTCAGATATGACCTAAATCAAATCCCTTATGATTATACAGTGGAAGTGAGAAATAGATTTAAGGGACTAGATCTGATTGATAGAGTGCCTGATGAACTCTGGACGGTGGTTCGTGACATTGTACAGGAGACAGGGACCAAGACCATCCCCATGGAAAAAAAATGCAAAAGAGCGAAATGGCTGTCTGAGGAGGCCTTACAAATAGCTGTGAAAAGAAGAGAGGCGAAAAGCAAAGGAGAAAAGGAAAGATATAAGCATCTGAATGCAGAGTTCCAAAGAACAGCAAGGAAAGATAAGAAAGCCTTCCTCAGTGATCAATGCAAAGAAATAGAGGAAAACAACAGAATAGGAAAAACAAGAGATCTCTTCAAGAAAATTAGAGATTCCAAGGGAACATTTCATGCAAAGATGGGCTCGATAAAGGACAGAAATGGTATGGACCTAACAGAAGCAGAAGATATTAAAAAGAGGTGGCAGGAATACACAGAAGAACTGTACAAAAAGACCTTCATGACCAAGATAGTCATGATAACGTGATCACTGACCTAGAGCCAGACATCTTGGAATGTGAAGTCAAGTGGGCCTTAGAAAGCATCACTACGAACAAAGCTAGTGGAGGTGATAGAATTCCAGTTGAGCTATTTCAAGTCTTGAAAGATGATGCTGTGAAAGTGCTGCACTCAATATGCCAGCAGATTTGGAAAACTCAGCAGTGGCCACAGGACTGGAAGAGGTCAGTCTTCATTCCAATCCCAAAGAAAGGCAATGCCAAAGAATGCTCAAACTACCGCACAATTGCACTCATCTCACACGCTAGTAAAGTCATGCTCAAAATTCTCCAAGCCAGGCTTCAGCAGTATATAAACCGTGAACTCCCAGATGTTCAAGCAGGTTTTAGAAAAGGCAGAGGCACCAGAGATCAAATTGCCAACATCCTCTGGATCATGGAGAAAGCAAGAGAGTTTCAGAAAAACATCTATTTCTGCTTTATTGACTATGCCAAAGCCTTTGACTGTGTCGATCACAATAAACTGTGGAACATTCTGAAAGAGATGGGAATCCCAGACCACCTGACCTGCCTCTTGAGAAACCTGTATGCAGGTCAGGAAGCAACTGTTAGAACTGGACATGGAACAACAGACTGGTTCCAAATAGGAAAAGGTGTACGTCAAGGTTGTATATTGTCACCTTGCTTATTTAACTTATATGCAGAGTACATCATGAGGAATGCTGGGCTGGAAGAAGCACAAGCTGGAATCAAGATTGCTGGGAGAAATATCAATAACCTCAGATATGCAGATGACACTACCCTTATGGCAGAAAGTGAAGAGGAACTCAAAAGCCTCTTGATGAAAGTAAAAGAGGAGAGTGAAAAGGTTGGCTTGAAGCTCAACATTCAGAAAACTAAGATCATGGCATCTGGTCCCATCACTTCATGGGAAATAGATGGAAAAACAGTGGAAACAGTGTCAGACTTTGTTTTTTTGGGCTCCAAAATCACTGCAGATGCTGATTGCAGCCATGAAATTAAAAGACGCTTGCTCCTTGGAAGGAAAGTTATGACCAACCTTGATAGTATATTAAAAAGCAGAGACATTACTTTGCCAACCAAGGTCCGTCTAGTCAAGGCAATGGTTTTTCCCATGGTCATGTATGGATGTGAGAATTGGATTGTGAAGAAGGCTGACCGCCGAAGAATCGATGCTTTTGAACTGTGGTGTTGGAGAAGACTCTTGAGAGTCCCTTATACTGCAAGGAGATCCAACCAGTCCATTCTAGAGGAGATCAATCCTGGATGTTCATTGGAGGGACTGATGCTAAAGCTGAAACTGCAATACTTTGGCCACCTCATGTAACGAGTTGACTCACTGGAAAAGACTCTGATGCTGGGAAAGGTTGGGGGCGGGAGGAGAAGGAGACGACGGAGAATGAGATGGCTGGATGGCATCACCGACTCTGTGGACATGAGTTTGAGTGAACTCCGGGAGTTGGTGATGGACAGGGAGGCCTGGCGTGCTGTGATTCATGGGGTCGCAGAGAGTCGGACACGACTGAGCGACTGAACTGAACTGAACTGAACTGATTCCCATCTCTTGAAGAATTTTCCAACTTGTTGTGATCCACACAGTCAAAGACTTTAGCATAGTCTATGAAGCAGAAAGGGATGCTTTTCTGGAACTTTCTTGCTTTTTCTATAATCCAATGGATGTTGGCAATTTGATCTCCGGTTCCTCTGCCTTTTCTAAATCCAGCTTGAACATCTGAAAGTTTTTGGTTCACGTTCTGTTGAAGCCTGGCTTGGAGAATTTTGAGCATTTCTTTGGAGCGTATGAAATGAGTACAATTGTGTGGTAATTTAAACTTTATTTGGCATTGCCCTTTCTTGGGATTGGAATGTAAAGTGACCTTTTCCAGTCTTGTGGCCTCTGCTGAGTTTTCTAAATTTGCTAACATACTGAGTGGAGCACTTTCACAGCATCCTCTTTTAAGATTTGAAATAGCTCAGCTGTAATTCTATCATCTCCACTAGCTTTGTTTGTAGTGATGCTTCCTAAGCCCCACTTGACTTTGCATTCCAGGATGTCTGGCTCTAGGTGAGTGATCACACCATCATGGTTATCTGGGTCATTAAGAACTTTTTTGTATAGTTCTTCCATGTATTATTACCATCTCTTCTTAATCTTTTCTGTTTCTGTTAGGTCCTTACAATTTCTGTCCTTTATTATGCCCATCTTTGCATGAAATGTTCCCTTGTTATCTTCAATTTTCTTGAAGAGATCTCTAACCTTTCCCATTCTATTGTTTTCCTCTATTTCTTTGCACTGATCACTGAGGAAGGCTTTCTTATCTCTCCTTGATATTCTTTTGAACTCTGCATTCAAATGGGTATATCTTTCCTTTTCTCCTTTGCCTTTCACTTTTCTTCTTTTCTCAGCTATTTGTAAGGCCTCCACAGACAACCATTTTGCCTTTTGCATTTCTTTTTCTTGGGGATGGTTTTGATCACTGCCTCCTGTACAATGTTGCAAACCTCTGTCCACAGTTCTTCAGGCACTCTATCAAATCTAATCCCTTGAATTTGTTCAATGGGTTCAGTTCAGTTCAGTTCAGTCGCTCAGTTGTGTCCGACTCTCTGCGACCCCATGAATCACAGCACGCCAGGCCTCCCTGTCCATCACCAACTCCCAGAGTTCACTCAAACTCATGTCCACCGAGTCGGTGATGCCATCCAGCCATCTCATTCTCTGCCGACCCCTCCTCCTCCTGCTCCCAATCCCTCCCAGTATCAGAGTCTTTTCCAGTGAGTCAACTCATCGCATGAGATGGCCAAAGTATTGGAGTTTCAGCTTTAGCATCAGTCCTTCCAATGAACACCCAGGACTGATCTCCTTTAGAATGGACTGGTTGGATCTCCTTGCAGTCCAAGGGACTCTCAAGAGTCTTCTCCAACACCACAATTCAAAAGGATCAATTCTTCGGTTCTCAGCTTTCCTCACAGTCCAACTCTCACACCCATACATGACCACTGGAAAAACCATAGCCTTGACTAGACGGATCTTGGTTGGCAAAGTAATGTCTCTGCTTTTTAATATGCTATCTAAGTTGGTTATAACTTTCCTTCCAAGGAGTAAGTGCCTTTTAATTTCATTGCTGCAATCAGCATCTACAGGTTAGAACTGATAATTCGCTGTATGACTCAGGGAGCTCAAACTAGGGCTCTGTAACAGCCTAGAAGGGTGGGATAGGGTGTAAGGTGGGAGGGAGGTTCAAGAGAGAGGAGACATATATATCTCTGGCTGATTCCTATTGATGTATGCAGAAACCAACACAATATTTTAAAGCAGTTATTCTTCAATTGAAAATAAATAAATTTTTCAAATGTATTCTTTTTAATTGCTGAGTAATACTCCATTGTGTATATGTACCACAGCTTTCATGTGAAACAAATCGCCAGTCCAGGTTCGATGCATGATACAGGATGCTCGGGGCTGGTGTACTAGGATGAACCAGAGGGAAGGGATGGGGAGGGAGGTGGGAGGGGGGTTCAAGATGGGGAACACGTGTACACGTGGGGCAGATTCGTGTCAATGTATGGCAAAACCAATACAAGAATGTAAAGTAATTAGCCTCCAATTAAAATAAATAAATTTAAAAATTAAAAAAAAGACAAGTACAGTACAAAAAATAAATAAATAAAATTTTAAAAAATTGTACAGCCATGACATTAACCTGGGTCTGCTGGATGGCAGAACTATTGTGCTTAGGAGAGGTCAGAATATGTGACTGAATATCCATAGTCATTCAGCAAGTATTTATCCAGTCCCCATCATGGCCACAAACTACACTAAAATTATAAAATGAAAGGGCCTTAAATACTTGTGGTCCAATCCTCTCATTTTAGGTTTAAAAAACCTGAAGCCCGCAAAAATTGTGGGACTTTATAACAAAGTGCCATTCTATCTTTGTCAGCTATGAAGGGAAGACAAGCTAAGAAAACAGGAGAAATGATAGGTCTATGGATTTTTAGTTTTAAATATTTAGGTGGTGACATCACCAAGATGGCACAGTCATAGACCTCAGCATCTGGCCTCTGACATTGATTAACAATGAGACAGCTATCCACAAGCAGAAGCAGCTCCAGGAGATGTCAAGATCCACTTGAGGAACCTCAGCAACACAGAGAAACAAAACACCTGAAAATGCATGTAAAAGGAAGGAAGAGCTAGAAAGAACGCATCATTTTTCCTGCATCACCCCACCCCAAACCAGCGCTGCTCAACACCCAGAAGGAACTCCCCACCTACAAAGAGTTCCCCTCATGGGGACAGGGCAAGCAGGGAGATGGAGCAGCTTCCCCAGGCTTTCAAGGAACTAGCTTGGGTTGCACCCTACCTCGAGACAAGCAAAGCTGAAATGGCAATGCTAAGAATGAGAACGAGCAGGGCTACCATTATCAGCCTCACAGGAAGCAACCATGGTCTCCAGTGACCTGCTCTGCAGAGGAGCCCAGCCGCTTTCACCACTAAAGAAAGCAATGGCCATACAGTTGCTGCAGATCCTCCCGCCACTGCAGATTTCAATGGGTGTCCATCCCACAAGTATCCACCTTAGTGGACGCCAGCCACTGAACTGCTTCTCAATCCCTGCACCACTCTTACCCCCAGGCCCCACCAGGAGCACCGTGCCTGGCCCCTGAATCTTCAGGCTGCAAAACACAAGCTTAGAGCTCTTATGGCTGGCTCTGCCATTGCTCAGGAACTTGATGCTCGTCTCCCCAACCGTGCGCCCCTGCTCTGACCCCTGACCCCTGGCCCTGGCCTCTACTGCTGTGTCCACTCTCCTGGGGAGCTCCTGCAGTCACAGAAGTGCAAGCTGAGAGCCAGGACCCCTGAAGCTTCCAGAGCACCCAAATCAGAATCAGAGAGGAAGAAGTAAAATTGTCTCTCCTGGTAACATGATCTTGTGTACACAAAGTCCTAATGATGCCACCAAAAAACCGGCAAAACCAGTAAACAAATTAAGGTCCAAGGTATAAAACAAAGATATGAAATCAGTTGCATTTTTATACACTACCACTGAACTTTATGAAAAAGAAATAAAGAAGATGACCCTATGTACAATAGTATCCAAAGTAATAGACTACTTAGAAATAAATTTAACCAAAAAACTACAGACAAAAACTATAAGACCCTGACAAAAGAAATTGAAGAAGACACAAATAAATAAAAAGATATTCCATGTTCATGAATTGGAAAAATTAATATTGCTAAACTGTGCATACTCTCAAAAGTGGTCTACAAATTCTAACGTAATTCCTATCAAAATTCCATTGGATATTTACATAGAAATAGAAAAAAAATGTAATTTATTTTAAAAATACCCTGAAAAGCCAAAGCAAGTTTGAGAAAGAATAAAACTAAAGCAACACTCTTGCAGATTTCAAATGATACTTCAAAGCCATGATAATCAAAGCAGTATGACACTAATATAAAAACCCATAGACCAATAAAACAGAATAGAGAGCCTAGAAGCAAACTGTGGCTTACACAGTCCCCTTGCATATGTACAACTGATAACTGACAAAGGAGCTAAGAATATAGAGTGGAGGCCAAGGACATGGTACTGGGAAAATCAGATATTCACGTGCAGAAAGAATGAAATTGGACCTCTATCTTATGCTTCACTTTTAGTGAGATACTCTGAAAATGGATTAAGGACTTTAAATATAAGATCTCAAACTATAAATCTCCTAGGAAAAAGGAAAAAAAGCTCATTGACATTGATCTTGGCAATGATTTTTTAGACATAATACCAAAAGTACAAGCAACAAAAGCATTATCAAGTGAGTCTACATCAACCTAGATAATTTCTGCATCACAAAAGAAACAACAAAATGAAAAGGCAACCCATGGAAAGAGAGACAATATTTGTAAATCATGTATCTGATAAGGGGTTAATATCTAAAATATATAAGAAAATCAAATAACTCAGTAACAAAAAAAAAAATCAAATAACCTAATTAAAAAATTAGCAGAAGACTTGAGTAGACCTGTCTCCAAGGAAGACATACAAGTGGCCAACAGGCATGTGAAAGGTGCTAAACACCATGAATCCTTAGGGGAATGCAGAGCAAAAGCACAATGAAATATCACCTCACATCTCCTGGAATGGATACTATCCAAAAAACAAGAGATAGCAAATGCTGGTGAAGATGTGGAGAAAAGAGAATTCTTGTGTACTATTTGTAGGAGTGTAAATTGGTGCAGCTTCTATGAAAATCAGTATCAGTTCTGTTCAGTTCAGTCGCTCAGTTGTGTCCGACTCCCTGCGACCCCATGAATCACAGCACGCCAGGCCTCCCTGTCCATCACCAACTCCCAGAGTTCACCCAAACTCATGTCCATAGAGTCGGTGATTCCATCCAGCCATCTCATTCTCTGTCGTCCCCTTCTCCTCCCGCCGCCAACCTTTCCCAGCATCAGAGTCTTTTCCAGTGAGTCAACTCGTTACATGAGGTGGCCAAAGTATTGGAGTTTCAGCTTTAGCATCAGTCCCTCCAGTGAACACCCAGGATTGATCTCCTCTAGAATGGACTGGTTGGATCTCCTTGCAGTACAAGGGACTCTCAAGAGTCTTCTCCAGCACCACAGTTCAAAAGCATCAATTCTTCGGCGATCAGCCTTCTTCATAGTCCAACTCTCACATCCATACATGACCACGGGAAAAACCATAGCCTTGACTAGATGGACCTTGGTTGGCAAAGTAATGTCAGTATAGCAGTTCCTCAAAAAATTAAAAATTGAACTGCCATATGATCCAGCAATCCCACTTCGAGGTATAGATCAAAAGGAAATAAAATTTCTCTCTCAGATCACCCCCGTGTCCACCAAAGCATTATTTAGAGTAGCCAAGACATGGAAACTTTGTAAGTATCTGTCAAAGGATGGACTGATAAAGAAGACACACAGCCATGAGAAAAGAGAATTTCTTCATTTGTGATAATATATATGCTAAGTGACAGACACAAAAAGACAAATACTATACAATTTCTTATACATGGAATAAAAATATCACTGAACTCATACAAAGAGAATGAGAGCAAAGCTATGACAAAACTAGACAGCATACTAAAAAGCAGAGACTTCACTTTGCTGACAAAGGTCCATATAGTCAAAGCTATGGTTTTTTTTCAGTAGTCATGTATATAAATGAAAGTTGGATCATAAAGAAAGCTGAGTGCCAAAGAATTGATGGTTTTGAAATGTGTTGCTGGAGAAGATTCTTGAGAGTCTCTTGGACATCAAGGAGATCCAACCAGTCAATCCTAGAGGAAATCAACCCTAAATAGTCATTGGAAGGACTGATGCTGAAGCTCAAACTCCAATACTTTGGCCACCTGATGGGAAAAGCCAACTCATTGGAAAAGACCCTGATGTGGGGAAAGGTTGAAGGCAGGAGGAGAAGTGGGTGACAGAGGATAAGATGATTGGATGGCATCACTGACTCAGTGGACATGAGTTTGGGTAAGCTCCGGGAGTTGGTGATGGACAGGGAGGCCTGGCGTGCCGCAGTCCACGGGGTCACAAAGAGTCGGACACGACTGAGCAATTGAACTATAGTAACAACATACAGAGAGCAAAACGGTGGTTGAGAAGTTGGCAAAAAGGACTGAGAAATTAGGAAAATATAGATGTATTGGACAAAAAGTATAAACTCACACCCTTTATTTGAAATGAATAAGTTCCATGGACCTCAGGGTAAAATAATAACCAGGTTGCTGCTGCTCATGCTCAGTCACTCAGTCGTGTCCGACTCTTTGTGACCCTGTGGACTGTAGCCCACCAGGCTCCTCTGTCCACAGAATTTTCCAGGCAAGAATACTGGAGTGTGTTGTCATTTCCTACTCTAAGGCATCTTCCCAACGCAGGGATTGCACCTGCGTCTCCTATATTTCCTGCATTGACAGGCAGATTCTTTACCACTGCACCACCTAGAAAACCATAAATATTGTTACCACTGGGGAAACAATGGCGATTGTGTGATATGATGAAGGTGTTTCATAATGTATGTTGTTGTTCAGTCACCCAGTCATGTCTGACTATTTGAGACCCCACGGACTATAGCCTGCCAGGCGTCCCTGTCCTTCACTATCTCCAGGAGTTTGTTCAAACTCATGTCCGTTGAGTCAGTGATGCCACCCAACCATCTTATGCTCTGTCACCCACTTCTCTTCCTGCTCTAAATCTTTTTCCCCATCAGGGTCTTTTCCAACGAATTGTTTCTTCGCATGATGGGGCCGAAGTATTGGAGTTTTAGCTTCAGCATCAGTCCTTCCAATGAATATTCAGGGTTGATTTCTCTGAAGGCTGACTGGTTTGACCTCCTTGCAGTCCAAGGGACTCTCAGGAGTCTTCTCCAACAACACACTTCGAAGGCATCAATTCTTTGGCATTCTTTATGGTCCAATTCTCACAACCGTACATGACCACTGGGAAGACCATAATGTATACATGTACTTTATATGTGTGTCAAATCAACATATTATACACCTTAAACTTTCACAATGTTATATGTCAATTACATCTCAATAAAGCTTGAAAAAAGTACTTAAAAGATTAAAGTTGTAAACATTCCTTACAAATTACCACTATTCTGTTCAGTTAGTCACTTAGAATAAAAACAAATTATAGGAAAGTTTGAATCAAGAAAAAGTTAAGTAGCATAAACTTTTTCTCCCCCTAAATAATTTCAGGGTTTGGTTTATGGCTTGTATGCCTTGCTGCATTTGCATTTGCACAGTACACTGTTAGGTTCCTTTCCTGGAATCATCCTTCAGTGTGTTCATAAGGGCTTCTCATAGTCTGCTTGGAGACCTGAAAAAAGCAGCACCTCCCCAACAGCGGGCATATGACTTTTAACTGGAGTTAGGAAGACTTGAAGCCCCCACCAAAAACTTGGAATTTGCTATTGCAATGGCGTCGCATGAGATGAATCCACCGAATTAACATCTGGGGATGGTTATCTTTGTTTTCATCTGGAATGTTCATCTTTAAAGTTTGGCCCATGCTTCCCACTTATTTTTCTGAAGGTATATAAGATTCCAAATACTTGAAGCAATCCATGGTAGGCTCCAGCCTGGCTCAGTTCTTGGAAAGGATGTACAACAGAAACTTCTATGAGCTAAGTCACACCTGAATAATTTGGGCAAATAGCAGTCGGAAGGGAGATCCAATTGATGCTAATTACTTAGCAAGGACATTCTTTATATAAACCACAAAGATAACCTTTAATCCAGCTCCAGAAATTCTTGTATATTTCTATATAATGTGGTCTAACAAGCCATGATCTGTGTGAAGGCTGCTGCCATGACGACAGTAAGGAAGCAATGTTCATGAGAATGAACAGCCATTCTCAAAGTGCATTTCACAGAAAGCTGATAGGAAATTATGGGAAAAATAAAAAGATCTTGCAGGCAAAAAGTTTAGCAAATACCAGGTGAAACTGAAGGTAAGTGTTTTTTTCTTACGATATTTTAGAATGTTCAGTGATCTATTGTGTATTGTTCCTCTCCAAACTTATTTGAAGATTGCCCTTTTTTCTGATGCTCATCTTTTCCTTGCTATGTGTCCTCATGTTTTAGATATAGTCACCAACCACTCAGGCATTCATCTTTCTCATTTTAAAAACGGAGTAACACTTTATATCATGAGGTAATATGTTGTTGTTGTTCAGTTGCTAAGTTGTGTCCGACTCCCTGTGACCCCATAAACTGCAGCATAAATTACGTTTATAAATATATATAATTGCCTTATAAAAGATCAAGTATAATACAAATCGCTGTGCTGTTAGGCATGGGCGTAACTCTGGTGGTAAAGGTTAATATATTTCTCTTCACTTCTTTTGCTCTATTTGTAACTGTCTACAACCCTCCACAGATTAAAAGCATGAAAATGTGGCCTTTTTGAACAACCTCATCTCTGATTGTGCTACTCGGACTTCTGTTTCCTGTGGTTCTATTCACAGCTTCATCACTGCAGCTCTTTTTGGATGCTAGTACATGTGTGTACACAGCATTTTCCAAAATATGAACTTTGGGGGAAACTCAGAACTAAGCAATGTTCAACAGGTGTGAGATGTTTCACTTCAGCAGGATGTCCCAGAGCCTTCATTAGGTATAACATTGTGAGTCTCCAAGAGGAAACTCTAACTTGCAGTATATTTTTCAAATTTATCTTACAATGGAACTCCTCTTATCCTGGAGATCCCAATAGTCTACAGAACGCACTTTTGGAAATGCTACTGATTAGGCTTGGTGGACATGAAATGGCTTCTCTGCTAGAAAAGAGTGTCTCAGGGACTGTATCCTTAATAATCTCACATTGTCCTTTGAGACAGCCTAAGATCTGGCACTCTGTGCTACAGTGCAGCAAAGCTTGCAAATGGACGCACCTCTCCTTGAGATACAAAATACAGAGAAATTATATATGACTGAAAATAACTGTGTGTGTGCATTTGGGCAAATTCTGGACCAAAAAATACAAAAAGACACACACACACAAAATCCCTGATATCCATTCCTGAAGAGCCAGAAGCCATGGGTGTCAGGATCAAAAGCATGCACTCAATACCACAGAGTAAGGGCAGGCAAACACCTAAGCCATCCCTCCAGCCTGACCCCCGGGCATACCCCTACCCTTTCCTTGTATAAGGAATGAGCTCACACCCTCTCCAGAAGCAAGCAAGGGAGGTTCCTTGCTTTCATTTTCTCCTGCAGCCAGCAGAAGAACCCTAGTAGAGCCCTGCCTGAATTTCTTGTCTGGTCTCTAGTCAATTTCTATTGATTGGGGAGGGCCAAGAACCCTGGTTGGTATCACTTTGATATTGATCTGGAGTTTAAGTAGGATATGATCTTAATGGGAACTAAATGTGCCTAACATACCCAAGTAATTTTATTATCATCAAAGCATTTTCACAATGTCACAGCTAAGTAATCTTTCATAGACAGCAAAATCTGAATAACCTAAATTTCCCACTATGAACTACCTGACTATACTGAGTTTTCTGGCTAATTCAGGTTACTTTAGGTGTTGAAAAAAAGGTGGGGGGTTTCCCTCATAACTCATCTGGTAAAGAATCCACCTGCAGTGCAGGAGACCCCAGTTCAATTCCTGGGTTGGGAAGACCCACTGAAGAAGGGATAGGCTACCCACTCCAATATTCTTGGGCTTCTCTGGTGGCTCAGCTGGTAAAGAATCTGCTAGGAGACAAATGCGGGAGACCTGGGTTCAATCCCCGAGTTGGGAAGATCCCCTGGAGAAGGGAAAGGCTACCCACTCCAGTATTCTGGCCTGGAGAATTCCATGGACTGTACAGTCCACGGGGTTCCAAAGAGTCGGACACGACTGAGCGACTGTCACTTTATTCAGTGATGATTATGCAGTCCTACACAAGTAGAGGTTCTGGAGGTTTACTTGGACTCTCCCCTGATTCCTGAGCAAGCCTAGAAAGGTTTTTTAAAAACCAACAAAAGCTTGTTTTCTGGACATTTGTGTTGCGTTACTTCAGTCTTTTTATGGCTGATACTCCACTGTATGTACGCACCACATCTTCTTCGTCCATCCTGCTGTCAAAGGACATTTAGGTTGCTTCCATGTCTCGGTTAATGTTGACAGTCTGCAGTGAACACGGGGGTGCATGTATCCTTTTGGATCACACTTTTTCTCCAGAATATGTCCAGAAGTGGGATTGTAGGATCTTATGGTTGCTCTATTTTCAGTTTTTTAAGGAAACTACACTGTTCTCCATAATAGTTGTACCAATTTACATTCCCACCAATAGTGTAGGAGGGTTCCCTTCTCTTCACATGCTTTCCAGCATTTATTGTTTGTGGATTTTTTTTTGATGATAGTCATTTTTACTGGTGTGAGATGATATCTCATTTATTTTTGATTTGCATTTCTCTAGTAATTAGTGATGTTGAACATTTGCTCATGTGTTTCTCAGACATCTGTGTGTCTTCTCTGGAAAATGCCTATTTAGGTCTTCTGTCTCTTTTTTGATTGAACTGTTTGCTTTGACAATATTGAGCTGCATGGGCTGTTTGTAAATTTTGGAGACTAATCCCTTGAGGGTCACATCATTTTTAAATATTTTTTCTTAATTGGAGAGTTGTCTTTTCATTTTGTTTATGGTTTCCTTTGCTGTGCAAAAGGTTTTTAATTTAATTAGTTTCCATTTGTTTATTTTTGTTTTTATTTCCATTACTCTAGGAGACAGATTGAAAAAAAATATTCCTGCAATTTTTGTCAGAGAGTGTTTTGCCCATGTTTTCCTCTAAGAGTTTTATAGTGTCCAGTCTAACATTTAGGTCTTTAATCCATTTTAAGCTTATTTTTGTGCATGGAATTAAAAGTATTCTAATTTCATTTTTTTCACATATAGCTGTCCTGTCCTCCCAGCACCACGTATTGAGGACACTGTCTCCTCACTGGTGTGTAGACAGTCCTTGGACAGAAGGCTGCCCTCACCCTCTCCCCCTCCACCCCAAGACCCGGGCCACACACAACTGGACCAGGGTAGACAGCTTGTTGGGGCAGTCTGAGCAAGGGTCAGAAAAGAATTTCCAGATATGGAGCATTTCAGAAGGGAGTGAGTTTATTAAGAACAAAGAGCAGAAATAATGTGGGCACTGCCAGCTCAGTGGGCTGACCTCCTGACAGACGATGGAGTGGTGACAGTTTTCATTGCCTAGAGACAAAGAAAATTTCTGCTAGAAGGTAGGCGTTAGGTGATTGGTTGGGCCACTATAGCATGTTTACTGGAGTGGGCATCTTTGCCTAACTGGGAGTCAGGAGGCTTGTTAGTGATGATCAGGGCGTGGAGTTTGGCAACGGTTGCAAAGGGGCTCAGTCAGCTTCAGAGGTGGCCTTGGTTCGGGCTCCACGTCTGCAGCCTCGGTGTAAGGCTGCACAGCTGTGGCCTGGGGCTCAACACAGCTCAGGCGAGCCTGTCCAATCAGAATGTGACAACGGAAACTAGAACTTTGAGTCAGTGGACAGTGATGAGCAGCTGCTCTTAAAGGTAGTACTGGGGGAGGAGGGAGAGGAGGGAAGGGGTTTGGTCCTAGGCTAGAGTGCTCATGTTTTGGAGGCACTTTCAGACTGCAACTGTTACACTGTTGCAATTTATTCAAGACTGCTTCCATACATAATGGACAACTTAAGTCCTTATTTGAAACCTCTATTCCACTTAGATATTTAGAAGTGCCAGAAGCATGTTAAATGTGTGTGTGTTAATCACTCAGTCATGTCTGACTTTTTGTGAACCCCATGGACTGTAGCCCGCCAAACTCCTCTGTCCATGGAATTCTCCAGACAAAAATACTGGAGTGGGTTGCCATTCTCCAGAGGATCTTCCTAACACAGGGATTTGAACCTGGGTCTCCTGCATTGCAGACAATTCTTTACTGTCTGAGCCACTAGGGAAGCCCCAATGTTATGTAAAGGTAGTAAAGTATCACTTTGTAATTATCTTTTTGCTCAGATTCATAGGAAGCACTGTCTCTGGGAAAGTGAAATGTTAAATCTCGTCTGTGAGCAATGTACTGTTGCCTACGCTTGTTCAGTGGTTTGGAGGAAGTAAGTGGGAAGGAAAGAACTGCAAAATGTAATATGGACATAACTGGACAGTTTCAAACAAAACCGTTTATTTACGTTATGTGCATTTTGTTTGGCTAAGTATATAGTATATATAACGGACAAGTGAGTCCTAATTTTGCAACATCTAGTCTCTAGATGTTAGAGGTTGCCACCCTGTGACAAAGTAGGTAGTAAGATTAGCATATTTTGTACACTTAGTGCTGAAATTCACAGGAAAGCTTGTCTTCTGTAAACGACTTTTTGATATAATTTCTTCAGCCGCCTCTGAGCAGTACACATGCCTGGGCTTGTCCCCTGGGTCAGCGCTGGGGAGAAGGAAGTGAGAGAAGGGCGGTCGTAGTTAGAAGGTGCCTCAGGTTACAGCCACTGTTGCGTACGGTTTTATTTAAAAGAATGTGTGCATAGTGGACAAGCACGCTGTTATGCGAAATATCTGGTCTCTTTAGATATTTAGAAGTGCTTGACGCATTTAAAATGCTGTCAAGTAACTTCTTATAAATAGCTGTTAAAAACTGATGGGAAATACTGCCTTTGGAAATGGAATTGTTAAACCTCCTCTCTGAACAGTATATTCTTTCCTTCTTTGTTGGGTTGAGGGAGGTGGGAGGGAAGATTGCAAAAGATACTTCGCTAGTGTGTACTAGAAGATTTCAGCTTACCGTTGCTCTATATGTTAAATGCATCTCATTTAACTTTACTGTATACATTAGATATATACTGGACAAATGGGTCCCAATTTTTAAATATCTAGTTTCTAGATTGAGGTTGCCAAGGTATGACAAAAGTAGGGTTAGTAATCTAACACATTGTACACTTTGTGTTAAAATTCACTGAAAGGCCATCTTCTGAAAAGGACCTCGGAAATGAAATTATAAATCACGACTAGGTGAAGCATGTGCCTGTACTCGCCCACTTTTGGACGGATGGTGAAAAGGAGGAACTGGGAGAAATGGAGGGTTCTAGGCCAGAATGTTCCTTTGTAGAAGACACTTTGGATATAGCTATTGTTACATGTGTGTAGTTTATTCAACACTATTTTGTATATAGTGGACAAACATGTTTAGAAGAGCACAAGTTATGTTAAAAGTAGAGGTAGTGAAATAACATATTTTGAATATATATATCCTTTTGTTAAAATTAATATGAAATACTATTAGAAATGGAATGATAAAAATGATGAAACCATCTCTCTGAGCAGTACACGTTATTTTATTTTTGCTGATTCGGGGGAAAGAAGAAAGTGCAAGGGGGTTATATCAGTATGTTTATAGTTAGGCAAGATTAACCATTGTCACTTATGTGTCTGCATTTTGTTTTACTTTAGCTGTGTATACAGTGTTCATAAGGAACAAGCATCCAAATTTATAGCATCTAGTCTTTCTAGATGTTAAAGAAGTTTCCAGTGTACGACAAAATTAGCAAATAAATACATTGTGTACACGCCATGTTAAAATTCATAGGAAAGACTTCAGAAAACAAATGGCAGAAGTGAAATTGGCAAAATCCCTTTTAAGCATTACAGAAGCTTATTAGACTTGTCCACTGGATTGACGGAGATGAGAAGTGAAAGGGCTCTCGGCCAAAGTGTTCCTGTTTAGACGGCACTTTGAGACTAGCTTTTGTGTGCAGTTTATTCAGTGCCATTACACGTATGTATAGTAGACAAACTCTTGTTTGAAACACCTAGCTTTTCTAGATGGATAAAAGTGCACAATGTATTTCGAAAGTAGAGAGTTAAAGTATCAGCTTCGAAGTATTTTTTCTGTTAATTCGTAGGAATGGCTGTGTTTGGGGAGTGGAATTGTTAAAGGTGCATTTTGGAGAGTAAGCTGACTGTTCGCTGTGTGGCGGGGGCATGGGGGCGGAACAGGAAGGAAATGCAGAGAGAAGGGCTCGATGCCCATCCGTCTTTAGACTGCTTGGGATTGTCTAGCCATTGTTCTGTTAGTCACTATCACTGTGTATTAAAGAATAAGCAAGTCCTACTCTCTGGAGGATGAGGGGAGACTGAGGCAGGGAAGAACTGAAGCACTCCAGCCAAAAGCCAACCAACTCTGAGGACCAGAGCAGCTTAGCAGGTTCAGGGCTGACCACACACAAGGGAGGCAATCAAGACCAGAACAAGCCAGGAGAGCCCAGGTAGAAGCACTGCCCCCACTGAATTGTCACTGAAGAAATGGTTTAAGTTGCTAGGTTTGGGGATGGTTTGTTACACAGCAATAACTAACCGACACAGGAAAATATATGTAGAAATAATTCAAATGATATTTTAAAATCCGTGTCAGCCTTTTAAGTTTTATACCTCACAGAAGAAACTAAATTGCCATTTAACATATAGTATAATTATTTAAACAATTTCTTTTGCTTGATGTAACTTTTATATATTTCTAATTCTCAATAAATGTGTTGAATTGAACAGGACAAAAAAAAAATAAGCAAGTCTAATGCCCGAAGTATATTAAAAGTAGAAGTAGTAAAATAACCCCTCACTAAATGCCCTGTTGTTGGTATTAAGGAAGAGCTGTGTCTTCTGGGAGTGTCTATGTTAATCCACCTCTTGGAGCTAGATATAGTCCAGTACCTAGTCTCTGAAATGCTGGAGGTGGGTGGGGTAAGAAGAAGGGTGAGGGGAAGACTTCTTGGCTAATATCTTCATATCTAGAAGACAGCTTTAGGTTATAACAATAGGTCTGTATGTGCATTTTTGTAAAGTACCTATATTTATTGTGGACAAGTTCATTCTTTATTTTGCAACATCTAGACTTTTTAGAGGGCTTCTCTGGTAGCTCAGCTGGTAAAGAATCCACCTGCAATGCAGGAGAGCTGGGTTCAATCCTTGGGTGGGGAAGAGCCCCTGGAGAAAGGATAGGAATGTCCTGAGGTGAAAATGTATGATAAAAAATAGAGCTAGTGAATTAACCAATTTGCAAATACCTGTGTTATAACTGATATAAAGCAACATCTTGGACATGGACGTGTTAAACCATCAGGACTTGATCACTAGGTTGGCAGCAGAGGGGCAGAGGACATATAAAGGGAGGGCTGTTTTGGACACGTTCACTTCTCTATTTTGATGATAACCGTTGATGTGTGTGCATCTCTCGGCTGTACTATAGGAATGCGCTGTTAAGTAATTCTATGGAGACATACCTCCTTGCTAATACTTGAACAGTTTAGATCAGATAATGAATCCTCTTAGAAGCATTATACTCTGTGTACCCTATTGCTTTGCATCTCATTTTTGATTGAACATTAGGGAATGTAGTACTTTACATATGATTCTTTATCTAGAGACCTACTGCCAATTTTGTCTTTTCTGAAATTTTTGTCACCAAGAAAGGCATGATTACATTTTTTCCTTCCAGATTGAGTTGTATAGTGTATTCCTGGTTATCAAAATACTCATAGTTTTGGGACTTTGAAATGTTAAACATACATGATGTGTGGAAAAAAGCATGATACATACTATATGATCTTAATTACATAAAAATGGACTCTTAGTTGTGAAAATACACAACTGAAATCTAGAAGGACACATCAAATGGTCAACTGCTTGTGATCATAGATGACTTTGCTTTTTGCTTCTTGTGGCTTTTTTTGTTTGTTTATTTCCTATTATGCTTTTAAGAAATAAATGTTATTTTATATAAAAAGGAATATTTCTTTTGAGCCAAGGGATTCCAAAGTCACAAGCCAATGAGATCAAATGATTCATCTATTAGGACATCAATTCAATCACTGTTAATAAAGACAAAAATAAAATAGCAATGCAAAGAAATAGAGGAAAACAATAGAATGGGGAAGACTAGATACCTCTTCAAGAAAATTAGAGATACCAATAGTTATGTATGGATGTGAGAATTGGACTATAAAGAAAGCTGAGTGCTGAAGAATTGATGCTTTTGAACTGTGCTGTTGGAGAAGACTCTTGAGAGTCCCTTGGACTGCAAGGAGATCCAACCAGTCCATCCTAAAGGAAATCAGTCCTGAATATTCATTGGAAGGACTGATGCTGAAGCAGAAACTCCAATACTTTGGCCCCCTGATGCGAAGAGCTGACTCATTTGAAAAGACCCTGATGCTGTGAAAGATTGAGAGTGGGAGGAGAAGGGGATGACGGAGGATGAGATGGCTGGATGGCATCACCAACTCGATGGACATGGGTTTGGGTGGACTCTGGGAGTTGGTGATGGACAGGGAAGCCTGGCATGCTATGCTTCATGGGGTCCAAAGAGTGGAAAACGACTGAACAACTGAACTGAACTGAAAGTCCTTGTGACTTAAACATTCTATTAAAAATTTTTATTGCATTTACTGATAATATGTCAGGCATTGTGCCAACAGCTTTATATGAACTATCTCATTGAAACTCATAGCAACCCTTTGGGTTAATTTTTGATGTTTCTCAATATTTAAAATTTATTTACTATAATTGGAGGCTAATTACTTTACAATATTGTGGTGGTTTTTGCCATACTGACATGAATCATTTTTACACCTAAGGAAAAGGTTTGGAAAGTTCTCACAGCTAGCAGATGTCAGAGCATAATTTGAACTTGAACCCTAAAGCCTTGCTGCTGAGATGCTCTTCAGCACCACAGATCTGGGCATGGGCAAGTGAGCCCACAGCAGGATGAAGTCAGAGTGAAGTCGGGGACTGGGCTGAATCACTGAAATGGTGCAGGCTCTGCAGTGCTTGGCCCAGCACTTAGACCTGGGAGGAAGCCCGGCTGGAGGTAGCAGCTCGATGTGTGGGGCACAGTGACAGCTAACCTGATGGGTGTCCATCGGGTGAAGTGATAATGGATTCCAGAGCAGGCTGGCAGGTGGACAGCAGTGAATAGCATCAATAGGGCTCCTGAACTGATGAGGTCAGAGCACAGAGAAGCCCTGCTACAGCACCGTGAGTGAAAGTCGCTCAGTCGTGTCTGACTCTTTGAGACCCCATGGACTATACAGTCCATGGAAGTCTCCAGGTCAGGATACTGGTGTGGGTAGCCTTTCCCTTCTCTAGGGATCTTCCCAACCCAGGGATCAAACCCAGGTCTCCCACAATCCAGGCGGATTCTTTACCAGCTGAGCCACCAGGGATGCCTTATAGTGTGTGTCCTCCCCAAATTCACGTGTTGAAACCCTAATCCCAGCATGATTGTGGGGCCTTTGGGAGGTGCTAAGATCATGAGGGCAGAGCCCCCAAGATGAGATTAGTGTCCTTAAGAAGAGACCTGAGAGAGCTTGATTCCCTGCCCTGCACCAGGGGAGGATACAAGGAGAAGACAATCACTTATAGACCAGAAGGCGAGCCCTCAGCAAGAACTAAACCTGCTGGCACCTTGACCCTGGAGTTCCCAGACTTCAAAACTGAGACACACAGGGTCTGTGGCTTAAACCTCCCAGTCCGTGGTAGTTTGTTATAGCCCCCCGAGTCGACTAAAACAAGGGCATCAAAGACATGGCAGAGACTGAGCAATCCTCTGCTCCTTCCAGAGAAAGGGGTGAAAGGGCTCCACCTGGCAGGTTAATTGCATCTTGACGAATTGCAGCTTTTGGCTGAACCACACTGACCTCTGACTCCTGGGAGAGCTCTGGCCAGAAAGCCTGTTACCTTGAGGCGTGTCTATCACACCTCTGTCCTCGTATGGCCCAAACAGCACGGGCCAGGGCTGCTGTTGGGACTTAAAGCAAAGACGGCTTCACCAAGCGGCACCTGCGATTGCAGAGGGAAGGCCCCCTTGCTGCTCCTATCAGTAAGCGGTCCGCACACACCCCTATGAATACCAAGAAAAAAATAGTGTGCTGCTTCCTGAGGTGGTACAGCTGGAAACAATCATGGGACCTGATCTAAGAGTAAGAACTCTGGAGTCTCCACTCAGGGGTAATTGACTGGGCGCCGAAGCATCCTGGTCTTCCGCTGAAGGTGGCTGTCCGCCGGCTCTCGGCACACTCGGCCAGTCCCTGCTTCCCTCGCGTGGCCGTCAGCCCTCCTCATCACCGGGCGCAGTTAGTAGCTACCTGTGTGCTCGGCCCCTTCCCCGGCCGCTGGTGTCCGGGATAACGGATGAGCCCACCTGGTGTGAACTCGCCCAGCACCGGAAGCCCCGTCCTCCCCCAGAAGCACAGATGCAGCCACTCGTCCCTCCAGACTCAGTGGACACGTTGCTCCCGAACCGACACCCCGAGTATTAACCAGTGATGTCCCTGGTGCTGTCTCTTGGCTTTTTCTTTGGTCTCAAGACTGGGCAACTGCAGGGCGTGCAGGCCTATGGAGTGCAGCCAAACAGTCTCCCTTTTTTTCTGCTAGACTCAAAGCGTCTTGCCTTTCCAGCGGCTCATGTGCCTTTAGCGTAGAAGCTGCCAGCTGAATATACTTAGAAATAAGTAATGTTCAATCGGATTTTAGAATCATAGAAACCAGGCCCCAGAGGTTTTTCCAATAAGCCTTGAACCTCATATTTGCCAGTATGTATTCCTACCTGTGGAAACAGTTCAAGGTGGGGTAGAAAAGATACTTTCTTCTACTCTGTTCCTGACTGGCTAGAGAGAGATGAAAGATCAAAAGAGACACACTCCTTTTACAGCTGGAATTAGGAAAGGGACTCATGAGTAAATCACAGAAGAAGCCCAGGATGCACAAGATATTTGGCAGAGGACCAGACCTCCAAGAGTCACAAGTGGCTCCCCCAGAGAGCCCATGGTAGGATTTATTGAGAGACGGTGTGTTATGAGGGTTTATTAATACCGTTCGTTCAGAATATCAATCAACTGTTCCCAAAATTTAGGTGAGAAGCTCTCAACCCCATTACAATCTCAATGCCCAGGCTACAAATGGACCAACTAAGTAAAAACCACTGCGGGTGGAACTTTCATCTTTAAACCTGTCTTTAAAAATCTCTCCAGTGGATCCCAAGTTGCAGCCAAAATTGAGAACTGCTGATGTAGGCAGGATGGAGAAAGATAGATTGAAAAGAACAGGACATACTATTTCCAGCATTATTAGGTGAGTTTCAGAGTGCAAGAAACTCTGGGTGGAAGTATTGATCATCTAAAAGGGAACCTGCCCAGGTTCAGGTGAGACCAGGCAGACCCCTGAGAGCAGCAGGTAATAAAATTATCCAGCCCTGAGGAGAAGAAATCTCTCAGTGCTCAGGAGCGTTCAAATCATGGAGCTTTTCAGGAGGCCCATAATTTACTGACTTCTCTCCCTGGTGGTGCTACATAATGCAGAGTCTGGAGAAGGCTGTCAAACAGAGTGTGAGGAGTTAAAGTAATGAAGACAACCTCTTGTTTTTTTAAATTGAAGTTTAGTTGACTTCCAGTGCTGTTATATATATATATATATATATATATATATATGTATATGTATAAAGAATCCGCCTGCAATGCAGGAAACCCTAGTTCAATTCCTGGGTCAGGAAGTTTCCCAGAGAAGGGATGGACTACCCACTCCATTGTTCTTGGGCTTCCCTGGTGGCTCAGACAGTAAAGAATCCACCTTCAATGTGGGAGACCTGGGTTCGATCCCTGGGTTGGGAAGATCCCCTGGAGGAGGGCATGGCAAGCCACTCCTGTATTCTTGCCTGCAGAATCCCATAGACAGAGGAGCCTGGCAGACTACAGTCCATGGGGTCACAAAGAGTTGGACATGACTGAGTGACTAAACACAGCACACAGCACAGCACACACATATAATGAACTGTAATGGAAAGAAAAATTACATATATTCAATATAAGATATTGACTATAGTACCCTATGCATTTCAGTAGGATTTTATTGTTTATCTATCTTTGTATATAGCCATTTTTGCCTTTTTAAATACTATTCATGGGGTTCTCATGACAAGAATACTGCAGTGGTTTGCCATTCCCTTCTCCAGTGGACCATGTTTTGTCAAAGAGAAGAGTGAAAAAGCTGGCTTAAAATTCAGTATTAAAATAGCTAAGATCATGGCATCTAGTTCCATCACTTCATGGCAAATAGAAGGGGAAAAGTTGGAAGCAGAGACAGATTTTTGCTTCTTGGGCTCTAAAATCACTGCGGATGGTGACTGCAGCCATAAAATTAGAAGACAATTGCTTCTTGGAAGGAAAGCTATGACAAACCTAGATGGTGTATTAAAAAGCAGAGACATCATTTTGCTGACAAAGATCCATATAATCAAAGCTATGGTCTTTCCCACAGTCATGTATAGAAGTGAGAGTTGGACCATAAAGAAAGCTGAGTGCCAAAGAATTGATGCTTTCGAACTGTGGTGCTGGAGAAGACTCTTGAGAGTCCCTTGGACTGCAAGGAAATCAAATCAGTCAATCCTAAAGGAAATCAACCCTAAATACTCATTGGAAGAACTGATGCCGAAGTTGAAACTCCAATACTTCGGCCACCTGATGAAAAGAACTTACTCATTGGAAAAAGACGCTAATGCTGGGAAGGATTGAAGGCAGAAGGAAAAGAGGGTTGACAGAGGATGAGATGGTTGGATGGCATCACCAATTCAATGGACATGAACTTGGGCAAACTCCAGGAGATGGTGTGGGACAGGGAGGCCTGGCATGCTGCAATCCGTGGGGTTGCAAAGAGTCGGACACGACTTAGTGACAACATACAGCGGTTTGAGTCTGCTAATTCCAAAGTCCTAATTTATCCCTACTCTCTTTAACCTTTAGTAAACAAGTTTGTTTTCTACATCTGTCTGTTTCTATTTGGTAAATACGTTCATTTGTGTCCTACTTTAGATTCCACATACAAGTGATATTATATGGTATTTGTATTTCTTTCTAAGTTCACTTAGAATGATAATCTCTAAATCCTTTCATATTGCTGCAAATGGCATTATTTCCTTCTTATTTAGGGCTGAGTAATATTCCATTGTATACATGTACCACTTTTTAATCCATTCATCTGTGCATAAACTTTTAGGCTGTTTCCATGTACCAGTTATTGGGAAAAGTCCTTTTATGAACATAGGGACACATGTATCTTTTTTAATTAGTTTCATCCAGATATATGCTCAGGAGTGGGATTGCTGGCTTATATGGTAATTTTATTTAGCTTTTTAAGGAATCTCCATACTGTTTTCCAGAATGGCTACACCAGCTTACATTCCCACCAACAGTGCAAGAGGTTTTCCTTTTCTCCACACCCTCTCCAGCATTTGTTATTTGTAGATTTTTAAATTATGGCCATTCTAACCAGTGTGAGGTGGCACCTCATTGTAGTTTTGATTTGCATTTCTCTAATAATTAGTGATGTTGAGGATTTTTTCATGGACATGTTGGCCATCTGGATATCTCCTTTGGGGAAATGTCAGTTTAGATCTTCTGCCCATTTTTTGATTGGATTGTTTGCTTTTCTGTTGTTGAGTTTTATCAGCTGTTTGTATAATTAGGAAACTAAGCCCTTGTCAGTCGCATAGTTTGGAAATATTTTCTCCCAGCCCATAGGCTGTCCTTTCATTTTGTTTATGGTTTCCTTTGCTGTACCAAAGCTTACAAGTTTGATTAGGTCCCATTTGATTATTTTTGTTCTTATGTCTATTGCCTTGGGAGACCAGCCTAAGAAAACTGCTATAACTTCTGTTGGAGAACGTTTTGCCTGTGTTCTCTTCTGGGAGTTCACTCATGCATTCTTCTGCATTTTGTTATTTATTGCCTTTAGCTTGGCTATTGTCTCCAGTTCCAGTTCCAGTTCAGTCGCTCAGTCGTGCCCGACTCTCCGCGACCCCATGAAGCACAGCACGCCAGGCCTCCCTGTCCATCACCAACTCCCGGAGTTCACTCAAACTCATGTCCACAGAGTCGGTGATGCCATCCAGCCATCTCATTCTCCGTCGTCCCCTTCTCCTCCCGCCCCCAACCTTTCCCAGCATCAGAGTCTTTTCCAGTGAGTCAACTCGTCGCATGAGGTGGCCAAAGTATTGCAGTTTCAGCTTTAGCATCAGTCCCTCCAATGAACATCCAGGACTGATCTCCTTTAGAATGGACTGGTTGGATCTCCTTGCAGTATAAGGGACTCTCAAGAGTCTTCTCCAGCACCACAGTTCAAAAGCATCAATTCTTCGGCGATCAGCTTCCTTCACAGTCCAACTCTCACATCCATACATGACCACGGGAAAAACCATTGCCCTGACTAGACGGACCTTGGTTGGCAAAGTAATGTCTCTGCTTTTTAATATACTATCAAGGTTGGTCATAACTTTCCTTCCAAGGAGCAAGCGTCTTTTAATTTCATGGCTGCAATCAGCATCTGCAGTGATTTTGGAGCCCAAAAAAATAAAGTCTGACACTGTTTCCACTGTTTCCCCATCTATTTCCCATGAAGTGATGGGACCAGATGCCATGATCTTTGTTTTCTGAATGTTGAGCTTCAAGCCAACCTTTTCACTCTCCTCTTTCACTTTCATCAAGAGGCTTTTGAGTTCCTCTTCACTTTCTGCCCTAAGGGTAGTGTCATCTGCATATCTGAGGTGATTGATATTTCTCCCGGCAATCTTGATTCCAGCTTGTGCTTCTTCCAGCCCAGCGTTCCTCATGATGTACTCTGCATATAAGTTAAATAAGCAAGGTGACAATATACAACCTTGACGTACACCTTTTCCTATTTGGAACCAGTCTGTTGTTCCATGTCCAGTTCTGACTGTTGCTTCCTGACCTGCATACAGGTTTCTCAAGAGGCAGGTCAGGTGGTCTGGGATTCCCATCTTTTTCAGAATGTTCCACAGTTTATTGTGATCCACACAGTCAAAGGCTTTGGCATAGTCAATGAAGCAGAAATAGATGTTTTTCTGGAACTCTCTTGCTTTCTCCATGATCCAGCGGATGTTGGCAATTTGATCTCTGGTGCCTCTGCCTTTTCTAAAACCTGCTTGAGCATCTGGGAGTTCATGGTTTACATACTGCTGAAGCCTGGCTTGGAGAATTTTGAGCATGACTTTACTAGCGTGTGAGATGAGTGCAACTGTGCGGTAGTTTGAGCATTCTTTGGCATTGCCTTTCTTTGGGATTGGAATGAAGACTGACCTCTTCCAGTCCTGTGGCCTCAGCATGTGAATTTTCTAATTTTAATTGTCTCCTCTTTATAATTTCTAGTTATTTATTACAGTGATCTGCATTTGTACTGATAATCTTTTTTATTTCCTTCAGTATTTTTACTATCTCCTTTTTGAACTCATGATCTGGTAGACTGGAGAGGTCTGTTTCATTGTTCTTTCAGGAGACTTCTCTTGTTATTCTAATTGGGAGTGGCTCTGTTACTTCATTTTACTTATATTTCTCTGACTCTATAAATTAAAAAGAAACTTATCTACTGTGGTCTTGAAGGGTTGTTTTTATCTGGGAGCCTTCCTGTCTAGCCCATGTAAGCTTAATATTTTTGGTGCAAGGGCTGTTTTTAGCATGAATGCCTGCCATGTCTTTCCTCAGGATATGCAGGCCCATCTCCCCTTAATAGGAAGTGTGATTGGTGGTGTGACCAAAAACTGCACTGGATGTTCAGCAGGCCTCCTCTTTGCTCTGTGGTTGTTACAGCCTTGCCAGGGGCCAGGTCTGCTCCCCAGTTGTTGGGATAGAAGCCTCAGATCTGTTCCTAAGGTTGTGGTGTGAGGTGGGTTGAAATGGAGTGAGAATTTGTCAACATGTTGATGTATTCTTGATGTATTTGTGGGAGTAGGTGAGCTCCATGTCTTTATTCTGCTTCCTGATCTCTCCTCCCTCAAAAGCATCTTTACAGCCAATATAAGGGTAAGAACTAACCTTCAGTGAAGATGAAGATTGTAAAAGGAGAAAGGAGTAGGGAAATGAAACATAATGGGATACCCAACCTGTGCAGAGAAAGACGTAATCTGAAGAAGGGGGCCATATGTTTGTGTTGCCACTGAGGCTGATAAGCTATTCAAGGCCTGAAATAGTCACGAGCTGGGTCAAAATGGCCAACAGGCACATGAAGAGATGCTCAAGATCACTAAACATCAGGGGAACACAAGTTAAAACTGCAACAAGAAATCACCTCACACCAACTAGGATGGCTGTTATCAAAAGCAAAACAAGAAAACAAAACAGAAAATAGCAGATGTTGGCGAGCATGAGGAGGAATTGTAATCTTCATGCACTATAGAAGGGAATAAAAAGGTGCAACCACTACAGAACACAGTATAGACTTTCCTCAAAAAATTAAAAGCAGAACTACCATATGATCTAGTAATTCAACTTCTGAGTATTGACTCAAAAGGAATTGAAAATGGAATCCCAGAAAAATATCTGTATATCCCTGCTTATAGCAGCATTACTGACAAGAGCCAAAAAATGGAACCCAGCTGTTTACTGGTAGATGAATGGATAAACAAAATGTGGTCTATACATACAGTGGAATATTATTCGGCCTGGAAAAAGAAGGAAATTCTGACATAAGCTATGACGTGGATGAACCTTGTGGACAGTATGCTAAGTGAAATAAACTAATCACAAAAAGGTGAATATTGTAATTCCACTTATACTTATGAGGTATCCAGAGTAGTCAAACTTATGGAAACAAAGTAGAATGGAAGTGGCTAGGGATTGGGGGAAGAACTATACAAAAAAGATCTTGATGACCCAGATAACCACGATGGTGTGATCACTCACCTAGAGCCGAATACCCTGAGGACAATGTCAAGTGGCCCTCAGGAAACATCACTACGAACAAAGCTAGAGGAGGTGATGGAATTCCAGTTGAGCTATTTCAAATCCTAAAAGATGATGCTGTTAAAGTGCTCTATTCAATATGTCAGTAAATTTGGAAAACTCAGCAGTGGCCACAGGACTGGAAAAGGTCAGTTTTCTTTCCAATCCCAAAGAAAGGCAGTGGCAAAGAATGCTCAAACTGCCACACAATTGCACTCATCTCAGACGCTAGTAAAGTCATGCTCAAAACTCTCCAAGCCAGGCTTCAACAGTACATGAACCATGAACTTCCATATGTTCAAGCTGGATTTAGCAAAGGCAGAGGAACAAGAGATCAAATTGCCAAAATCCGTTGGATCATTGAAAAAGCGAAAGAGTTCCAGAAAAACATGTACTTCTGCTTTATTGACTATGCCAAAGCCTTTGACTGTGTGGATCACAATAAACTGTGGAAAATTCTGAAAGAGATGGGAATACCAGACCACCTGACCTGCTTCTTGAGAAACCTATATGCAAGTCAGGAAGCAACAGTTAGAACTGGACATGGAACAACAGACTGGTTCCAAATCGGGAAAGGAGTACATCAAGGCTGTACATTGTCACCCTGCTTATTTAACTTATATGCAGAGTACATCATGCAAAATGCCAGGTTGGGTGAAGCACAAGCTGGAATCAAGATTTCTGGGAGAAATATCAATCACCTCAGATATGCAGATGACACCACCCTTATGGCAGAAAGTGAAGAAGAACTAAAAATCCTCTTAATGAAAGTGAAAGAGGAGAGTGAAAAAGCTGGCTTAAAGCTCAACATTCAGAGAACTAAAATCATGGCATCCAGTCCCAACACTTCATGGCAAATAGATGGAGAAACAATGGAAACAGTGAGAGACTATTTTTTTGGGCTCCAAAATCACTGCAGATGGTGATTGCAGCCATGAAATTAAAAGACACTTGCTCCTTGGAAGAAAAGCTATGACCAACCTAGACAGTATATTAAAAAGCAGACACATTACTTTGGCAACAAAGGTCTGTCTATTCAAAGCTATGGTTTTTCCAGTGGTCATGTATGGATGTGAGAGTTGGACTGTAAAGAAAGTTGAGCACCGAAAAATTGATGTTTTGAACTGTGGTGTTGGAAAAGACTCTTGAGGGTCCCTTGGACAGCAAGGAGATCCAACCAGTCCATTCTAAAGGAAATCAGTCCTGAATATTCATTGGAAGGACAGTTGCTGAAACTGAAACTTCAATACTTTGCCACATGATGTGAAGAACTGACTCATTGGAAATGACCCTGATGCTGGAAAAGATTGAGAGCAGGAGGAGAAGGGGACAGTAGACGATGAGATGTTTGGATGGCATCACCGACTTGATGGACATGAGTTTGAGTAAGCTCTGGGAGTTGATGATGGACAGGGAGCCCTGGAGTGATGCAGTCCATGGGGTCGCAAAGAGTCGGACATGACCGAATGACTGAACTGACTGGAGGAAGAATACGGAATTTAATTCTGTACCAGTTTTAACTGATACAGAGTTTCAGTTTTGCAAGATGAAAAGACTTCTGGAAATTGCCCAACAATGTGACTATATTTAACCATTTTTAAAATGCATAGGTCAGTAGTGTTAAAACAGTAAATTCTGTTGTGTGTATTTTGTCCCATTAAATGTATACATAAAAACCCAGATATTTTTAGTAAAAAAAAGAGAGGTGGTACAGTTTATATCATATATAAATATTTTTAAGAAAGTGTGATACATTTTAGGATAATCTCCTTTATGTCATGGTTTATATACACACAAATATAGCTAGATGGACACATGAACACATCTATATCAAGAACCATTAGAAGAATAAATGGGAAACTCACACAGTGGGATGGGGGCAGTGGGACTGAGATTTCTTATGTTCACCTTTTTATAGCTTTAACTTTTGAATCATGTAAATATATTGCCTATTAAAAATAAAGATATTTTTAAAAATTAGGAAACAAAGCTGTATGAGCTGTTTGTATATTTTGAAGATTAATTCCTTTTCTATTGCATCATTTGCAAATATTCTCTCCCATTCTGTGGGTTGTCTTTTCCTTTTGTTTATGGTTTCTTTTGCTATCAAAAGGCTTTTAAGTTTAATTAGGTCCCATTTATTTATTTTTGTTTTTATTTCCATTACTCTAGGAGACAGATCCAAGAAGATATTGCTGCAGTTTATGAAGAGAATATTCTGCCTGTTTTCCTCTAAGACTTTTAGACTGTCCAGTTTTACATATAAGTATTTAATCCATTTTGAATGTTTTTGTGTGTATATGGTGTTAGGGAGTGTTCTAATTTCCGTCATTTACAGATTGCTGTCCAGTTTTCCCAGCACCATTTTTTGAACAGATTGTCTTTCCTCCATTGTATACTCTTCCTTCCTTTGTCATAGATTAGGTGCCACAGGTGCATGGGTTTATCTCTGGGCTTTCTATTGTGTTCCACTGATCTATATTTCTGCTCTTGTGCAAGTACCATATTGTTTTAATGACTGTAGCTTTGTACTGTAGTCTGAAGTCAGGGAGCCTGATTCCTCTATTCCATTTTTCTTTATCAAGATTGTATTGGCTCATGTTGATGTAAGGCAGAAACCAAAACAACATTGTAAAGTAATTATCCTTCAATTAAAAACAATATTTTTTAAAAAGATTATATTGGCTATCCAGAATCATTTGTGTTTCCATACAGATTAAAAAATTTTTTTTCTAGTTCTATGAAAAGTGCCATTGATATTTTAATAGAGATTGCATTGAATCTGTTGATTCCCTTGTGTAGTATAGTCATTTTGACAATATTGATTCTTCCAACCTAAGATCATGATATATCTTCCCATGTGTTTCTGTCATCTTGGATTTTTTCCATCAGTGTCTTATAGTTTTCAGAGTACAGGTCTTTCACCTTCTTAAGTAGGTTTATTCCTAGGTATAGTATTCTTTCTGATGTGATGGTAAGTGGGATTTTTCCTTTCTGGTTTTTAATTCTTAGTGTATAGAAATGCAAGGGTTTCCTGTGTATTAATTTTTTACCCTGAAACATTATGAAATTCACTTTTGAACGCTAGTAGTCTTCTGGATTTGCTATGTATAGTGTCATGTCATCTACACACAGTGACAGCTTTACTTCTATTTTTCCTATTAGAATCACTTTATTTCTTTCTTTTTTCTCTGATGGTCATGGCTAGGACTTCCAAAACTATGCTGAATAAAAGTGGTGAGAGTGGACATCCTTGTTTTGTTCCTGATCTTAGAGAAAATGCTTTCAGTTTTTCACCATTGAGTGTGATGTTAGCCCTGGGTTTTTCATATATGACCTTCATTATGTTGAGGTAGGTACCTCTATGCCCACTTTCTGGAGAATTTTTGTTATAAATAGGTATTGAATTTTGTGAAAAGCTTTTTCTGCATCTATTGATAATCATATGGTTTTTATTCTTTGATCTGTCAGTGTGATGTGGCATACTAACCAATTTGTGTATATTGAAAAACCTTTACATCCCTGGGAAAAATCCAACTTGATCATGGTGTATGACTGCATTGTTGGATTTGGTTTGCTGACATTTTGTAGATGCTTTTTACATCTATCTTCATCTATGAGACTGGCTTGTAATCTTCTGTTTTTGTGATGTATTTGTCTGGTTTTGGTATCAGGGTGATGATGGCCTCACAGAATGTGTTTCAGAGTTTCCTCAGCTGCAAATTTTTGGAAGAGTTTAACAAGTGTATGTGTTAACTCTTCTCTAAATGTTTGATAAAATTTGCCTGTAAAGACATACAGTCTTGGACTTTTGTGTGTTGGGTGGTTCAAAACTACAGTTTCAATTTCAGTAGTTGTTGACTGGTCTGTTGCTATTTTCTATTTCTTCCTGGTTCAGTCTTGGGAGATTGTACCTTTCTAAGAGCTTGTCCATTTCTTCTAGTTTGTACATTTTGTTGACATATAGTTGCTTTCAGTAGTCTCAAGTTCCTTTTGTGTTTCTGTGGTGTTAGTTGTAGCTTTTCCTTTCTCATTCTTAATTTTATTGATTTCAGTCCTCTCTCTTTTTTTTTTGATGATTCTGGCTAAAGCCTTATCAATTTTGCTTATCTTCTCAAAGAACCAGCTTTTAGTTATATTGATTTTTTTGTTGCTTTCTTAGTCTTGATTTCCTTTATTTCTGCTCTGATCTTTATGATTTCTTTCCTTCTACTAATTTTGTGTTTTGCTTGTTCTTCTTTCTCTAATTGATTTAGATGCAAGGTTAGGTTTTTTTATCTGAGACTTTTCTTGCTTTCTGTGATAAGCTTTTATCACTATAAACTTCCTTCTTAGAACTGCTTTTGTTGAGTCCAATAGGTTTTATCCTATTTCATTTTCATTTGTTTCTAGGTTTTTTTTTTTTCATTTCCTCTTTGATTTTTTCAGTGATCCACTGGTTGTTTTAGTAGCATATTGTTTAGCCTCCACATGTTCATAGGTTTTGGTTTTTTTTGTAGTGTTTTTTCCCTTGTAGTTGATTTCTAGTCTCATAGCATTGCTTGATTTGATTTCAGATTTCTTAAATTTACTGAAGTTTGCTTTGTGGCCCACTGTGTGATCTATCCTGGAGAATGTCTCTCATGTGCACTTGAAATGAATGCATTTTCTGGGGCTTTCAGATGGAACGCTTTACAAATATCAATTAAATCTATCTGGTCTAACGCATCATTTAAGATCTGTTTCCTTATTTATTTTCTGGGCGATTATCTGTCCATTGGTGTAAGTGGGGTGTTAAAATCCTCCACTACTATTTTGTTAGTGTCAATTTCTCCTTTTATGTCTATTAACATTTGTTTCAAATGCTCCTATGTTGGGTGCATCCATCACTTGTTTTATCTTCTTCTTGGATTGATCTCTTGATCATTATGTGTCCTTCTTTGTCTTTGGTAACAGTCTTTACTTTGAAGTCTATTTTGCCTGACATGAGTACTGCTCCTCCAGCTTTCTTCTGATCTCAGTTGGCATGGGATATTTTTCCCTTTCTTTCACTTTCAGTCTGTGTGTCCCTAGATCTGAAGCGGGCTCTATTAGGCGGTGTATACACGAGTCTTTGTGCCTGTTCAGCCAGTCTGGGTCTTTTGCTTGGACCATTCAATCCACTTACATTTAAATTAATTATCAGTATGTGCTTTCTTATTGCCATTTGTTAATTACTTCAGATTTTTTTAGGTCTTTTTTCTTCCTTTCCTTTTTTTCTCCTTCTTATTGCTTGATTTGATGTTTACCTTTAGTATTGCATTTGGATTCCTTTTTCTTTTTTGTGTGTATATCTATTATAGATTTTTGGTATGTGGTTATCACGAGGTTTTGATATAGCAGTCCATATATATACATGTAATCGTCTTAAGTTGCTGATCTCTTAATTGCAAATAAATTTCAAATATCCCACATTTGTGTTCTTCTCCACTCACGATTGCTGGGTTTTGATATTGCGTTTGTGTGTGGATGATTTCCTACCTTTACTGTGTGTTTGCTTTTATCAGTAAGATTTTCCCATTTTGCAATTTTCTTATTTCTAGTTATGGGCCTTTCTTTTCTGTCTAGAGAAGTTCCCTTAGCATTTGTTGTAAAGCTGGTTTGGTGGTACTGAACTTCTTTATCTTTTGCTTGCCTGTGAAGTTTTTTATTTCTCCATCAAATGTGTATGAAACCCTTGCTGGGTAGAGTATTCTTGGTTGTAGGTTTTCCGTTTCTTCTCTTTAAATACATCATGTGTTGCCCTTCTGGCCTGTAGTGTTTCTGATAACCTTATGAGAATTCCCTTGAATATTATTTTTTGCTTCTCACTTATTGTTTTTAACATTTTCTCTATTATCTTTAGTTTTTGTCAGTTTGATTATTATGTGTCTGAGCATGTTGCTCCTTAGATTAATCCTGTATAGGACTCTCAGTACTTCCTGAACCTGAGTGCATGCTTCCTTTCCCATGTGGAGGAAATTTTCAGCTATTTTATCTTCAAATATCTTCTCAGGCCCTTTCTCTCTCTCTTCTCCTTCTGGGACCCCTATAATGTGAATGTTGGTACATTTGACATTATCTCAGAGATCTCTTAAACTGTCCTCATTTCTCTTAGTTACTGTTTCCTTTATTCTGTTTCATGGTAGTAATTTCTCCAACTCTGTCTTCCATCTGATTTATTTATTCTTCTGCCTCATTTATTCTGCTACTAATTCCTTCTAGTGTATTTTTCATTTCAGTTATTATGGAGCTGGGTCTTGGCCCTCTAGTGAGCAGTGCTGGGTCATGGGGAAAGTCTCGAGGTAGCTGTGGCTTCAGGAACACTTTAAGCAGCCTGTATCATGATGAGTAGGACTGTGTTCCTGTCCTGTCAATTGTTTGGCCTGAGTTGTCCCAGCACTGGAGCCTACAGGCTATTGGGTGGAGCTAAGTCTTGGTACCAGACTCCAAGAAAGCCCATGCCAGTGAATACTCCCCAATATCTTTCATCAATAGCATCCTTGTCCCCAGAGTGAGCCACATCCACACCCTATCTTCCCAGGGGAAACTGCAAGACCAGCAGGTAGGTCTGACACAGGCCCCAATGACGTCACTGCTTTTGCCCCTGGTTTCAGTGTGCACAAGAGCTTGTGTGTGCCCTCTAAGAGCAGAGTCTCTGTTTTCTTCAGTCCTGTGGACCCCCTCCAGTCAAACCCACTGCCTTCAAAGCCAAATTACCTGGGGTCTTCTCCTCTAGATGCCAGACCCCCCAGCCTGGGGAGCCTCACATGGACTCAGAACTCTCACACCTGTAAGAGAAGTTCTGCAATATATTATTCTCCAGTGTGTGGGTCACCCATCTGGGGATCTGGGAATTGGTTATACTGTGAGTGTGGCCCTCCTCATTATGGTTTTTTCTCTGTGTCTTTGGATATAGAATATCTTTATTGGTAGGTTCTAGTCTTTTTTATTGATGGTGGTTCAACTGTTAGGTGTGATTTTGGTATGCTTTTGAGAGGAGGTGACCTTAGTCTTCCATCTTTGGCTAAACTCCTGAAAGTATATATATATTTGAAATTCTCTCTCATATTGTCAGACTTTTTCAGTTTTTATCTGGGTAGGGAACATGAACAGGGTCTTATTTTAAAGGAAAGCAGGTTTATACCAGTTAAAATGGTGAAAAAGCGAGTGAAAGTTGCTCAGTCATGTCCAACTCTTTGCGACCCCATGGACTGTAGCCTGCCAGGTTCCTTGGGTCTCCAGGTCAGACTACTAGAGCGGGTAACCATTCCCTGCTCCAGGGGATCTTCCCAGCACAGGAATTGAACCCAGGTCTCCCACATTGCAGGCAGATTCTTTACTGTCTGAATCACCAGAGAAGCCCAAGAATACTGGAGTGCGTAGCCTATCCCTTCTCCTGCAGATCTTCCTGACCCAGGAATCAAACCAGAGTCTCCTGCATTGCAGGCAGATTACCAGCTGAGCTACCAGTGAACCCCAAAATAATGAAAACATTTCATATAATTGGGTATTTTTGGCTCCCTGAAGATGTCATGGCTCTGGCCCCAGCTCTCTGAAGGTATTCTTGTTTTCCTCTTTGTTGTAACCTAAAAACACATCTACAGCAATATCATTACCACTAAGCATATGTACAACTGGATCTTCATGCCTTTGGAATCCTGCACTCTGTCCTAGCACCCAGACCCAGTTGTTTTTATACTCTTAACAACAGTCTCCAGTAAACAAATCACCCTGCATGGGAAAACCAAATTTGAAAGGGGCCTTAGTTGAACTTTTCATTGTTTGTCAATTATCAGCATGGAGCAACTTTAGAATTTCATGCAACAGATCATTAATACTATGTCCTGTAAAGCATCCATTAAGCAAGAATCCTTCTAAAGAGTTTTCTTCAGAAACATTAAGAAATGTTTCCAAAGCAATGGATTCATCAACTTCAAAGTAGGGCCAACTTTTAACTTATCTTCTTATGTGATTTGGAGGGTCAGCCAGAAGTTATTTATCCTAGTCCCCTTCTCTAGGAAGAATTGTTCTTATGCCACAATCTTTGGGGAATAGAAGAGAAAAATATATTGGACACGCTGCATCTTGGTTATGAACCTTCCAGAGCTCCTTGTGGGAATACAATCCTCCAGGTAGATGTGTTCCCAAGGATACCCACCACCAACACGGGTCAAGAAATATTAATAAGAAGCAAGTGTTTTTTTTACTTTGCAATTTCCACTGTCCCCTCCCTGCTAGTGGTTGGAGAGCAGTAAGTTGATCCTGCCAAAGGAACAAGAAACAAAGAAAATGGGAAGATCATAAAAGCTACTGTTCCCTCAAAGTCATGAACTGTAGAGTCATTTGCTCCTCACCCCCACCCCAACACCTAGCCCAGCTCTGAACTCAAAGGAGATGTCTATGAAGAAGAAATTTGGACCCCACTCTTCATACTATCCCTACTGTACAGTCTGACTATGAGGGCCCTCAATAACACAACTCCATGTGATCATTAGTGTTTTTAATCATAGCACCTAGAAACACAACTGTTTCCAAATAGATAGCCAGATTTAGCAAATAAGAACACAGGATTAAATTTGAATTCCAGATAAACAATGAATGATATTTAGTATAAGAATGCCTAATGCAATGTTTGGGACTTACTTATGCTATAATTTTTCATCATTATTCAAATGTAGCCGGTGTCCTGTATTTTATTTGGTACCTCTACTACCAAGATAGCCACCTTTGGTAATGGATAAAGAGTTGTTTCTCATGACGAAATAAACATCTGTCTTCTACCCAGTGGTAGGTTTTCAGAATGTTATGTCATCCAGTTAAGGGGTCACAGTTCTACAATTCTGAATAACAATGGAAATCTAGAAAAGAATGTTTTCATAAGGGTGAAATACTAAGCTTGCCACTATCTCTTTCTTAGGGGATAAGAAAGAATATTAGAGAAATGATTAGAGAATGTTTACTTGCTGATTACTCTAGATATATTCTGTCTCTAACCTTCATGGAGTCATATTCCTAAGCCTTTTGTCTTAAAAGTATAAGAGCATTTCTGTAATATTTGGAGGTTTTAATAATCATTTCTCAACTACAGTAACTGTAACCTTATGAGTATGAAGAGAGAAAATACTAGTTGTCAGAAAATTATTTGTTATTTTACTTAGAAGTTTCAGAGAGTATTTCATCAAACTTGTGATACGTAATCTGTTAACTATGATTTCACTAACTTGTTATAGTTAAAGTAAGCAGTATACATACAAGCTGTGCAGTTTCTCTTGCAAAAATTAATTTCCTTGGAAGAACTTACTTGCAGGCATTTCCATTAAAACACAACATAATATCTCATTTTTCCACATTATGATGTCCATTTCCGATAAGGTTCTGAGCTGCATGCTGGCCCTTCAACTTGCGGAAGTGGCAGGGTACCCACATCTCATCAATAGCATCCTTGTCCCCAGAGTAAGCCACTCCTCTGACTCCTCTGTGATGGGCACTGCATTTCTATTAATGCAGTTCAAGGTCATTTACATATCATCAACTGACTAACTCTAGCTGTCAACTCAAATTTATCCATAGCATAAGTAAGAGAAAAAACTATCTTATATCCTAAATTTGGCTTTCTCATTCCCATTTATAAAACTTCTTGACATTTCTGACTGCACATTAAGTCATCAGTCTTGCATGGAAGGGGTGCTTTTGCACTCCTTACATCTTCATCTACTTTCTCTTTGTTTTTTAAACCTTCCATGATATAGAAACTCAAGCTTTGAAAAACAACTCAGATTTAAAAACTAAAAGAAATCTGCTCCCTCCACCCGTGTAGATTTACAGTATTGGACTGTGTGGGGGGCAGTTCTCACCAGCAATTGTTTGGTGATGTCAATTATCAGACAATGCATTGGACTAGATGAGTAATCAGTCTAGTGTATCTACCTCACAGGGAGGTCATGACCGGGAGGTAACTGACAAAGATCAAAGGTCTTTGCAGTATTTTGAGCAGAAAAAATAGATAAGATTTATTTAGCTTTTTCAAACATTTATTCTAGAACACATAGTAGGATCAGGCGGTCGTTCTGATCTCAGGTGACCTTGACCAGTAGTGGCTTGGAGCAGGGCTTGGGTTCCCAGCCAGAGACTGAGGCCAGGTCGCAGAGGGGGAAGGGCCAAATCCTAACCACTAAACCAGTGGTCAGTAACAAGGGCCCAGGCCCTTCAGCTTTGCAGAAGAGAATTCCACAAAATCAAAAAGTAGTGAAACAGGTAAAGTATATATTTAGAGGAAAAAGAGTGCAGTATGTGTAGATAGACCCACAGGCAGACTTGAAGGAGAGCCTCTGAGCTGTGACCTCCTGGCAGTTGGAATTACTTTTATGGGGCATTTCTTCTAGGTTTCCTTTGGCCAGTCATGCTGATTCGCCTGGTTCACAGTCCGTATTTGGTATATCTCAGGATCCTCCCACCTGTGTACATGTACCTCTTGGCCGAGATGGAGTCTACTGAAGAGGCCTATAGGTAGAGCATCCCCTGACATCACTCCCCTTTGACTTCCAAGGATCCTCTGTGTGTGTGTGTGTGTGTGTGTGTTTGGGGAGGTCTCCTGACTTTGAGAATGAGAAATATGTGGTCTGGGCAGGGCCCAGCCTCCTCCCTTAATTGTTCTGCTATTCTTGTCTTGGAGTTTCGGTCCACTGGGAATGAATCTCCAGTTGCTTTACCCTGAGTGAGAGGTGATGGTGGGGCATCTACCTCTGGCCTCAGTTCTTTCCTAGTATTTTCCCACAAACCTGTTGGTAGGTGCATGTGATATAATGTTGTAGTTCTCACATTTATAGCCATATATCCAGATTAGGGGGAGCTTTCTGTCTGGAGGATCACTCAAAAAGCAGTCTTCCATCTTAAGAGACCCAAGCGCCCATGCCAAAGAGATAGGAAGGAACTGAAAGCCAAGATCACAGATTCTTGGCACGGAAGATGCACCACTCCACCCACTTAGAACCATAATTCAGCCTAATCCTAAACAGTGTTTACATACTATCCTCTAAAGCCAAGGCCTTCCCTGCAAAGCTGACCACAAATCAGTTGTGCAGTTTGACTTGACTTCACAATGTTAAAGAGCCACATTTCTGGTTGCTTCCCAGTTGGCATCTTAAATGCTTCTGCCTCTGTCTTCCTGATCTTTCCCTATCTGTAACTGTCAGGGAAGGAATGTTTGTGCAAACTAGGTGAGTTCTATTTTTAAAAATATGTGCTTTATCTCACTTTTTTGTTGTTGTTGTTGGTGGTGGTGGTGGGAGAAGCAGGATGGGGAAGAATATATTTTCAGGATTTTTAATTTTCTAAAGCACTCAAATTAGGAGCAAATAAGAAAAGAAACTGATGAATAAGATGTGGGCCAGGTCACAAAAAAATAAATCTGAAAAATAATGGCTGACACAATGTGACACCTGTCACAGAAAGACCACAGGCTTTTGTTCAGCCAGAACTGGGCTGGAAAACACGAATCCCTCTACTTAATAGCTTGGTCATGTAATTCTCAGAGTCTCGGCCTCATTAAATTCCTAACACATTTTGGGATAACTGCTCCCCCAAAGGGTTGGATGAGAGTGGAAAAAACATGGTTCCTGGCACAGAGAAACCTGCAAAAATGTCTGATTCCTGCCATCCTTTCGGGACTGTCGACAGTGTGTGGGGGGCAGTCAAGAACTCCAAAATGGCGCTGATAGCTTTTGGCTTTTCACTAGAAGTGATGAAAACAGGAAAAACCACTCTGGCCCCTGAAAGCCGATGTACTTATATGGTATGAAAAGTGCTATCTCGATTGTTTATGGACTTTTAACAATAATTCATAGGCAAGCTGCCTTACAGCTGCTACAAAAGTCTCCAGCTAGTGTTGCTTCATTATACATGAAATTTCTTGGATAAACTTTGTTAAAAGTCCACAAAGCAGTGCCTGCTCACGAGGTGTTTTCTAGGAAACCCTATGAAGCCGTTCCTCTGAATATAAATGTGATCTCACCAGCACAAATCAGATGTCAAACTGCAGAGGGCTAGGTACAGGGGAGGAGGCCCTAGGGGCACATTTTATTTGCTACCACACTCAATTCTTCTGCTTCACAAGAGGCTTTTAAAATGTGTGTGTTGTATATGTGGGACCCTTTGGAAGAAAAAGTGAATGAGATTAAGCCTGACTGGTTAGTTAATTCCTGGGAGCTCCTAGGTCAACAGAGGTCCACTTAGGTGCCAATGATCACAAGCACTTGTGCCCAGCCATGAAATCTGGGTGTCCATATAAAGTGGATAACCAATGTTATCCAAAGTGGAGAGAATCCAATGTTTCCAAATACCAGGAACTTGTAGGGTCCAGCATTACCAGGAGTGGGAGTCAGAGGCGGAGGACGAGGCAGGGCAGCACTTAACCAAGAAGGGGTAAGGTGGTTCTCGTTGCTCCCCCACCCATCCGCTCACCGTATTTGTAGAATGCTGTTCATTAACTGCCCTGTACATCTCTCTGGCTCTTTTTATGAGGTCACCGATGCCTATTCGTACTCTAGCCTGTTTTGGATGTTTTTGTTGCTCATGAGCAACTCTTCAGTACATTTTTCAAGAAACATTCCTCTTCCTATCTAGACTGCATTGAACTGGTCATTAAATTTTGTTTTTTCATAGGAAAGCCATAATTTTTATTTTTAAAATTCTTACTGGAGTATAGTTGATTTACAATGTTCTATTAGTTTCAGGTGTACAGCAAAGTGGTTCAGTTAAACATACACAAATATCCACTCTTTTTAAGGTTCTTTTCCCATATAGGTCATTAAAGGGCATTGAGTCCCCTGTGCTGTGCAGTAGGCCTGTGTTGGTTATCCACTTTATATATTGTAGTATATACATGGTGATCCCAGTATCCCAGTTTACCCCTTCCTCCTCCCTCATCAGTAACTATAAGTTTGGTTTCCAAATCCTTGGCTCTATTTCTGTTTTCTAAATAAGTCCATTTGTACTATTTTTTAAGATTCTACATTTAAGTGGTATTAGATGATATCTCCGAGAAGGCAATGGCAACCCACTCCAGTACTCTTGCCTGGAGAATCCCAGGGGCGGCGGAGCCTGGTGGGCTGCCGTCTATGCGGTCGCACAGAGTCGGACACGACTGAAGCGACTTAGCAGCAGCAGCAGCAGATGATATGTGTCTTTGTCTGACTTACTTCACTCAGTGTGACAACACCTAGGCCCATCTATGTTGCTGCAAAGACATTATTTCATTCTTTTTGTTGGCTGAGTAGCACTCCATTGTGGATTATGTATATATATATATATATGCCACATTTTCTTTATCCATTCATCTCTTGATGGACATTTAGGTTGTTTCCATACCTTGACTACTGTGAAAAGTGCTGCTGTGAACGTTGGGGTGTATGTCTTTTTGAATTATTGTTTTGTCTAGATATACGCCCAGGAGTAGGACTGCTGGATCATATGTTAGCTCTATTTTTAGTTTTTTTGAGGAAACTCCATACTGTTTTACATAGTGGCTGTACCAATTTATATTCTCACAAACAGCGTACAAGAGTTCCCTTTTCTCCAGCATTTACTATTTGTCGATTTTTTGATGGTGGCCATTCTGACTGGTGTGAAGCAATATTTCATTGTAGTTTTGGTTTGCATTTCTCTGATAATTAGTGATGTTGAACATCTTTTCATGTGTATTTTGGCCATCTATTGTCTTCTTTGGAGAAATATCCATTTAGGTCGTCCTCCCATTTTTTGATTGGGTTGTTTTGTTTTGTTTTTTATATTGAGCTATATGAGCCCTTTGTATATTTTGGAGATTAATCCTTTTTCTATTGCTTCATTTGCAAATATTTTCTCTCATTCTAAGCATTGTCTTTTCATTCTGTGTATGGTGTCCTTTCCTATGCAGAGACTGTAAGTTTAATTAGGCTCCCTTTATTTCTGTTTTTATTTTTCATTACTATATGAGGTGGATCAAAAAAGATCTTGCTGCGATTTCTGTCAGAGTGTTCTGCCTATGTTTTCCTCTAAGAGTTTTAAACTATCCAGCCTTAAATTTGTCTTTAATCCATTTTAAGTTTACTTTTGTGTATGTGTTAGAGTGTGCTCTAATTTCATTCTTTTACATGTAGCTGTCCAGTTTTTCCAGCACCCACTTATTGAAGAGACTGTTCTTTCTCCATTGTATATTTTTGCCTCCCATGTCGTACATTAGGTTACCGTAGGTGCCTCGGTTTTCTCTGGGGTTTCTATCCTGTTCTATTAATCTCTATTTCTGTTATTGTGCCAGTAACATACTGTTTTGATTATTTTGCAGTATAGTCTGAAGTCAGGGAGCCTGATTCCTCCAGCTGGTTTTCTTTCTCAAGATTGCTTTTGCTGTTCATGGTCATTTGTGCTTCCATACAAATTGTAAAATTTTTTGTTCTTGTGTGAAAGATGCCATTGATATTTTGATAGGTATTGCATTAAATCTATAGATTGTTTGAACAGTATAGTCATTTGCATAATATTCTTCCAATGAAAGAACATGGTATATCTCTCCATCTGTTTGTGTCATCTTTTATTTCTTTCAACATTATCTTATAGTTTTCTGAGTATAAGTCTTTTGCCTCCTTAGGTAGGTTTATTCCTGGGTATTTATTCTTTTTGAATAAATAAATAAGATTATTTCCTTAATTTCTCTTTCTGATCTTTTGTTGCTAGTATCCAGGAATGCAAGATATTTCTGCATATTAATTCTGTATCCTACAGCTTAACCAAATTCCTTGATGAGCTCTAGTAGTTTTCTAATAGTGTCTTTGGGATTTTCAATGTATAGTATCATGTCGCCTGCAAACAGTGACCATTTTATTTCTTCTTTTCAAATTTGGATTTCTTTTATTTCTTGTTTCTTCTCTGATTGCCATGACTAGGATTTCAAAACCTATGTTAAATAAGAGTGACAACAGTGGACAACCTTAACTCATTCCTGATCTTCCAGGTAATGCTTTCAGTTTTCACAGAATGAAATGATGTTTGCTATGGGTTTGTTCCATGGCCTGTATTATGGTGAGGTAGGTTCCCTTTATGCCCTCTTTCTGGAGAGTTTTTTTAATCATAAATGATGTTGAATTTTGTCAAAAGACTTTTCCTCATCTATTGAGACTATCATACGGTTTTCATTCTTCAGTTTGTTAATGTAGTGTGTCACTTTGATTGATTTGCATATACTGAAGAATTTTTGCATCTCTGGGAAAAATCCACTTGGTCATGGTTTATGATCCTTTTAATGTGCTGTCAGATTCAGTTTGTAAGTATTTTGTTGAGGATTTTGTATCTATGTTCATCAGTGATATGGGCCTGTAATTTTCTTTTTTATGTGACATCTCTGTCTGGTTTTGGTACCAAGTTGAGGGTGACCTCATAGAATGAGCTTGGGAGTGTTCCTTTCTCTGCAATTTTTTGGAAGTATTTCAGAAGGATAGGTATTAACTGTTGTCTAAATGTTTGATAAAATTTGTCTGTGAAGCCATCTGGTCCTGGACTTTTGTTTGTTGGAAGTTTTCAAATCACAGTTTCAATTTTAGTAGTTGTGATTGCTCCGTTCATATTTTCTATTTCTTTCTGGTTCAAGCCTGTTAACTCCCTTGCTTTGACTGTAGGCTGGACCTGGCAGTTTTCTCCTGACAAGAAGGATATGGCTGAAGTGAGAGGACATGACTTCTGTGCTCCAGTCTGGGAGACTGTGACTCTGGAACCTACCACTGTCTTGGTTTGTCCAGCTTGATGAAGTAAGCTGCCATCCTGCAAGGGCCCGTGTGACAGGGAACTGAGGGTGGTCTCCAGCCGACAGCTAGCAAGGAACTGAGGCCCTGAGTCCAACAACTCATGAGAAATGGGATCTTGACAACCAGTCAACCAAGGAGTGAACTTAAAAGAAGATCCTGCCTCAAATGAACTAAGACACATACAACAGTGGTCCCAGGAGGAACTCCAGCTGCAACCTTGTAAGAGGCCCTGAAGCCGAGGACCCAGACAGACAATCTTTGCCTGAATTCCTGTCCAGACAAACTGCAGGGTAAGTTGCTTAAAATCACCAAGTTCTTGGGCAATGATTTTCTAGCAGTAAAAAGCAAATAAGAATCTCCCTATTGCTAGTTTTAAAGACTAAAATAACTGGATAACTTACAGTTTCTCTGACCTTTTAAACTTTAAATAAATAATTGGAGATGCAAAAATTGAAGTACAATATGACATCAGAAATTCAAAATAACACACATTCCTCATTATCAGTGATTTATTCTAAATAGAGCCATGCCATGTAGGGTCACCCAAGATGGACAGGTCATGGTGGAGAGTTCTGACAAAATGTGGTCCACTGGAGAAGGGAATTGCAAACCACTTCAGTATTCTTGCCTTGAGAACCCCATGAACAGTATGAAAACACAAAAAGATAGGATACTGAAAGATGAACTCCACAGGTCAGTAGGTGCCCAATATGCTACTGGAGATCAGTGGAGAAATACTTCCAGAAAGAATGAAGAGACGGAGCCAAAGCAAAAACAACAGCAAGTTGTGGATGTGACTGGTGATGGAAGCAAGGTCCAGTGCTGTAAAGAGCAATATTGCATGGGAACCTAGAATATTAGGTCTGTGAATCAAGGTAAATTGGAAGTGGTCAAACAGGAGATAGCAAGAGTGAATATTGACATTTCAGGTATCAGCGAACTAAAATGGACTGGAATGGGTGAATTTAACTCAGATGACCATTATATCTACTACTGTGGGCAGGAATCCCTTAGAAGAAATGGAGTAGCCATCACAGTCGACAAAACAGTCCGAAATGCAATACTTGGGTGCAGTCTCAAAAATGACAGAATGATCTCTTTTCATTTCCAAGGAAAACTGTTCAATATCACGGTAATCTTTGTCCTGACCAGTAATGCTGAAGAAGTTGAAGTCGAACGGTTCTATGAAGACTTACATGACCTTTTAGAACCAACACCCAAAAAAGATGTCCTTTTCATCATAGGGGACTGGAAAGTAAAAGTAGGCAATCAAGAAACACCTGGAGTAACAGGCAAATTTGACCTTGGAGTACAGAATGAAGCAGGGAAAAGGCTAATAGAGTTTTGCCAAGAGAACGCTCTGGTCATAGCAAACACCCTCTGCCAACAGCACAAGAGAAAACTCTATACATGGACATCACCAGATGGCCAACATCGAAATAAGATTGCTTATATTCTTTGCAGTCAAAGATGGAGAAACTCTATACAGTCAGCAAAAGCAACCAGGAGCTGACTGTGGCTCAGATCATGAACTCCTTATTGCCAAGTTCAGTTCAGTTCAGTCGCTCAGTCATGTCCAACTCCTTGCGACCCCATGAATCACATCATGCCAGGCCTCCCTGTCTATCACCAACTCCCGGAGTTCACTCAAACTCATGTCCATCGATTCGGTGATGCCATCCAGCCATCTCATTCTCTGTCGTCCCCTTCTCCTCCTGCTCCCAATCCCTCCCAGCATCAGAGTCTTTTCCAGTGAGTCAACTCTTCCCATGAGGTGGCCAAAGTATTGGAGTTTCAGCTTTAGCATCAGATCAGTCCTTCCGATGAACACCCAGGACTGATCTCCTTTAGAATGGACTGGTTGGATCTCCTTGAAGTCCAAGGGACTCTCAAGAGTCTTCTCCAACACCACAGTTCAAAAGCATCAATTCTTCGGTGATCAGCTTTCTTCACAGTCCAACTCTCACATCCATACATGACCACTGGAAAAACCATAGCCTTGACTAGACGGACCTTGGTTGGCAAAGTAATGTCTCTGCTTTTTAATATGCTATCTAGGTTGGTCATAACTTTCCTTCCAAGGAGTAAGCGTCTTTTAATATCATGGCTGCAATCAGCATCCGCAGTGATTTTGAAGTCCCAAAAAATAAAGCCTGAAACTGTTTCCACTGTTTCCCCATCTATTTCCCATGAAGTGACGGGGCCAGATGCCATGATCTTAGTTTTCTGAATGTTGAGCTTCAAGCCAAATTTTTCACTCTCCTCTTTCATCAAGAGGCTTTTTAGTTCCTCTTCACTTTCTGCCATAAAGGTGGTGTCATCTGCATATCTGAGTTTATTGAAATTTCTCCTTGATTCCAGCTTGTACTTCTTCCAGCCCAGCTGTACTCTGCATATATGTTAAATAGGCAGAGTGACAATATACAATTGCCAAACTCAGACTTAAATTGAAGAAAAGTAGGGAAAACCACTAGACCATTCAGGTATGACCTAAATCAAATCCCTTATGATTATACAGTGGAAGTGAGAAATAGATTTAAGGGACTAGATCTGATAGAGTTCCTGATGAACTAACTATAAATGGAGGTTCATGACATTGTAAGGGAGGCAGGGATCAAGACCATCCCTAAGAAAAATGTAAAAAAGCAAAATGGCTGTCTGAGGAGGCCTTACAAATAGCAGTGAAAAGAAGAGAAGTGAAAAGCAAGGGAGAAAAGGAAAGATATACCCATTTAAATGCAGAGTTCCAAAGAATAGCAAGGAGAGATAAGAAAGTCTTCCTCAGTGATCAGTGCAAAGAAATAGAGGAAAACAATAGAATGGGAAAGACTAGAGATCTCTTCAAGAAAATTACAGATACAAAGGGACTATTTCATGCAAAGATGGGCTCAATAAAGAACAGAAATGGTATGGACCTAACAGAAGCAGAAGATATTAAGAAGAGGTGGCAAGAATACACAGAAGAACTGTACAAAAAAGATCTTCAGGACCCAGATCATCACGATGGTGTGATCACTCACCTAGAGTCAGACATCCTAGAATGTGAAGTCAAGTGGGCCTTAGAAAGCATCACTACAAACAAAGCTAGTGGAGGTGATAGAGTTCCAGTTAAGCTATTTCAAATCCTAAAAGATGATGCTGTGAAAGTGCTGCACTCAATATGCCAGCAGATTTGGAAAACTCAGTAGTGGTCACAGGACTGGAAAAGGTCAGTTTTCATTCCAATCCCAAAGAAAGGCAATGCCAAAGAATGCTCAAACTACCGCACAATTGCACTCATCTCACACTACTAAAGTAATGCTCAAAATTCTCCAAGCCAGGCTTCAGCAATACATGAACTTCCAGATGTTTCAGCTGGTTGTAGAAAAGGCTGAGGAACCAGAGATCAAATTGCCAACATCCACTGGATCATCGAAAAACCAAGAGTTCCAGAAAAATATTTATTTCTGGTTTATTTACTATGCCAAAGCCTTTGACTGTGTGGATCACAATAAACTGTGGAAAATTCTGAAAGAGATGGGAATACCAGAACAACTCACCTGCCTCTTGAGAAATCTGTATGCAGGTCAGGAAGCAACAGGTAGAACTGGACTTGGAACAACAGACTGGTTCCAAATAGGAAAAGGAGTACGTCAAGGCTGTATATTGTCACCCTGCTTATTTAAATTATATGCAGAGTACATAGTGAGAAACACTGGCTGGAAGAAGCACAAGCTGGATTCAAGATTGCCAGGAGAAACATCAACAACCTCAGATATGCAGATAACACCACCCTTATGGCAGAAAGTGAAGAAGAACTAAAGAGCCTCTTGATGAAAGTGAAAAAGGAGAGTGAAAATGTTGACTTAAAGCTCAACATTCAGAGAACTAAGATCATGGCATCCGGCCCCATCACTTCATGGCAAATAGATGGGGAAACAGTGGAAACAATGGCTGACTTTATTTTGGGGGCTCCAAAATCACTGTAGATGGTGACTGCAGCCATGAAATCAAAAGATGCTTGCTCATTGGCAGGAAAGTTATGACCAACCTAGATAGCATATTAAAAAGCAGAGACATTACTTTGGCAACAAAGGTCCATCTAGTCAAGGCTATGGTTTTACCAGTAGTCATGGTATGTGAGAGTAGTATGGATGTGAGAGTTGGACTACAAAGAGTGCTGAAGAATTGATGCTTTTGAACTGTAATGTTAGAGAAGACTCTTGAGAGTCCCTTGAACAGCAACGAGCTCAAACCAGTCCATCCTAAAGGAGATCAGTCCTGAGTGTTCATTTGGAAGGACTGATGTTGAAGCTGAAACGCCAATACTTTGGCCACCTGATGTGAAGAGCTGACTCATCTGAAAAGACCCTGATGCTAGGAAAGATTGAAGGCAGGAGGATAAGGGGACGACAGAGGATGAGATGGTTGGATGGCATCACTGACTCAATGGACATGAGTTTGGGTAAAGTCTGGAATTGGTGATGGACAGGGAGGCCTGGCATGGTGCAGTTCATGGGGTCACAAAGAGCTGGACATGACTGAGTGACTGAACTGAACTGAAGTGAGTGGTATAATGATTGATTTTACTTCCTGTTTGTACTTTTATGTTTCTACTACATTTTCTACAATTAGCAAGTGTAGAATTATTATCAGAAACTGATACTGAAATATATCATTGAATGTATAAAATACAGTTGGTTGTTTAGTTGCTAAGTCGTGTCCAATTCTTGTGACCCCATGTACTGCAGACTGCCAGGCTCTTCTGTCCATGGGATTCTGCAAGCAGTAATACTGGAGTGGGTTGCCATTTCCTTCTCCAGGGGATCTTCCCAACCCAGAGATGGAACCTGGGTCTCCTGCATTGCAGGCAGATTCCTTACCAACTGACCTATGAAGGAAGCCCATATAAAATATCCCACTCCCCAAATGCAGTCAGTATAATAAATCAAAGGAAGGTCCTAAGTAAAGTTCTTCACTAAACTGACTACCTTTGAAACATGATTTGACAAAACCAAGTGATTCTGACACTGACACTTAAAAGATACTGTGCGAGAGTTCAGAATAAGCAAAGGAACACACACATGAATGTACTAACATGATTTGAAATATATTTGAGTGATAGAATCAAAATAAATGCCTTGGGGGACTTGTGGTCCAGTGGTTAAGAATCTACCCTGCAGTGCAGGGGACACAGGTTCAGTCACTGGTTGGTGAACTAGGATCCCACATGCGGCAGAGCACCTAAGCCCGCACAGCACAACAACTCAGCCTGTGCGCCGCAGAGCCCAGGTTGCAGGACTAGAGAGTCTGTTCCAGCAACGAAGGACCTCGAGTGATACAACAAAGAGCTTGCTTGCCACAACTAAGACCTGAGACAGCCAATTTTTTTTTTAAGGCTCCAGCTTTCTAGGAAACAAAAAGTTGTTTTTAATCTATGAACATCTTCATTCCACAGTGTGGAGGCAGAAGACGCATAGCATTTATTTCTAAAAGAAAAAGGTAAATGCCTTGGACCACTTTGTAACATAGCCAAACTGACCAAAAATGAAGCAGGAAAAGAAATATACCTGTTCTTATATATTTTTATTAAACTTTTTTGGTTAGCTCGCATATATGTCTCCATGCCTGAAACAAATTTTTGAAAATGGTACCCCATGACATAGTGAAAAATTCCAACATTTACCCACATATTTTATCAATGAATTTAAGCAAAAAATAGGATGTTGAAAAGTCTAATTCAAGTAAGTAATTCAGGACACCCATCTGGCAGCAGGAGGAATCAGGACTCTGGTAGCTAAGTGAGGAAGCCGCTCTACAGGAGAACTGATGACTCACCTTGAGACGGCCAGAGAGCAGATGCTGTTACATATTAACTGCCTTCAAGCAGACCATCTTACTCAGTAACCAGTTTTAAAAGGCCACTACTTTCTTGGAATTGGATAATTTGATGAGACATGAAATAATGGAAAATGAATCTAGTTACAGAAGTCAAGACATTTCCAACACTCCAAAGAAGAACCTAAAACTATCTCAAGATGCCGCCTGTGGCTCTGGACAGTGCAGACGTGCGGTTCCCAGGAGTCCGTGACCATGCTTTCCTTGTGAAGTCACCATCTTAGACAGGAATGCAGAGGTCCTGGTGTAATGGTGAGGTAGAGTTGGATGATGACTGGTCTTGGCAGGAAAATATTTATCTACTGGGTCATTTTTAGCTGTGTGAGGCTGGACAAATAACAGCCTCTCTAGCTTTGTTTAAATTATTCATAAGATTCAAATAATACTTATCTACTATTTCAGTGACTGGTTGGGAACCTCATATAAGATACATATTTGTGTAAAGAGCTTTTTAAACCTAAAATGACTTAAAAAAAATCAATCTGGGCATAACCAAGTACCTAAAAGAGCAAAAGGTTACCCAGGAGAAGCAATTCTAAATTAATCCATGATCAGATACGGCATTATAAAGTTCATGCTTTATTTCTCCAGACATTGATTGCTTCAGAATGACTCTGTTCCCCCACATTCACTGGTCAGTTTTCAACAGGTATTTTATGACTCAATTGTTGACCAGACATTATGTCCATTGACTGGTTATTTTCGAAACAAACTTTTCTACACTAGCAATTAAAACCATGTGTATTTTTCTACCTAGTTGGTCCTTGTTTCTGAAATGTAGTCTTTATGGTTACGCAATTTTTCTTTTTTTTTTTAATTTTATTTATTTATTTATTTTTTAAGTTGAACAGACTAAATTTCTTTAAACAAACTTACTTATACTCCAGAGTCCTTTAAAAACTTAATAGCATTTATACATTGAAGGTATTTGATTTTCTTGTAACTAGCACTTCAAATGCAACAAGCATTTGAAGCAACAAGCATTTGACCCAACAAGTAAAACTTTCTACAGTTCATAACTTTTATAAATAAAATAAATTAAATGTACAGTGAATAAGTTCTCTGAAATATTTCAATATTTCTGCAGGTTTAGTAACATCGTAAAATACATTTCAACTAAAATTCACAAATCTAAAAACCTGTTAGGCATTTTTAGGCGTTTTAAGTTGGAAATGAAGACCAATGTTACATCGTAATATGCCAATTACAAATAGTACTTCAAATAGCAAATACTACAGTTTGTCCCAAACTTTAAAAACTATTCATGAACTCAACACTGAACTATTGATGGCTATGAGAATTGTTTCCTAGCCTTTTTGAAAATTTCAACCCATTTACTTTTAAGGTAATTATTGATAAGTACGATCCCGTAGCCATTTTCTTTATTGCTTTGGGTTCAAGTTTATACACTCTTTCTGTGTTTCCTGTCTATAGAAGATCCTTTAGCATTTGTTGGAGAGTTGGTTTGGTGATGCTGAATTCTCTCAGCTTTTGCTTGTCTGTAAAGCTTTTGATTTCTCCTTCATATTTGAATGAGATCCTTGCTGGGTATAGTAATCTGGGCTGTAGGGTATTTTCTTTCATCACTTTAAGTATGTCTTGCCACTCCCTTCTGGCCTGAAGAGTTTCTGTTGAAAGATCAGCTGTTATCCTTATGGGAATCCCCTTATGTGTTATTTGCTGCTTTTCCCTTGCTGCTTTTAATATTTTTTCTTTGTGTTTGATCTTTGTTAATTTGATTAATATGTGTCTTGGAGTATTTCGCCTTGGGTTTATCCTGTTGGGGACTCTCTGGGTTTCTTGGACTTGGGTGATTATTTCTTTCCCCATTTTAGGGAAGTTTTCAACAATTATCTCCTCAAGTATTCTCTCATGGTCTTTCCTTTTGTCTTCTTCTTCTGGGACTCCTATGATTCGAATGTTGGAGCGTTTAACATTGTCCCAGAGGTCTCTAATATTGTCCTCATTTCTTTTAATTCGTTTTTCTTTTTTCTTCTCTGTTTCATTTATTTCTACAATTCTATCTTCTAGTTCGCTTATCCTGTCTTCTGCCTCTGTTATTCTACTGTTTGTTCCCTCCAGAGTGTTTCTGATCTCATCTATTGCATTATTCATTGTATATTGACTCTTTTTTATTTCTTCTAAGTCCTTATTAAATCTTTCTTCCATCTTCTCAATCCTTTTCTCCAGGTTATTTATCTGTAACTCCATTTTGCTTTCAAGATTTTGAATCATTTTCACCATCAAAATCTGAAATTCTTTATCAGGTAAATTCCCTATATCTTCTTCTGTTGTTTGTGTTGGTGGGCAATTATCTTGTTCCTTTACTTGCTGGGTATTTCTCTGCCTCTTCATCTTGCTTATATTGCTTTGCTTGGGGTGGCCTTTCCCTCTTCTTGCAGTTTGTGGAGTTCTCTTTATTATGTAGTTTCTTCGCTGTGTGTGGGGTTGGACGGGTGACTTGTCCGGGTTCCCTGGTTAGGGAAGCATGTGTCGGTGTTCTGGTGGGTGGAGCTGGATTTCTTCTCTCTCCTTTAGAAGACAATGGGCTGCTTTTCTGGGAGCCTGATGTCCTCTGCCAGTATTCAGAAGTTGTTTTGTGGACTTTACTCCACGTTCAAATGTTCTTTTGATGAATTTGTCGGGGAGAAAGTGGTCTCGCCGTCTTATCCCTCCGCCATCTTGTTCCTTCCTCCCCAGAACACTGGATTCTTATATTCCACTTGGTCGTGGAGTATCTCTTCCCAGCTGCTCCAGCAAGGTGCAGCCGCTGTACCTTACCTTGGATGAGGGGTATCTCCTCAAGGCCGCCCCTCCTGCCCCGAATGTGGATCAGCTCCTCTCGGCCCTCCGGTGCCCAAGCAGCCACCGCCTCCTGGACGTGGTACAGCTCCTCTCGGCCACCGCCCTAACCCTGGGCACGGGGTAGCTCATCTCAGCCACGATTCTGCACGTGGTCGGTTGCGCCGGAGCCAGGCGTCTCTCCCGCAATTTTTCTTATTGGGCTATAGTTGCTTTACAATGTTTTGTTATTTTCTGCTGTACAGTGAAGTGCATCATCTATATGTATATGTGTGTGTGTATGTGTGTATGTGTGTGTATGTATATGTGTGTATTTGTGTGTATATATATGTGTATGTGTGTGTATATTTATATGTGTGTGTGTATGTGTATTTATATGTGTGTATATATGTGTGTGTATATTTATATGTGTGTGTGTAGATAGTATATTAAAAAGTAGAGACACTACTTTGCCAACAAAGGTCCGTCTACTTAAGGCTATGGTTTTGCCAGTGGTCATGTATGGATGTGAGAGTTGGACTGTGAAGAAAGCTGATTGCCGAAGAATTGATGCTTTTGAACCATGGTGCTGGAGAAGACTCTTGAGAGTCCCTTGGACTGCAAGGAGATCCAACCAGTCCATTCTAAAGGAGATCAATCCTGGGTGTTCATTGGAAGGACTGATGCTAAAGCTGAAACTCCAATACTTTGGCCACCTCATGTGACGAGTTGACTCATTGGAAAAGACTCTGATGCTGGGAAGGATTGGGGGCGGGAGGAGACGGGGATGACCGAGAATGAGATGGCTGGATGGCATCACCGACTCTGTGGACATGAGTTTGAGTGAACTCCGGGAGTTGGTGATGGACAGGGAGGCCTGGCGTGCTGTGATTCATGGGGTCGCAAAGAGTCGGACACGACTGAGCGACTGAACTGAACTGAACTGATGTGTATATATGTGTGTGTGTGTGTGTGTGTGTATATACTCTCCCTCTTAGGCCTCCCCCCAATGGCTCCCCATTCCGCCAACCTAGAGTGCCATCACAGAGTGCCGAGCGGATCTCCCGGTGTTAATACAGCAGCTTCCCACTGTTATACACGTCGTATGTGTATGTCAGCCCTAATCTCCGGGTCCATCCCACCCTCCCTTCCCCTGCTCTGTCCACATGTTCATTCTCTACATTTGCATCTCTATTCCTGCCCCGGAACTAGGTTCACCTGTACCATTTTCCCTAGATTCCACATGTGTGAATTAATAAGTGGTATTTGTTTATCTCTTTCTGACTTACTTCACTCGCCTGACAGATTCTAGGTCCATCCACGTTTCTATATTTTTAACTCACGTCCATAGTCAGACCTAATGGGTATGTATCAACATACAAATTTCCTGAGACTTCTGTCTTCTTGAAAGGCTAGAGCTGCACACACACACACACACATACATCAGCCTAACTGGAGCTTTGAAGAACAACCAATTCCAGCTGAAATGCAGCAAGCTCTTCCTCCCTGTCCCTGGACCTAGGAGATTATTATTGCTTTCTCCTTGGAGATTCCACTACAAGCACAAAGAAAATCAATATAGACTTGAAACAGCTGAGACTAATTTTTAAATGCTGAGGCTGCCAAAATTCACCCTTGGACAATGCCCCCAATGTAAGTCCCTCTTGATCATACGTCCATATGTCTTTTCTGGTGCTCTCATCCCTACTGCTCTAGCCTTCCACCAAGTTGATCCAAACTCCCATCCACAGCATATCTTCTTCCCAAGCCCTTTCCTTTGGGTACCCTAAAACCTGATTCTGCTTCTTCCTATAGCTCCAATCCCTTGCTCATCCTTTTGAACCTGACTAAAAAACCACTCCACCTTTTTTTTTTTTTTAAAGAAAATCTTATCAATTCTCTCAAAAAAAATCTGGAATTTGGCTTGAGATTATACTCAATTTATAGATTAATTGGAGGATAATTGACATCTTAACAATATTAACTCTTATGACCGATATAGTATCTTTTGTTTTTCATTTTTCTTAACATTTTGTAGTTTGTGTACAAATTTGCATATGTTTGGTTAAATGTATCCCTAAGTATTTTGTGGGTTTTGCTATTATAATTTTTATATTCAACTTCCAACTAGTTATTACTAGTATGTGGAAATACCACTGATTATACTGACTTTCTATCTAGTGGCCTTGCTAAAGTCATCTGTAGCTTTGATGGTAAATTCCTCAGGATATTCTATGTGGACAGTGGTGTAATCTGAGAATTAAAATAATTTCATTCCTCTTTGCCAGTCTATAAGTCTTTCATCCTTTTACTGGCCTTACTGTAGTGCACTTAGCTTCTACTAAGACGTTGAATGGGAGTGGTGAGAGAAAATATCTTTGCCTCATTTCTGTCCTTGAGGGAAAGCTGTAAGTCTTCTACTGTTAAATACAATGTTAGCTCTTCTTCATCAAGTTAAGAAAGTTCCCTTCCTCTCCGAGTTTACTGAAATATTTTTTTTTCTTTCTCACGAGTGGCATTTGAAGATCATCAAATGCTATTTTTGCATCTGCTGAGGTTATCATGATTTGTCTTTTTTTTTTTTTTAGGAGATCAATCCTGGGTGTTCATTGGAAGGACTGATGCTAAAGCTGAAACTCCAATACTTTGGCCACTTCATGCAAAGAGTTGACTCACTGGAAAAGAGTCTGATGCTAGGAGGGGTTGGGGGTGGGAGGAGACGGGGACGACAAGAGAATGAGATGGCTGGATGGCATCACCAACTCGATGGACATGAGTTTGAGTGAACTCCGGGAGTTGGTGATGGACAGGGAGGCCTGGTGGTTCATGGGGTCACAGGGAGTTGGACATGACTGAGCAACTGAACTGAACTGAATATAATGGAAAAACATGCTTAGCTTTCTAGTGTTAATTCAACCTCACATTCCTGGGATAAACTCTTATATTTGGTCACTGTATTAGCTTCCATACCAGGATACCACAGATTGGATGGCTTAAAAAACAGAAATTTATTTTCTCACATTTCAGAGGCTATAATCCAAATCTTGCATGCTAGGTTTCAGCATTATGCAAATCAAGAACTTCCAGACATCTAAGCTGGGTTTAGAAAAGGCAGAGGAACCAGAGATCAAATTGGCAACATTTGCTGGATCATAGAGAAAGCAAGGGAATTACAGAAAAACATCTACCTCTAAAACCTTCGACTGTGTGGATCGTAACAAACTGAGGAAAACTCTTAAAGAGATGGGAATACCAGAGCATCTTACCCATCTCCTGAGAAACCTGGATGCGGGTCAAGAAGCAACAGTTAGAACCCTGTGTGGAACAGCTGATTGGCTCAGGATTGAGAATGGAGGACAACAGGGCTGTCCGCTGTCACCCTGTTTAATGTATACACTGAGCACATCATGAGAAACACCGGGCTGGATAAGTTACAGGCTGGAATCAAGATAAGCGGGAGAAATTTCAACAACCTCAGATATGGCAGAAAGCAAAGAGGAACTAAAGAGCCTCTTGATGAGGGTGAAGGAGAGTGAAAGAGCCAGCTTAAAACTAAATATTAAAAAAACGAAGATCATGGCATCTGGCCCCATTGCTTCATGGCAAATAGAAGGGGAAAACATGGAAGTAGTGACAGATTTCCTCTTCTTGGGATCTAAAATCACACTGTGGATGGTGACAGCAGCCATGAAATCAGAAGATGATTGCTTCTCAGCAGGAAAGTTATGACAAATCTAGACAGTGTGTTGAAAATCAGAGACTTTACTCTGCTGACAAGGGTCTGCTTAGTCAAGGCTTTGGTCTTCCCGGTGGTCATACTGTTATGAGAGCTGGACTGTAAAGAAGGCAGAGCACCAAAGAATTGATGCCTTTGAGCTGTGGTGCTGGAGAAAACTCCTGAGAGTCCCTTGGACAGCAAGGAGATCAACCAGTCAATCTTAAGGGAGATCAATCCTGAATACTCACTGGAAAGACTGATGCTGAAGCTGAAGCCCCAGTATTTTGGTCATCTGATGTGAACAGCTGACTCACTGGAAAAGTCCCTGATGCTGGGAAAGATTGAGGGCAGAAGGAGAAGAGGGCGTCAGAGGATGAGAAGGCTGGATGGCATCACCGATGCACTGGACATGAGCTTGCTTAGGCACATTTCAGGCGATGCTGAGGGACAGGGAGGCCTGCTGTGCTGCAGTCCATGGGGTCGCAAAGAATTGGACACAACTGGGTGACAGAACAACAACAACCCAAAGTTGCTATTAGGGCTGGTTTCTGGGAGCTCTCTCCTGGCTTGCAGAAGCCCTCCTTGATGAGTTCTCACCCGTCTTTCCTCTGTGCACCTGCAGTGAGAGAAGTCTCAGGTCTCTTGCTTTATGCAAGAACACTGGCCCTCAGGATCAGGGCCCATTTTTATGACCTCATTTAACCTTAGTTATCTCTTTAGAGGCTTGTCTCTGACTATTGTCATATTGCAGCTTAGAGCTTCACCTTATGAGTTTGGCCAGAGTAGGATGGGGAGGACACCAGTCAGTCTGTTGACAGTCATGATGTATTATTTTTACCATATATCGTTGTATTTGATTTGCTAAATTTTAAGGATTATTGTATCCATATTCATGAGTGATATTGGTACTAATATAGTTTTCCTTTCTTATAATGCCTTTGATTTTGGTATCAAGGTGAAGCCTCATCAAATGAATTGTGAAGTATTCGTCCCTTTTCTAATTTTTTGGATGATTTTTATAACTTTGATATTCATTTTTCCTTAAATATTTCATAGAAATCACCAATTCAGTACTGGATTTTTCTTTTGGGTAAAGTTTTTTATTCTTTTGTTTTTATTGACCTCTAGTTGATTTATAATACCATGCTAGTTTCAGTTGTACAACACGGTGACTCAGTTATATATATATATGCAAATATATACATATATATGCATATACATAGATACTCATATACATATATTCTTCTTAGATTCTCTTCCCTTATAGGTTATTACAAAGTACTGAGTATAGTTCCTTGTTCTATACAGTAGGTCCTTGTTGGTTACCTATTTTATATACTGTAGTGTGTATATGTTAATCCCAAACTCTTATTAATTTTTGTCTCTCCTGCTTCCCCTTTTGTAAGAACAAATTTGTTTTCTATGTCGCGAGTCTCTATTCTGAAAATAAGTTCATTTGTATCTTTTTTTTTTCAGATTCCACATCTAAGCGAAATCACATATTTGTCTTTCTCTTTCTGACTGCACTTGGTATGATAATGTTTAGGCCCATCCATGTTGTTGCAAATGGCAATATTTCATTCTTTTTTATGACTAACAGTCCACTGTACACATGACATCTTTATCCATTCATCTGTTGATGGACATCTAGGTTGCTTCCATGTCTTGGCTATTGTAAATAGTGATGCAATAAACATTAAGATGCATAGCTTTTCAAATTATAATTTTCTCCAAATATATGCCTAGAAGTGGGATTTCAGGGTCATATGGTACTTCTAGTATTTTTTGAGAAATCTCCATACTGCACTATCAACTTACATGCCCACCAACAGTGTAGGAGGGTTCCGTTTCCCCACACCCTCTCCAGCATTTATTATTTGTAGACTTTTGATGATTGTCATTCTGACTAGTGTGAGATGACCCCTCATCGTAGTTTCTGATCTGCATTTCTCTAATAATTAGTGATGCTGAGAATCTTTTCTGTGCCTGTTGGTCATCTGTGTATCTTCTTTGGAGAAATGTCTATTTAGACCTTCTACATATTTTTTTTTTGTTTCTTTGATATTAAGTTGCATGAACTCTGTATATTTTGGAGATTAATTCCTTGTCAGTTGCTTCACTTACAAATATTTTCCACCAGTCAAGAAGTTGTCTGTTTAGTTTATGGTTTCCTTTACTGTGCAAAAGATTTTAAGTTTAATTAGATCCCATTTGTTTGTTTGTTTCCATTACTCTAGGAGACAGACCCAAAAAGATAATGCTGCAATTTATGTCAGAGTATTCTGCCTATGTCTTCCTCTAGCACTTCTATAATGTCGGGTTTACATTTAAGTCTTTTATCCATTTTGAGTTTTTTGGGGGGCATGGTGTTAAGAGAATGTTTTGATTTCATCCTTTTACATGTAGCTGTCCAGTTTTCCCAGCACCGCTTTTTGAAGAGACTGTCTTTTCTCCATTGCGTATTCTTGCCTCCTTTGTTATAGATTATTTGACTAACAGTGTGTGAGCTTATTTTTGGACTTCTAGTGTGTTCCATTGATTTATATTTCTGCCTTTGTACTGGTGCCATACTGTTTGACTACTGCAGCTTTATAGTACTGTGTGAAGTCAGGGATCTTTATTCCTCCCACTCTGTTTTTCTTTCTCAAGATTGCTTTGGGTATTTGAGGTCTTTTGTTTCCGTATAAATTAAGGCAATTTTTGATGTTATTCTATCAAGAAATGCCTTCGGCATTTTGATAGGGATTGCATTGAATCTGTAAATTACCTTGGGTAGTATAGTCACTGTGACAGTATGAATTCTTCCAGGCCAAGAACATGGGGTATCGTTCCATTCAGTTCAGTTCAGTTGCTCAGTTGTGTCTGACTCTTTGCGACCCCATGAACCACAGCACGCCAGGCCTCCCTGCCCATCACCTATTCCCGGAGTTCACTCAAACTCGTGTCCATCGAGTCGGTGATGCCATCCAGCCATCTCATTCTCTGTTGTCCCCGTCTCCTCCTGCCCTCAATCCCTTCCAGCATCAGAGTCTTTTCCAGTGAGTTAAGTCTTTGCATGAGGTGGCCAAAGTATTGGAGTTTCAGCTTTAGCATCAGTCCTTCCAATGAACACCCAGGACTGACCTCCTTTAGAATGGACTGGTTGGATCTCCTTGTAAGACAAGGGACTCTCAAGAGTCTTCTCCAACACCACAGTTCAAAAGCATCAATTCTTCGGCGATCAGCTTTCTTCACAGTCCAACTCTCACATCCATACATGACCACTGGAAAAACCATAGCCTTGACTAGACGGACCTTTGTTGGCAAAGTAAGGTCTCTGCTTTTTAATATGCTGTCTAGGTTGGTCATAACTTTCCTTTAGTCATCATTAATTTCTTTCATCAGCCTCTTATAGTTTTCATTGTACAGGTCTTTTACCTCCATTAGATTGTTTGTTTAATTTCTTGTTTCTGATCTTTTGTTGTTAGCATATAGAAATACAAGAGGTTTCTGTGTATTAACTTTGTATCTTATAACTTTAGCAGATTCATGGATGAGCTCCAGTTTTGGGGTCGTGTCTTTAAGATTTCCTATGTATGGTATCAAGTTGTCTGCAAATACTGACAGTTGTGCTTCTTCCTTTCCAACTTGGATAACATTTATTCCTTTTCTTCTCTGATTGCCAAGGCTAGGACTTCCAAAACTATGTTGAATAAAAGTAACAAGAGTGGACATCCATGTACTGGTCCTGATCTTAAAGGAAATACTTTCAACTTTTCATCATTGAGTATGGACTTTTCAGACAAGCCTTTATAATGCTGAAGTATGTTCCCTTTATATCCCCTTTCTGGAGAGTTTTTGTCATAATAGATGTTGAATTTTATGAAAATCTTTTTCTGCATCTATTACTATGACCATATTTTTTGTTCTTCAGTTTGTTGTTTCATCACACTGATTGATGAATTGGCATTGAAAAATCCTTTCATCCCCGAAATAAGCCCCATTTGATCATGGTGTTTGATCCTTTTAATGTATTGGTGGATTTGGTTTGCTAGTATTTTGTTGAGGAATTTTGTCTATGTTCTTCAGTGAGATTGGCCTATAATTTTCTTTTTTTGGTGATATCTTTGTCTTGTTATCAGGGTGATGTTGGTATCATAGAAAGAGTTTGGAAGTATTCCTTAACTGCAATTTTTGGGAATAGTTTCAGAAGGATTGCAATTAATTCATTTAATGTTTAATAGAATTCTCCTGTGAAGCTATCTGTCCTGGGCTTTCATTTGTTGGGAGTTTATATATCATAGATTCAGTTTCAGTATTTGTAACCGATCTATGTATATTTTCGATTTCTTCCTAGTTCAGTCTTAGGCGATTGTACCTTTCTTAGAATTTGTCCATTTCTTCTAGATTGTTTAGTTAATTGGCATCTGGCTGCCTGTAGTATTTTTCTTCATCTATTAATATGACCGTATTTTTTGTTCTTCAGTTTGTTTACTTGTTGCATTACAATGATTGATGCTTTTGAACTGTGGTGTTGAAGACCCTTGAGAGTTCCTTGGACTGCAAGGAAACCCAACCAGTCCATCCTAAGGAAATCCTGAATAATCTTTGGAAGGACTGATGTTGAATCTGAAACTCCAATCCTTTGGCCACCTGATGCGAAGAACTGACTCATTTGAAAAGACCCTGATGCTGGGAAAGACAGAACCAAGAGGAGAAGGGGATGACAGAGCATGAGACGGCCGGATGGCATCACCGACTCGATGGGCATGAGTTTGAGTAGTCTGGGAGCTGGTGATGGACAGGGAGGCCTGGTGTGCTGCAGTTCATGGGGTCGCAAAGAATCGGACGCGACTGAGTGACTGAACTGAAGTTTAGGTTGTTTGAGATTTCTCGTTTCCCGAGATAAGCTTGTATAGCTATAAATGTCTTAGAGCTGCTTTTCTGCATCTTACAGGTTTCTGAAATTTTTGTTTTGAAATGTTTATTTACTTGACCGCACCAGGCCTTAGTTGTGACATGCAAGATCATTAGCTGTGGTGTGTGGTACCTTTCAGTTGTAGCGTGCAAACTCTCAGCTGCAGCATGTGGAATCTAGTTCCCTGATCAGGGATCAAACCCAGGCTCTCTGCTTGGGGAGCATGCAGTCATAGTGGACCACCGGGGAAGCCTGTCATTGGTTTTGGATCATCGGGTTCTCATTTGTCTCTAGGTATTCATTGATTTTCTCTTTATTTCTTCAGTGACCCATTGGTTGCTCAGTAGCATGTTATTTAACTTCCACATATTTGTGTTTTGCATTTTTTTAATTGTAGCTGATTCTTAATCTCATAATATGTGGTCAGAAAAGATGCTTGATAAAATTTCAGTTTTCTTAAATGTACCAAGGGTTTGTATTCCAGCATGTGATCTATCCTGGAAAATGTTCCATATGCACTTGAAAAGTGTGCATTCTGCTGCTTTCAGATGGAATGCTCTATAAACATTAATTCAGCCTATGTGGTCTAATGTATCATTCAAAGCCTGTGTTTCCTCATTTTCTGCCTGATCTAGTGATGTGAGGTGTTAAAGTCCCCCACTCTTACTGTGGTGGCGTCAACTTTTCCTTTGATGTACATTAATATTTGTCTTAAGGATTGAGGTGCTCCTATGTTGGTGCGTATCTATTCACAATTATTATGTGATGATGATGTGCTGTCCTTGTCTCTTTAGCAGTCTTTAAATTGTTTTATCTGAGTGCTGCTAATTCCAGTTTCCTGAAGTGGATCTCTTGTAGACAGCATACGTATTGGTCTCATTCTTTAAAGTCACTTCAGGCAGTCTATGTGTTTTGGTCGGGGCACTTAATCTCTCTACGTTTATGTAATTGCATATATATATATAGTTGCCATGTTGTTGTTTTATTGAGTTGTATATTTTTGTAGCTCTTTATATCTTCCCTTCCTCTTCTGTTCTCTGATTTGATGATTATCTTTAATGTTGTGTTTGGGTTATTTTTCTTTTTTGTGTATCTATTGTAGATTTTTGGCTTGATTACCACAAGGTTTTGATACAGCAGTATGTATGTATGTGTGTATATATAGACACAAATACATATAATTTGGTGTATATATATTTATATATATAAAATTTGGTTTAAGTTGATCTCTCAATTTCAAACATCATGCCTTTGTATTCTCCTCCTCTCATGATTCCTGGTTTTGATATATTTGCGTGTTGATGATTTCCTGCTTTTATTATATGTTTGCCTTTACTGGTGAGCTTTCCCATTTTGTAATTTTCTTGTTTCTAGTTGTGGCCTTTTCCTTTCCACCTAGAAAAGTTACTTTAGCATTTGTTATACAGTTGGCTTGGTGGTGCTGAATTCTTCTAGCTTTTGCTTGTCTGTAAACATTTTGATTTCAACTCTTAACTTTCAATTAACCTTGCATTCCTACACCAGGCTGCACTCTGCAGATCAGGGTAACTGTAAACCTACCCTGGTCTCAACTATTTCAAAACTTTTTGGCTCATAACCTTGAAACATCATAACCTATGGCCCTTTCGTTAAGCAAGACACTGTTGCTTCTAAAGTGCTGAGAGCAGTAAGTCAGTGCAGTTAGGTAATGTAACTCCCTCAGCTTCTCTCCCGTCCAGTTTCACTGAGACATAACTGATGTACAGCACTGTGTAAGTTTAAGGTGGATCTTTCCCATGCTAACCACCGTACTTTTTCCACATACTCAAAAGGCATGAGCCTTTCCATAGGGCCAACTCCTCTACCCTGCCATCTCAGAAGACACTGAAAGTGAACCAAGAAACAGGGGTCTTGCAAGCCTAGTCCACAACGTCAAGGTTATGAGATCAAAGCCTCAGGACAGCCAGTCACAGGAAGCCAGCGGGGCTCCGAGCGGCAGCCATGCAACAACGTCCTTGCTCTTTTTCTCCAGTTGGTGGAACACTCCTAATCACTTCTGGTTTGGGGCCGCCTGATTAGAATTGGAGTTTGCTCAAATAAACTCTTTATTCTTAAAAACAACTGTACTGAAGTATAGTTCGTTTAGGATGTTATTTCTGCTGTGCAGCGGGCTGCTGCTGTTTTACAGTCATATTCTTCTCCACAATGGTTTATCCCAGGACAGTGAATATCGCTCACTGTGCTTGTGTGGTAGGACCTCATTGTTTATCACCCTATATACAACAGCTTGCGTCTCTTAACCCCAGACTCCCAGGCCCTCCCTTCCCACTTTCACCCCCACGGCAATCACCAATGTGTTCTGACTGTGAGTCTGTCTGTTTTGCAGGTCTCTTAAAGTTCTTAATATGCCTCAGTTTATCTTTAACAGACCCAATCTTTACATTGATTTTTAGTGCTGCGAGTCATTCCAATGTCACGTTTTTAAAATAAGAAGGAGGAAAGAATACAAAAAGAGAAGGCAATGTACATAGGGAGGAGGAGACAGTTTATAGGAGGACCTCAGAAGTCAGCATGAGGCTCCAGAAAATGAGCATTGAAGAGGAAATAAACATCAGACATCAGAGAGTGAAAAGTTCCCCACAAGGCAACTGCCAGTAACTGGGAACAGCTTCTGAAGACTCTCAGGAATATTTTAAAACACTTACCTTTCTCCCAAAGCTTATTTTTCTGTTACAAAAAGGCAAGGTCCCTAGCTCTTTAACAGGGGCAGCATTCAAATGAGCTGAGATAAAATTATATTCTTACATTTGTCTCTGGACATGTAAGCATATTCGAAGCACCAAAGGAGTAACAACAACTTCAAATGCCTTCTCAGATGATGTTTTTACAATCGAATGCCTGAATTATAACACATGATCTCTTAGCTTAGAACTATGCTTCCCATCAAAGGCACACACTTGAGGCCCATGCTTTGGGAAATAAGTTTTTGTCACTTGAAAGTGGTACTGAATTTCTGTCCGTGGAGACTCCAGGTCCTCCATGATAAAGGCCATGTGAGGAAAACATGATTATCACCTTGAACCTGACCACCACCACTGCCACTTGGTGAAATAAATTGACAATGTCATGAGGGAAGTCATAACTGGTCATGTCCAAAGGAACCATTTGCCATCCTTTTAATCATATTTGATGCCATTTTTAATAAAATTCTACCATTTGATTCTTAAATGTATGCTGGCTAAAAGGACATAACTACATTACCCTGTCATACATTCCCTGCTTTCAGTTCATGTTTTTTAGTGATTTATTAACTTTTCCCCTTTTGAATAGAAGAGGGCTGGGGACCCTGTAGGCTCAGTGTCACCAACAGTGGCTGGCACATGGTTGGTACTTATTGAATTAAAAGTAGAACGACTGGTGATTATTATCATTTGTTCATTATATATTATATCCTTATGTTTCTGTCCCCCAAACTTAGCCTATCACACTGTTACTGAAGAGATATCATCCATGTAACATTTATTTAAAACAAATAAATGGAAAAAATTCACTTTAAAGAATCAGTTATTCCATATGTTCAAGTGAATGTTTTATTAAATGCATACTATAATATCTTTCTATAGTATGTGAGTATACATAATAAATTAAAAGGTATATATTTATTAAATATAGATATAATACCAGAACATGATTATTTCAGATGAGAAAATCAAAATAAACCCATTTTTAAGTCTCTTTTGGTCACTCCAAATGGATATTTGCTCATAAAAAAATACACGGATTTGTTTTTTTTCCCTGGGGAAAAAAATTAATTCCATAGCAATGTAGTTAAGGGACATATTTTATTTCATAGCTTTTCTGCAAGCAAACTTGCTTTGATACAAAATGAGTTCAATGGTACAGGTGCTACTGTCCACTCAAGCAAAAGAAAACCTCACATTTAGATGAATGCACTTATGATGATACTCTTACAGGATACTACGTCTCAGGTCCAGGTGGCCTCTGGCCTCGGGCGAAGCCACAGGCACAGAAGTGCACAAGAGTCACGGGATCTCAGAGCGTGGGACGGCACGGAGAGGAGCGTTCTGTGAGCGCCCTGTCAGGCAGGAGGGTAAGAGCCGTGGTGGGGGTGTCTGTCTCTCTGTCCCTCATCTTGCAGTTTACACTGACATCATCTCGGGGGGTGTCTTTTGGCTTTTCGGGGTTTCCAGAGAAGCAGGGACATGTCATGAGGTATCCTTCACGTGAGCTCCCAGTGAAGGGCTGGCTGTCGGGAGGCTGTGGACTTACCTTCAGGTACCGTGTGTGCTCTGTGTAGGAACCTCTGTGCCTGTCAAACTCTCTCTCCCGCCTCACAGAGGGTGTGAGTCCAACCCCAGACTATGTGACCCAAAATCATACAGAGGAAAGAAAAAGACAAATACACAGATAAGGCCATCTGCAGAATTTTTAAACTCACCTCTTGCAATATTTCACAATAATCTCTACATCATATGTTACATCTTTCAGACTTAAATAGTAAAGGCTTCAGGAAGGGCCGCGGCGGAACCAACTGCACTATCTCTTGGAGGACTTGTCCAATTTGCTGGCAGGTGATTTCCTCTGGGGCGTGGGGATTTTGGAAGGCTTGGCTCCAGGTGGCCGAGAACCTGCTCGGGGCGTAGGCCTGTGTGTTGGGGGGACAGTCTCTACGTCGGAGCACGCAGACTGGATCTCCGATATGTCGAAGTCCGAGGCGTCACTGCCGCGGCGGCTGCTGGCCCGGCTGCCGGCTTTGCTGCCGGCCCGGCTCCCGGGTCGGCTCGGCGTCCTCCTGGGATCTGAGGAGAGACAGGGCAGAGACAGGTCATCCGGCCTCCTGCGCCCCACTGCCACCGGTTCTCGAAGCTCAACACCACACTTAATCTCAGCCAGTCTGCTGGACACCCAGGAGGGGCTCAGGCAATACCTATGGGTTTTATGGCCTTGCTGAAACCCTTAAGTGGATGAAATATCCAACGAGCTGGATACACACATGAAGTGGAGCTTGGGAGCCATCCCACTCAAACAGGAATTCCGCTGACTGTACAGAGATGGAAGGATCAGACATACTGAACTGGAGACTGTGTTTTCCAAAGTGTGGCAGGTCTGCCCCAGGGATGCGTGCAGTGCAAACGCACAGCACGCACTTGGTGCAAGCTTTACCTTCAGATAAGGAATTCAGAGCAGAGCGGAACGGAAGACAAAAACTTTAAGTAAAAGTTTAAAGAAGCTTCAGCCTTGCTATAAAGAAAGCTGATCGCCAAAGAACTGCTGCTTTTGAACTGTGGTGTTGGAAAAGACTCTTGAGAGTCCTTTGAACCACAAGGAAATCCAACCAGTCCATCCTAAAGGAGATCAGTCCTGGGTGTTTATTGGAAGGACTGATGTTGAAGTTGAAACTCCAATACTTTGGCCACCTCATGCAAAGAACTGACTCATTGGGAAAACCCTGAAGCTGGGAAAGATTGAAGGCGGGAGGAGAAGGGGACGACAGAGGATGAGATGGTTGGATGGCATCACCGACTCAACTCCTGGGTAAACTCCAGGAGTTGCTGATGGACAGGGAGGCCTGGCGTGCTGTGGTCCATGGGGTCGCAAAGAGTCGGACACAACTGAGTGAACTGAAGTGAACTGAAGCTTGCTGTGCTCAGGACCCTGGGGTCAGAACCAGAGTGGTTGGGCTTTTCCAACCACCCGAAACAGAGCCCAGCACAATTATCGAGCAGCAGAGGAGGCCTGACCTTCTGGCCTGAAGGGGTAGATCCTGTTGCAGCTTTTCTTTGATTGCACAGTCACTCTCTCATCTTTCTTCGGTGCTTTCTGAAAGGGATTTTTTTGAGTCCCTTATTCCCCTGGCTCATTGATCCCCTACCTTAAACGGATGATTGGGACCACCTGTCATTTCAAAAGCGCGTAGCAGCATCGGTTCGTCTTCCCTGACTAGGAAGAAACAGGGCTCTCACCTTTAGCTCACATCAGGGAGGAAACACCCCAGACTCACCGGCAAACTGGGTCCGCACTCTGGCAGCTGCGGTGGTGATCAAGCCGCTGTCCTCCCCGGAGTGGAAGCCTTTCCCTGACAAGTATCCCGGAAGTCGGAGCTTGCTTCCCTGTATCGGCGTCCCCTGTGGTTAATCAGGGAAAAGACATTTCAGACACTGTGTTTGTCCCATGATCCTCCACCGACACCGCTTCGCAGGCTGTGGGAACCCTCCGCTGACACTCGGGAAGTGGAAGGGAGAGCCCATCGGTTAAACAAGGCGCTGGGTTCCCACCTACTAACTTCTTGTTCTCTCCCTGCATTCAGAGGGAACCCTCTAAAGAAGATGAGTCCATGCTGGAGAGAAGATATGAAAATAGAGATTACCCCAGGCAACAAACTGTGAGTATGTTAGTATCTCTCAGATAGTCAGTGAATATCACAGAGTTCAGAGTTCAGCCAAAAAGAGGATGGTGATTGCATGGTACAGAGAGATGATGATGAGGCTCTGAAAAATTGTGTTTGGATTATCTGCTGCTTGCAAGGCTTTTAGGGACCAAGACAGAAATAAACAGAACAGAAAGAAAATAAGAAATGCTTAGACAGCCATCATTAAAACAAACAAAATAGCCCCCAAAAGTGACATTTTATTAATCCGTAAGACGTCACTTTTATCTCTTGGCCCCATCACCTTCTATGGTCCTTACAAACAAGACACCTAGGCAACATTTTGGGATGATTGTCTTAAAATTCTTACAAGCATTCAAGCAATCACAGCTATGAAATTTTTATTATAAGTCTAAAATCACTGCACTTTTTCTTCATCACTACAACATTTTGAAAATTCTCCCAAAGTTAAAAAACCAAAAAACAAATCTCCTGAGAAGTGTAAGGATATCACATTCCTCGATGAGCTTACAGTCAGGGAGCTTTCTGGAGGAAATAAATCTATATAATTATATGTGCTTTTAAAAATTAATTTTCCTTTATCAAATACTTTTAAATGCTTAATAAAGCATATGTAAGACCTCCTGATACATCAGACTTGCAATTTGTTAATATTAGTGATATTCATAATTCATTTACATACTCTCTATACATTTAAGTATAGAATGTAAATAGAATTCATATACATAGATTACTTGAGTGTTCAAAATATTATCACTCATCTAACCACAATCAATCCTCACACTTCCCTAATCTCTTTTTCACAATCATTAAAGAGGAGGGCTTGAGGAGGGCAGTAACTTCCCCAAATGAACTCTGACAGCTCTGCTCCAGCTAAATCCCTAACTTAGAATCTCAGCAACCCAAGAGAGAGGACTCGCACGTGATGAAACATATTATGCGAGGTCACAGTTCCTTCCCACAGAACAGCAAAAGCACTCTCGTCAGGTGCCTTGATGCGTTTGATTTTATGGTCACAAAGCTACTCTGTCCTCTGAAAGATCCCTCCTCGGAAGGATACTGTTGTTTTGTCTCATGAGGCTACTTGAAATCATACCTAGTTTTCTATTACCTAAAGACTTTAATTTGGGGGGGTTTCCACTTTTTTAAAACTTGAACTAACAGAGTAGCACAGCCCTAAATATTTAAAACAAACGTCTCACATAAGGTTCCCTCCTCTGCTTTCAGTTCTGGCCATAACAGATCCATCAGAAGTGACACCTTGAGACAAGAATATGCGATACTAAGTCACATCGCTCCCTCGGGGGAAGGGAGAGGGACGAGGGGCTGGGGCTGAGGTCTGCTTTGTGCCCGATTCTACCTCCATCAGCAATTCCCATTCCCATAATTCTGGTATCAGGAGGGTGTTGATATTCCCTCTGCCTGCCTCTCACTATGGCTGTGAGCGTTAAATGATGTGTAAGAAAGAGTTGTGGAAAAGCATAAAAGGCTTTCGAGAGTACTAAGTTACTTGCCTCCAAGAGTCCTTGCCTTTAATATGAAATGCCTCCTTGGTTTCAGGAAGAGTTATGTAGAGATTCTCCCCCACCCAATTCTTGTGATTCTGGTCAAATACGTGCCTATGTTTATAATTTTACAGAGAAGTTTCTTTAAAAGAATATGGTTGGCTTCCAGTTGATACAGGAGTTAATCTTGGCAAATCTTGTATCACCTAAACATCTTATCCCCATAGAGCATTCCATGTAAAAAAGGGCACACTGACCAACAACCATTGGGGCCAATAAAGATGCACACCTTGTGAGAGAGAGAGAGAACTTTGTGCCCACCTGAGCCCCCAACCCCCTGCACTGATAACTAGAAGGCTTATGCCTCAACCACCCAGTGTTCCTGGACAGAAGCAAACGTACCAGACAGTCAGAAGGACCCTGCCCAGAGAGAACACTCGATCCACACTCTTTTCAGTGATTCTCTTGCAAACGACACTGCCTTTCACTCTCTCCTAAAAAGGACTACAGTACTTCTTGCTGAAATTATATCTAGAAGCAGAAGGCACCATCAGCTTGGAAAGAAACTGGACTCAGGTCTGGGTATAGTCTCCTGTACCTCACTCTCCCAGGGGAGAAACGCACAAGTGAGTATGAGCAAGAGAGCCCGCAGGGGTGGTGAGGTTAAGGAGCGACAAGCCGTCTGTGCTGCTGACCCCTTACTCTCACGTCTGCCTAGAAATGCTGGGCTGGGACTTATTACACAGAAGTCTTTAAAAAGACACAGTATTGTCCAGAGTGCAGTTATCAAGGGCAAGGTGCGGCAGGGCTAGCAGGTGATAGTCGGTTAAAGGTAGCTGTTAGGCTGGAATCTGGGGCCTTACGATACCTCTGGAGATGACACGGGAAAGTCAGGGCACTCAGCTGGTTTACAGGGAGTTGACACCTTGCTGTTTGTCAACCAGGGTTTACCATAATTGCGTGTTAAAGGATGGAGAATCTGTATGGAACAATGGCAAATCAAACATGAAGGACAGCAGATAAAAAGCAAAGCCATGGAAAGAGAGATTCACAGCCACTCATTTTGCAGTAAGAATGATCATCATTAAAAACAAATGGAAAGGTCTGATGGCAAATCATACACACCAAAAACATGAATGAAGCTTCAAAAAGAAAAACCAGTCTAAAAGGTATCAAAGTCTCCAAACAGATTGTCTCTATATGGGCCACAAGGCAAAGGCATACCAAAAAAAAATATATATATATACACACACACACACATATATATTTAATCCTGCATCTTCCATATTGTGATAAGGGACACATCTGGAGAAAGCTGGTCCTGCAAATTCTAGGAACCCCAAACACTGAAAAGCATACTCTAGCACAGAAGTCCCCAACCTTTTTTGGCACCAGGGACTGGTCTGGGGATGATTCAAGAGCATTACATGAATTGCATGCTGCTGCTGCTGCTGCTAAGTTGCTCCAGTCATGTCCGACTCTTAGCGGCCCCATGGACTGCAGCCCACCAGGCTCCTCCATCCATGGGCTTTTCCAGGCAAGAGTACTGGAGTGGGGTGCCACTGCCTTCTCCCACATGAACTGCATACTTTATTTCTATTTATTATTACAGCAGCTTCACTTCAGAACATCAGACGTTAGATCACAGAGGCTGCGACTGCTGCTCTAGACGGGGAGTGCAGAGGAGGAGAAAGTGAGTCCTACCTTGGGTGTGCTGCTGGCAGGGACCTGCGGGGCGGCGGCCTGGCCGGCCTGGCTGGACACAGACGTGGACCGGTTGGGCGAGGCTGCCCGGGACGAGGGCCTGGATCTCCGGCCCCGCGGCCGAAAGGCAGCCATGCCCTGAGTGGCTCCATCCGCCAAGATGAACTTCTCCCGCAGCTCCATGTTTGTCCTTCCTTTAGCTGGATGGTGGAACACGTGAGAAGGCACACACATGAGAGAGGAAGGGAGAAAAGAAAAAGCGGGGCTCAGTCGTGTGAGGGGAAACATCGCCACCAGGCACCACAGACCACGTGGAGGACTGCAAGAACACCTTTTTGCCATGCCAACTCCAACCCAGCATCACAAAAAGTCAAATGCATTCCTTTACAATGCATTCCTTTTGGATACAAGTTGGGGGAAGAAAAAATAAAAGTGTGTTTATTCTAACACTAGACACCAGCAAGAGGAACCACTATTAAAGAGAGAGTCAGCATGAAAATGACAAGCTCATGCTCAAACACTGCTAACCCACCCACTACTGATGCCTGCACGGTTTCCCTATGCCGTCCCCACCCCAAGGGGACCAGGGAGGCAGGGACTGTGGCTTTTGTAGGCACTACTCAGGTCAGGAGATTGAGACCAATATTTCACCAGCAGGATTAATTGAACAGTTATACAGAATGAGAGATGGGTTATTAATCATGATGACAACACATAAACTTTCGGGTTTTTCACTTTCAAGAAGGAGGCTGGTATTTCTATTTTATGCCTTAAAAACCTAGTTTTACAACATGCAAAGTGACCAACGCCAGACCCCAGGATCTGGGAGGTCATCCGTGATTCAACACTCAGACCAACACGTGTGCATGCGCAAGAGGCGCCGCCAGAGCCTCGCGTGTAGGGCGCTGGCCTGTGTTTGACCACGGACACAAGCCCTGCGTCTGCAACACCAGAAGGGTGCCCAACGTGGAGAGTTTCAATTTGGAAGCACCAGCTCAGCTGGATGTGAGTTAAGCCATACGTGATGGATGAAGCGCGTTATTTGAAAACAAACAACGAAAGCAAGAATGTCAAAGGAGGAAAGAGGAGAGGTCAGCGGGGAGAGGCAAAGAGAGGGGTCGCCAACCTATAGTAGGCTGAGTAGTAGTGATTGAAGAGTTTGATTCCGAGCGTAACATTTTACTCCCATGATGGTGAACTGGAAGAAATGACACAGGATACCAATCACATTCGAGAGCACTGTTAGCAGCAGCAGAAACACAGCACAGTGGTTGACCACGCCAAGGTTGCTCAGGTCGGGCCTTTACTGCACCGTTCAGAAGAGACGCACGCGCAGGGCAGGCTCGGGAGGAAGAACACACCCGGAAGACCGTGCCCCAGGCAAGCTGCCTTTCTCAGGCATCGCACAGAGCACTCTGCCTTCTCCCGTGTTCTTTAAGTGGAGCTGCACTACCTTAGGCTGCACTGTTTCCAAAACACAAAAGGGCGCCTTTGCTCTTATTTCTCTCCTTTAGGCATAATCACCCACATCACCCACGGTGGCCAGCAGGGAGATCCGCGGACTGGCTGCCTGAGCTCAGTCCCACCCGCCTGAGAGCTATGGTGCAGTGTGTGTGCATCTTCTCAGGGCGCTGATCTATAATTTCACAATTCAGAGTCAAATCAGGAGCTTATTATTTTACAGTTTTTTTCAATACTGCTTTCCCCACCTCCCCCTAATTTCAGAAAAACTTTTGCTTTCAAACTTCTCCTGTACAGTATCTTCAATCTTCATCACTCGATTTTCTTTCCTCTTACTTTGCCTTTCAGTGACAGAGGAAATCCTGTCCTTGGCTGGTAGAATTGCTCATTTTGAAAACTGCAGATGGGGGGTTGTCTCATACAGAAAAATACACTCTAGTGTTTCCCGTCTCCCAGTCTGCTAGCTATCCAGGAGAAGTGGAAAAAAAACAGAGAGAGAGGAACACAGTTTACATGACTGCCCCAAGTTCTTTGGGAACTTCAGGCTGACAGACCAATGTGAACATTCATCACATTGGGCTGGCCAAAAAGTTCGTTTGGGTTTTTCTGTAACGTCTTATGGGAAAACCCAAGTGAACTTTTTAGCCAACCCAATAATATATGACCAAAATGAGCCTCAGTAAGTTATTTTTAGCTAACTTTTAAAAAAATGTTTTATTTTATATACTGGAGTATAGTTTTACTTGATATACTGGAGCATAGCTGATTAACAACACTGTGATAGTTTCAGGGGTACACCCCAGTATGTTTTTGATGCTGGAAAATAACACAAGATGGACATACTTGCACGGGGTTACTGCCCTGACGGTAAGCATCTCCTTACCCCTGCAAGGGTCGTTTTTCACCAGGAACTCATCGAGCGCCATCCATCCACCTCCAACACGAACCATCACGGTGCTGCGCAGGATACGTACGAGCCGGAGTTGCTGGGAGTCTCCAAACTGGGAAGGGGAAGAAAGAAGACACTCTAATTGTCCAGAGTAAATCTCAACCAAGGCACGAAGTGCGATCTGCTATAAGCAACCAACTCTAACTTCTTGCTTAGTTCGCAGCGATTAGTAAAATCTGAGAGGGGTTTGTCATGATCTGCGTTAGACGGCTGCATGCTGATTTAGCCCAGAGGAAATAGGGTGAAAAAAGATGACGAAGGTTATCACGTGTAATCCGGAATCTTTCTTCTAAAAATGATTTTTCTCTCTTACGACAGAAACAACATTAGTAAGGAAGTAATTGAAAAATGTTTCTAGAGATTAAACACAGCCATGAAAATAAGCACTGATCCAGTCTCCTGGGGCTTCCAGGAGGTAACATGATCCTAAAGAAAATTTAATAAACTCTGATTCTTCTTCATGAAAACTTCCTCTTATACCTAAAGCTGTTGGAAATCTGTAGCAGAAATCTTCATAAACTCATCTGCTTTCTCTAAGCAGTTCTGACTTAGTGAAAGAGACAGTAAATGATCATGACTAATAAAAATTTCACAGTTAAATAAAATTTCTGCATCACTAATGATCTGGTAGGCTAATTTGTTAAAGGCTGGATTAACATGCCATTTTAGATTCCTGTCATATTTGGACAGACACTGACACATTAGGAATGATACAGCTTTCAAATCTAAAAGGCTTTCTTTAGAGCTGTTTGCATCAAAATTGCTGACACTGAGAAGCACTTGTCTTTTCCTGCTCTTTCAGTGGATCTCCGATCACTCAGATATGCTACAAATTCTTCAACTCTTGAATACACATCTAGACAGCAGGCAGTTTCTGATCAAAAGGTTTATTTACTATGAAAGCCCATGAGAAATGATATTATACCCTTAAATCATTTCTAACAAGCTCATGACCAACTTACAAAAACCACCAGACTGAATGTCATGGTCGCCAACCTGGCGGATACCACAGCAAAATGAACAGTCAAGTTGACATAAAGAGCTTCTTTTTAAGGCAGGGAACATACGATTGTGACTATTTGTCTGGGCTCATGAAAGATAAACTGAAAAACTTGGAGTGGAAACAATTTGTTGCTTTTCATAAATTTTAACGCTGAGTTTCAGGAAGAGAACACTGGAACAAAGCCAGCCATCGCAGACCCTGAAACTCAGACGGGTCCAGAAAGCACGTAAAATGCATCAGTGGGACTCAGACAGTCACATCAAGCCTTTTCACATCACTGTTTCTAAAATGGTGTTTAAACCTTGAGATTTCAACTCTCCGGTAATTGAACCTGCTCGTGAATTGTAAATTAAAATTTAAAAATCAAAATACATATTTAATTTGTTAGAAAAAATTTGGTGCCGCTAATAAGCAAAGGGAAAGGAGGGGATTCAAAGAAAATTACCCTTAAGGAACCAGATAATCACACCATACACTTTTGGTCCAAGATTACATTTAAAACAAGCTTTAAGGGTATAGATAAATATTTATAGCACATATAAACATATTTATTTTATAGGGATGATATTTCAATTTATTTCCATCATAATAAATATGAATAAGTTTAAATTTTGAGATGGTATTCTCTGACAAGTATCATTATCTAGAATTTCCCTGATTTTTTCAACAGCTAAATTGAAGGAAAAAATACATAATGTTGTTTGTATTTTCAGTGACTTAAACCTTTTGGGTCATTTCATCCTTTCCCAAAATAAAAGATGCTGTCAGAAACACTAACTTAGAAAATAACAAGAAAGGGAAAGTAACTTCTTACGCAAACTAATGGAAGGCTTCACAACATCTACTCAAAATGACTTAAAAATTTTATTTGAAAAAATAATTTGGTTGCAGTAAATGATACTTGGTAATTTGAAACTTAAGATCTAATCTGGCTCAGAAACTGAGGAGCAGAGTAATATCTATAGATATGGCCAGATATTCTGGAGGAGGGCATGTCAATCCACTCCAGTATTCTTGCCGGGAGAATCCCAGGGACAGAGAGCCTGGTGGGCTGTCGTCTACAAGGTGGCAGAGAGTCAGATACTACTGAAGCAACTGAGCGAACACAAATGGTCAGGCATTACAAACAGCATGACTGCTTTCAAAAGCACAGAGTTAAAAAAAACAAAACACCACAACTCTCCTTGTTTAAATCAAAATATGATTTCTCCTGTCTTAGTTCTAAAATTCTGATCTTGGTCAGTCTATTCTGACTTAAATCTGAGGTCAAAATGGCATAAAGTATGGCTAGGAGTTCATGCAAGTCACAAGAGAAACAGTTCCTTACAGGGATTCGAATCATTTAAGACCGTCAGAGCGACACTTTCTACTCAGGATGCAAAGCCCTAACTCAATGAACCCGGGCACACGGATGACGGCTACTCTGGAGAAAACCATCACTGAGGCCGAGTGCCATGCTGACCACGCTGAGCTGTCTTCCCAGGTCCCTGCCAGAGGCTGGCCCTATTCTCACTGCCCTACTCAGGGCAACCTCCTCCTCAATGGTCAAGCACCAACAAGACCGCGTGGAGACTGTGAATAGTCAAGTTTGTGCTGCGATGAGTAGTTGCATATGACAGGTGGGAACAGGATTATCAAAGATAGGATTGAAAACTGCACTGTAACATTGTGCCTAGCCAAACTACAACTGATTATCTGGTTTGCTTGAAGGTAATCTCATTTGAGACACAAAGCAAAAAGGAGTCCTGGATCAAGGACCCTTATAGCGTTGACAGAAACACCACGCCAACCAACAATGTAGTAGCTAGGGGGACAGCATGGGAAAGATTGGCCAGGGCAAGCTTTAATGACTATGAATTAAAGTTAAAAAAAAAAAAAAACATTGGGAATTTGAGAATACATTCCACTGGTTTATACCTGATTTCCCAGGAAGAACTGATAAAAAAAAATGAAAAATGGAAGAAAGACACAATTAGTTCAATAGGAAACTTTTCATATGACTCCAGAAAACAAACACACACACTCTCTCTCTCTCACACTTTGGGATTCTGGATACGGTATCTAGTTTAGAGATTTGCAGGTACCCATTTTTCCCAACTTCAAACCAAATAATCAGAAAACTTTCTACACAAGTTTTTTGGAAAGTCTTTGGGTTTCAAATTTAAGGTAAAAATTCAAACGTATACTGGGTTGGCTAAAAAGTTCACTTGGGTTTTTCCGTGCCATCGTGTGGAAAAATGTGAACAAACTTTATGGTTTTCAGTGCAGAAATACAAAAACAAAATGAATACTGCTTCATTTATAAGCAACAGACTACAGGAGGGAAACCCAGCACATTTCCTGTCTAGCTACTGCAAATAAGAGAGGCTCCAAAATGACAAAGAAAGTGGGACTAAGTCACAAGTGCTTTCAAGTAATTGTTTTGAAAGACGGTGAAGTGAATTATTGAGATTTAAATTTAAAAAAAAATTCTGCATCAGAGGACAACACTGCCTCTTTCTCACGTTTATAAAAACGAGTCAACATTTTAACTTCACTTCCTAGTTTGGAATAGTTTTTTAACTAAAAGTATGACAACTTACCTTGAATCATAATAAAATAAATTATAAAGTAATATGAACCAATCTAAATATACAAGATGTGTTTTCCTCTGAATATTTTTCTCCTTGAATGGACATCCTGTACATGTCAAAGATATGTCCTAATATACAAGAAGCCATCTTTATATCATTTAAAGTTACAGAAGCTGGAATTTCACGTATCAGTAGCCTTTGATAGATGGTAAAAATAAGTCATTAGCACTCCTGGGAAGCAATGCAGATCACATTTTTAATTCTCATCCTTTAAGCGGACCTCAAAGCTATTTTGGAAACTTACCCTGTATTTGTTGTCTCCAATCTGCTCAACCTGGAATCGTTTTGCACATTTGCACTTAGCTACCTGCCTTGTCACCTGCCAAAAGCAATGATAAAACAGTCACTCTAATGTTAATATCACATCGTGGCACCCTTAAAACCTTTATGCAACAACTAAACGTGGAAATAAAGCAGCAGCATCAATTGTGCAGGGTATCTGGGCAGAACATGAGGTGACTGCTGCACGCAGCATCAAGGTAAGCAGTACCTCATCTTCGATTTTGTCAGCGTCAGTGATGGGTTTGTATGCATCCTTATTCGGGTGAAGGGCAGCTACAAATTCATAGTAGTCGATGTATCCGTCTCCATCTCTGTCGAAGATGTCTGCAACCGCACTCATCTCCAGGCGGCTGGTAGGGAACTCTTAACAGTTTCAAAACAATAGTAAGTAGCGTTACTGACGGATGACTGACAAATGAAACTGCACGCTATTTAAGATGCAACCATAATAATGTGATATATGCACACTGTGGAGGGATTCCGCTCACCTAGTTAACACATCCATCACCTAACATATTTATCTTTTGCACTTTTTTTTTGGTAAGTTTTACTCTTTCAGCAAATTCTAATCTATACATGTTACATAGTCACCATGTTATATATTTATATATATGCTATATATATGTATATAAGAATATATGTTATACATATATAACCGTATTATACATACATATATATATATATATATAACTATAGTCATACATTAGATCTTCAGGCCTCATTAACTTTATATCTGGGAACTTGTACTCTCCCACCAGCCTCTGCCCCACCTCCAGCCAAACACCTTCCTGCCCTGTTTCTGTGAGTTTGACTTTTTGTTTAGATTCCATATACAAGTAATAATTAAGATATTCTCAGTACACTGTACTCCCAAAGAAAGTTGATAACCTTCCATTTATAATAAAATTTTACCAAAAAGATTTGTGTGGGTTTTTTTTGTTTTTGCCTCCTCGTGTGGGTCGTTTGGAGGATCTTAGTTCCCTGACCAGGAATTGAATCCATGATCCCTGCAGTGTTAAGTGCAGAGTTTTAGCCAATGAACCACCAGGGAAGTCCCCCACAGATTTAAATCTTAAAAAAAAAGTAAGTAGTATTAACTTGTTAATTCTGCCTTGAGACAATCTTGTTTGTACATCTGAATTGTAGTGTGGCCAGTTAAATGATCAGCATGATCAAATATAATAAAATCTTTAAAAAGAGAAAAACCTGATTTATATAACAAATGCACAATCACTATATATGTGGCCTAAATTTACCCTTTACTATTCGAATCTTATGAAGTGGCCATTTTTCTAGGATAAAAACTATTTAAGATTAGCAAATTTCATATGGTTCAAGCACCACTTACGGAATAATTTATGTGAAATTTACTTTGAGAATGGTTTCTGGTAACCTCTGCCAGAGAAATCACAAACACAGGATCAAACTAACCTATCACCAAGAAGGGGCATGTACTTTGAGAATTTTTACAGCCTTGTAATTTCCTAGTGATGACAATATTAGATTAGAATGTGAACTACAACAAACAAGAGGGACCGCCTTGCACTTACTGACTGCCCATTTTACGCCAGGCAACACCACCTAAGAATCCAGAACTCCCGAGCTGATCACCCACCGCCAGTGTATCTGTGGTGACACGATCAGTACGTGTGCCTGCCTCCAAAGCCATACAGTTTAACCAACAACAGTTTTTTGGTTTTTTGAGGGCAATGACTTCAAAGCCAAATTTAAAGGTGATGCTAATTACTAATAAGTAACACAAGATTCCTGGCTCCAAAACTTAAACTGTGCTCATTTTCTTAAAAAAACTACATTCATTCTGGCCTCCTCACGTGGGACTTACTTGAGGAAAGGATTCCGTCAATAAACTCTTGTCGGGTTATTTTCCCATCCTGATCTTTATCGATCCTCCTGAAAAAGTCCATCACTCGAGATTTCTTGTGGTTCATCCAGCGCATGTACTTTTTGCGCCAGACATCAAAGTCAAAGTTGGCAAATTCTCTAAGCTGAAAAGGGCAAGAGGCATTTTGCTGAGTGACTACTGTGCTCAAATTACATCTTATACAACATAAGTGTGATTCCTAACGATCCTCTAGACAACAAAAATTTTATCTTATATGATATGAACATTATTTTTAATGGTCTAGAAAAAAATATTATATCTTATATAATATGAATTACCATTATTTTTAATGATCCTCTAAAGTCAAGGGTCCCCAATCTCGGGGATCTACTGCGTGATGATCCAAGGTGGAGCTTATGCAATAATTACAGAAATCGAGTGTACAATAAATGTGACGTGCTTGAATCATTCTGAAACCACCCCCACCCCAGTCTGTGGAAACACTCTCTTCCACGAAATTGATCCCTGGTGCCAAAAAGGTTGGGGACTGCTGCTCTAGATAACAAGAATTCTATCTTATACAATATGATTAACGCTATTTTTGATGATCATCTAGACAATGCACACACATCGTTCTTTCCGAGAGACATCATCTTGCAAAGGGGGCCTCAATGCTTATCCTGTAAAGTTTATTTCATTACTGCCACTGCTCTGTTCTTTACTTAGCAGAAGAAACAAAACTCAAAATGTCAAACGGAAATTTTTTGGTAACAGTGAAGTCACACAGTTCTGTGCCCCTGGGGAGCAGGCCCAGCTCAGCATGACCCATTTAACCCCTTGAGCTCTCCGCCACCAGGCGCTTTCAACTCCCACCTTTGAAACATTCACCAATTCCAGAATCTGAAACTCTAAGAGTCTCAGATCAGCGTATGTATAATTAAAAGATCTGCATTATAAATGATTACAGTTGCTAGATGATGCCATCAGCAAATGTGTCAAACCAGACCTTTTCCTAAGGCGGCGGCTTCTGATTATGTTACAATGTTTGTTTTTGACTTTGATCCCTTAAATCCAAAGCCCATCTATCAGGGCTTTTTCTCCATAAAATCATTCATACTTGTGGCATTAATCTTAGAAATATTAATAAAATATGCACTCTGACATCAATAGTTTATCTATTACCAGAAATGTTGAAAAAAAAATCAAGATTTTGGCACTGCGTTCTGGTGAAGGAGGGCAAATGACGATCCAGAGCCGAACACGAGCCTCCTACCTCCTCTAGTCTGTCCAAGGCGTCGTTAAGCTTCCTCCTCCTTTCTAAGGCAAGAAGCCAGACTTGCTGCCACTTGCTCACCAGTAAGTTGACCCTGGGATTTTTGGTTTCAATTTGCGTCTGTGATCCAGAGGGATAGAAGCTTGGGGCTGGGAGGCGTTTACCTGTTAAAACACAACTTGATTAGGATGGCAAAGTCTCCAGGGGTTTGGAAGGCGTTAAGGTCTGACCTCTCCTGCTCCTCATTCAGATTGAATCAAGTCCACTACTGATGGTGACGAGTAGAAACTCTGATTGAGGTGAAGCACGGTATCAGGATCCAAATGCATTTTACTTAACAGGGATCACATACTGTTCAGAGAGAAAGGCATTTTAACGTATCTTGACAGGAACCCTGGAGTACTAGAATGCTCTCTCAATACACTGACACTTCAAACAGCTTTCAACCTAAATTCTGTGCCACTTGAGTTCCAAAGAAGCACCCTGCCATCTTCCTCTTTGCTACTTAGTCAGGGCACTGCTGTCTGTGAATTGGTTCCAGAAGCCCAGCTGTGACTAAGAGGCTGAGGCCCCAAGCATGGCAGGTGCGGGCAGGCGGTACTGGGGGCGCCGGAGTCAGTGAGACCCCCGACAGCCCTAACCTGACCACCCAGTGTGAGGCAGCCGGCCTTCCTCCAGGCCCGTTTCCCGCTGAGGCTGAGCCCCCAAACACTGGCTCACGTCCCAACTTACCATACTCCTCAAGCTTCCTCCCTCTTTCTATCACTTACAGCCTTCTACAGTGTCACAGAGCTTCCTCATCTAACTAAATGTGATCCAGAAAAACACATCACTGGCCTCAGCTCACATAGGAAGGTAGTGTCTGACCTGAGATTTGCCTAGATTTCCTAACCCCCACAGGGCTGTACAGAGATATCAACAGCTAATATTTAATGAGAATTTAACAACAGTCCAGGAAACACTTCACACATAGCAGTTAAATTAAATCCTCACCACAGTCCATGTAGGTTATAATCCTCCCGTTTTACAGGTGAGAAAACTGAAGTTCAGAAAGGGTTTAGATAACACATCCAAGGTTGCATGATCCAGCTCGTGGAGGGGAGGTGTGCGGCACAGGACAGCCAAGCACTCTGCGTGCAGAATCTGTAACCACTTTCTTACCATGGCAGACCCAAAACCATTTTTTTTCCCCACTAAGACACCATTCAGAAAATCACAAATTGGTATAAATTGTGCGTCTTCTAAATCTTATCCAACCTATTATTGAATTTAATGTCATTGTGTTGGGTCAAGACAGGCTGGGAAGTCAGTAAATAGAGCCTGAAGTCATAGGACCATGAGCAAAATCAATCAGATTACTGGTTACTAGTGAGCAGTTAGGTCACGGCCATTCCTATTCCATTCCACTTGAAGGTTATTTACATACTAGAAGCAGAAGGAGTCATGTCAAAGGAGGTGATGATTTCTGTTCTTGTTGCAAATCTTTCTAATTTCTTCTGGCTAATCTTAAAGATACATTTCAAGCAAATAAGGTTACATATGGAAACCTGGATTTACCTTTATTTTTAAATAAGTTGCTATAACACGTAGCCCATGTTTTCTTTCAAGAAAACTTCTTGTTATTGAGAGCTCATGTAGAACCACCTACGCCTCCAAAATGTCAAAGTGAGAGGAAAGTGGAGTCGCTCAGTCGTGTCTGACTCTTTGCGACCCTGTGGACTGTAACCTACCAGGCTCCTCCGTCCATCGGATTTTCCAGGCAAGGGTACTGGAGTGGGGTGCCATTTCCTTCTCCAGGAGATGTTCCCAACCCAGGTCTCCTGCATTGTAGGCAGATGTTTTACCGTCTGAGCCACCAGAGAAGTCCCAATGTCAAACCATAACTCAAAATAAAAGGAAGTTAACTTTCTTGTATAACCATCCTCGTTTTAAAGAAACGGCCCGCTTACGTCCTGCTCGCCCCTTATCCAAGACCGGGATGTGGGACTGCAAGGAGGAAGGGTCTGCTGCCCTCCTCTTGTAGGTCTTGGTGACTTTGTCCACGTCAGGCTGCTTTCGGGTCATTTCCTCCATGAAGGTCTGAAAGAGAGCGGTGACACCAAATAAATACAAACTCATCAGTGAACGCTATCTTTAGAAATGAATTAAAAAGAGAAAATAAAAAGACCACACTACGATTTCTGGAAAAAGAACAAAATAACATGTTTTATCTAGGGGAAAAAAATCTAACCACCGTTAATACAGCAATTACTTACTTCTAAAGACTACAAAGTGTTATAGGTAGTAAGTACAGTGTTTCAAAAGCAATTTGTTCTCATTTGAAGACCACCCTGGGAGCAGCTGCGTGAAGAACACACCTGTCTGTGACCAGCCAGGACCAAGCGTCCAGGCTCTCCCTGAAGAATCTCAAAGTGAGTATCTGTTTGCTCAGCAATGAGTCAGCTGGGCTGTCGAGGGACACATCTCACCTACGTATCTGAAATGTTTAAGATGTCTTTGATATACAGTGACAGAGAGCATTTACATTAAATGTGGAAACATCTCAAATATCCCTATTAATAAATGGGCTCTACCAGTGAGGGCCCTCCGGGCTCAAGTTTATATTAAAAGGTCTGACTATCCTGCCATTTGTCTCATCTCCTTGGGCTTATGATCATGATCGACCATGTGTCTCTGTATACGAAATCGGTGGCAAAGGCAGAGCCTGGTAAAAATGATGGGACAAGGAGGAAGCAGACAAAAGTGAGGAAAGTGAAGAAGCATGTTTGCAGAATGTCCATCACCCTGGAGAACACGGATCACTTTAACGCTGCAGGGCCGCACAGGCAGTGAAATCTTACTCTTCTATTAAAATACGACCGCACTGTTAATGGCTTAGCCAAGTAATCTGACACTCAGTGATCTTCATAAATGCACATTAAAGAAATGAATGAGCAAACAGTAGGTAAGTGTGATGCCCATCATTTCCGAACCTGAAACTTTTTTGAGTGAGACCATATGTTCCCACTGAGATGAGATGTGTCTGAAGGACTGGCGGGCTTCTTGTGAGATGCTGAGAGCAGACAGTAGAAGATGCAAATGTGGCCCAGCGAACAGAGAGATGAGGCGGCTACGGGGGTGCAGGAGGGGAGGGGTGGACCTGGGGATAAAACGCAGGGAGAGCTGCCTGCCAAGGGAGCGTCCAAAAAGGGCAGGAGACCCCAGAAAAGCGAGAGAAGCTCCAGGGCCGGGGTGGAGTCAGACACGGCAGGGAGGGGCAGAGGAAGTGGAATGGGCAGCACAGCCTTCTCCCGAGAAGGGGGGCTGGGGTGACACGTGTTACCTGGTGCTCCGCGATGAGGGCTTTCACCTCTTCTATCTCCTGGGGGATGACCTCCTTGTCCCTGTCACTCAGCGTGGTTTCGGCCCACTGCAGCCAGGCCAGCAGGGCTTCCAGCAGCTCCTGCTTTGCGATGAGCCCGGCCAGGGCGCTGGCCAATCTCTGCTGGTGCTGCTTCGCCCAGGCCAGCACCTGATGGACAAACAGACCTTGCTCCCACTCCCTTCCATCTTAGGGCGTGATTTCACACAAAATTGAAACGTGTATCAGGATCACCCTGGGCTAGACCCGTAACTCTTCCAGTCTTTCAAGATTCCATCAGTGGTCCTGAGGCCAAGCTGGTGGAGGATACGGGAACCCTTTACAACACTGGTCACCCTCAGAAGGGAAGATGGCCATCAATCACCCAGGCTTCCCTTCGCCTTCCAGTTTAAGTTCAAACTGGCATCCCCTGAAGGATCATGCATGCTAACTCCACGGAGCGCAGGGTGGAAAAGAAAAATAGCTAAGATCTTAAATACAAAAGGAATTCACTTGTGTGTGCAATTCTTTCTATAAGCATAGATGGCTCTGAAAAACCTATTCGGTAGATATGAAGTGAAATTGGACAGAAAGTTCTACAGTGAACCAAGTATTTGCCTTTTCGTGTTTCAGGAACACAGCTGCAGAACACCTATAACTTCCTCAAGAAAAGTGGGTGGCAGAGACAGGTAATACCCAGAGGAATGGCCTCACAAAGGATGCAGGCCTCCAGGTTCCCACAGCCTTAAAGGCATCATCAATTGCCCAAGTGTGCACAGCCCCTTGCCCTGACTCTCACAGCTCCTGCTGCCCTACGCACGGCCTGCGGCGCACGCACTCACCTCCTCGAATCTGGCCCGGATGATGGTTATCCAGTGCTTAATGGTGGTGATGGAGTCGGGGTGGCAGATGGCCAGGATGGCGTCCCCCATGCTGGTGGCTTTGTTGAGGGCGGTGCGCTTCTCCTCCAGTCTCTTCATGAACTCCTGAGGCAGAAACAAAGGCGTGCAGGCTGAAACCAAAATTTAGGCAGTGCCCACTGGACTCTCAGAGCTAAACCAGCAAGCAAGAACTTAAATCGATTTATTCACAGCTGGAAATCGTTCAGCGATGAGGAACTGAGTGACGGAAGGAACAGAAATCGGAAAAAGCTCTCAGAATCCAACTGCAGGGCACTGTCTCATGCTTTACAAACACATCATACAAAAAACACGCTCCTGAGTTTGAATGTATTACAATTACTATATTCACAGAGAGGAGAACTGGGACAGGGCCTAAACCAGAGACAGAAAAAATACGGACTGAAAAAAAAATGTTCTAGCAAATAAGACAAGGAGGTTAGTGTTTAAAGCAGCATTCCCTGTGCCAGGAATGACAGGAATGCGTATCCAAAAAGTGCCAAGGAAGAGAGCAGGCTGGCCAGGAACTGGGAAGGTCTGGGGTGCAGGAGAGAAGCCCCAGCATCCAGGCGGGAAGCAAGCCCAAGAGGCTGGAGCAAGCAGTCTGACAGGGCTGGCCTCTGGGAGAAAGCACCCATCTCAAAGTCTGGTAAAGAGAGCCATCCTCAGCTTCGGCAGGATGCACAAACCTCAACAGGTCTGGAAGCAGTCAAACCAACCTGCTTAGAAGTATCTCACATGCTTTACTTTCGGCCATCAGAACTGTACCCATAGATTCATGGGGCTAAAAGATGAGAATCTTGGCCCTAAAAAATGTGACATGCCTCCCAAACCCTGCACTGAATTTCAAACACCCACTGACCCGTCTAATCTATCTGGACCCCACACCAAGAATGATTCCTGCCCTGACAAGAGTGGGAGGGGATGGACGGCACCAGTGTTACCCACAGCCAGCAACCAGGGGGTCATCTCAATGACGGGCACGCATGTCTAGTGACCTTTCCTTTCGAACCTCCGGAGTGACTGTCTGATGCCTCCTATGCTGGAATTTTGCTCTGATAAAACAATGCACTTACATGCACAGCTACTAGATGTTAAGATGCACAAGATCAAGAGAGTGTCTTACTCAATTCTGTGTCTCTGTGGCTGAAAAAATGCTGGGGGAGTCAAGGTTCAGTCACCCCGCTCACATGACCTACTGTAACTTTTGGTTTACACTGGGGTGCAGTTGATTTACAGTGCTGTGCTGGATTCAGGTGCACAGCACCATGACTCAGCGATGTATATACACGTATCCGTTCTTCACACTGTTTTCCCGGTAAAGCTTGCTACAGAGTACCGAGCGCAGTTCCCTGGACTGTGGGTCCTTGCTGAGTACCTCCTTTATATACAGGAGTGTGCACGTTACCCCGAGACTCCTAATGTATCCTTCCACCTGCCCTTTCCCTTGGTAACCATAAACAAATGAACTTATTTACAAAACAGAAACAGACTCACAGACTTTAATGACCCACTTTTCAAATATCAGGACCTACTTTAAAAATATTTTAATTTTCACTTAAAGGTGAAAGAAAACAAACTTTGTTGGGAAGAGAAAAAACCAGAGGATAAGAGCAGCTGTGCCTTTCCAGAGGGGAGCTGACCCTAACTACTCCCACACTGCAAACTGGGCCCCATGGAATGGTGTGGACCAGGTGCCAGCCAACACAGCGTCCCGGGCTCCTCCAGGCCTGTCTGAGCACTGCTTAGTGGCTTGTGGTTACGTGGGAAACCTTGCCAATTTAGAAACTGGATTCTTTCGAGAGGGATCTAGTCTAAGAAATTAAGTATTCTGTTTGCCTTCTATTGGTGAAAGTGGAAGGGAAACAAAGGAAATGGAAAAGAAAGGACAATGTTACTGTAAAATATTATTACAATTATAACACTGCATATAATTGTATGCTAATTTAAAAATATTTAAAAGGAATCTGTTGTTAAAACCACTATCGCAGCCTGGCTGCCTGCCTGCCTCCCGTGTTTCTGAGGGCTTCCTGGCCCCGCTCTGAAGGTGGTGAGACCACAAGCGGCGGCGTTCTGCAAGGCGGTTATGCACCCGGGGCTTCAGGAGACACTCTGACACCCAAACCCCAGCACGTCAGCGGAGCCCAACGCAGCTGACGGTCAGCACACGGTAACACAAAGCAGATTTTCAAAATACTGAACTGAGTCAAAAAATTATAGCAAATGTGATGCCATTTTCCCACTTATACAGTCTAGCCTGAACTTGAAAAAGTGCATGAGCATTTCATTCCTCCAGATAAGGTTATACAAACTCACATCCCTTTTATGAATAACAAGGTAATATTTCATTGCTGCAGGGTAGGCAAACCATCACTGAGAGAGCATTGTGATTAAAACAAAAAGTCACCATACATGTCATCTACACTACACTGGAATCAATGATGTGTTTCCAACACAAGGCTACTCAATGGTATTAAAAAGATCCTTTACAATGCTGACATTACTACTACCAATACACTGAAACAGGCAACAGGCACATGAAGAGATGCCCAACATCATTAATCATGAGAGAAATGCAGATCAAAACTACAATGCGGTACCACCTCACACTGGTTAGAATGGCCATCATTAAAAAGTCTACAAATGACAAATGCTGGAGAGGGTGTGGGGAAAAGGCAACCTTCCCACACTATTGGTGGGAATCTAAGTTGGCAGCCACTACGGTGAATAGTATGGAAGTTCTTCAGAAACTAAAAATAGTTACCATATGATCCAGCAATCATACTTCTGGGAATATATCCAGACAAAACTCTAATTCAAAAAGATCCACACACCCCTGTGTTCACAGCAGCATATTCACAATAGCCAAGACAAGGAAATCACCTAGATGTCCACCAACAGATGGACGAACAAAGAGGATGTGGTACATATATTTAATGGAACATCACTCAGCCAGAGAAAGAATGAGATCATGCCCTCTGCAGGGACATGGACGGACCTAGAGATGATCATACTAAGTCAAGTCAGAGAAAGACAAATATCATATGATACCACTTACATGTGGAACCTCAGCTATGACACAAAGAACTTATTTATGAAACAGAAACAAACTCACAGACACAGAACAGACTTGCGGGTACCAACAGGGAGGGGGCTGGGTGAGGGATGGAGTGGGAAGTTGAGGTCAGCAGAGGTAAGCTTTTATATACAGGACGAAAAACAGCAAGGTCCTATTGTGTAGTACAGGGAATTATATTCAGTACCCTGGGATGACCCATAATGCAAAAGAATATAAAAAAGACTGTATGTATGTGTGTGCGTGTATATATATATATATGTAAATTATACAATGTACATATTTATATATAAAATTAATACAACACTGTAAATCAATTACACTTCAATTAAAAAATAGAAAAAACCCTCAAGATATTTAATTTTAAGACAATGAACACTATATGCCAGGGGGCAAAATAAAACAGTTAGCACTGCAAATTCCTGATTTTTAGAGTCAAAGGTTAAAAAATAATCTGTTGAAGAGCTCTCTGGACCACTTTCATAACGGTTTTGCGAGTCCTATGTATTATCACAGGAAAAATCTGGACCTGAAAACTCTGGTCAGAATTTTATTTGGTTAATTATTTAACAGTATGTCTACTTACATAAACCATTTTAATCTATAATTTGCAATATAAGTTACTCTGCAAAAGAATTTAAAGTAGCTCTTGATTAAGAACAATTGCAGAGGCTTAAAAATAAAATTCCAAGATCAGTTAGTATACCTGATTTACAATGTTGTGCTAACTTCTGCTGTACAGCAAAGTGACTCAGCTACACAGATATATATTTCTATATTCTTTTCCATTATGGATTACCCCAGGATATTGAATATACTTACTTCCCTGTACTGTACAACAGGACCCTGTGGTTCATCCATCCTATAAATGTGCAGCCCACCCCTCCCCAGCTCCCCCTTTTGCACGGAAACCACAAGCCTATTCTCTATGTCCACGAGACGGCTTCGTAGATAAGTTCATTTGTGTCGTTTCCGACTCCACACACAAGTGGTAGCATACGATATCTGTCTTTCTCTGACTTCATTTACTGCGGCCCTTCCTAGGTCCACCCATGTTCCTGCGTAACGGTATCGTTTCCTTCTTTATGGCTGAGGAACATCCTACTGTGTATGTATTTGCTGCTTCTGCTGCTGCTAAGTCACTTCAGTCGTGTCCGACTCTGTGTGACCCCATGATGGAAGCCCACCAGGCTCCCCCGTCCCTGGGATTCTCCAGGCAAGAACACTGGAGTGGATTGCCATTTCCTTTTCCAATGTGTGAAAGTGAAGTCGCTCAGTCGTGTCTGACCCTTAGCGACCCCACGGACTGCAGCCTACCAGGCTCCTCCGTCCATAGGATTTTCTAGGCAAGAGTACTGGAGTGGCTTGCCATTGCCTTCTCCGGTGTACGTATTTATGTGCCACATAAATGGTGTCTTTATTCACCCGTCTGTCAGTGGACATTCAGGTTGCTTCCATGTCTTGGCTATTGTGGACAGTGCTGCTATGAACATAGGGGTGCATGTGTCTTTTTGAGTTAGTTTTATCTGGATACGTGCCCCGGAGGAGGGTTCCTGGATCATATGGTGGCTCTGTGTTCAGTTTTATGAGGTACCTCCACACTGTTCTCCATAGTGGCTGCACCAACTCACATTCCCATCAACGGTGTAGGAGGGTCCCCTCTGAGTAACTAGTCTTAAAAGAGCCACCTTCTATGAAGAAGGCATAATAAGACAGCCACACATCCATGTGGGTAGGTGCATGTGGACATACCTATGTAAGGATGGAAGATACAGGTAAATTCTAAAAACGTACCAGATCTTACACTGCTTCTCAGAAAGGAAGATACTCACGCAGCTGGTATTCGCAATCATGAATTCATTTTCTCTATTTTGCTTGGCTTTCTCACTTATTTTTTACTGAGCATTCATGTAACTCACTTTATGCTGGTCAATGAGAGTCCGGAGAGCGTCCTCATCGTCTGGGAGAACACCGTGGAAACGCAGCGTCTGCTCAGCTTCCGCCAGCCACTCCAGGAGGGCGTGGACCACCGAGTGAAACTCCTCCGCCTAAGGGTGCCATGTGCCCGAAAGAGAGCCCCAAATACGCTCGTTAGTAGAGTCAAGTCTTCCTCTCCAGGAAAAAAAGAACAAGTCTTACATTTAAAGTGATTCATTATATCCATGATTCCCAGGAAAAAGAGAAAGACTCATGGTGCTGCATTTTACAAATGCAGGAAAACCTGGTGGAAATGCCTTCAGGAAGAACAGTTCACCATTTTAACCATCTGATTTGCAGGGAATGGCAGCCCATCTTAATGTTTTTGCTGAAAAAAGGCTCCACCAGCAGTTTTATGGGAAGATTAGGAAACCTCACTCTGTGAGTCACTGAAATTCTTTAGAGAGGAGATGGTAGGTGGGAGAAGGTATGGGAGGATGCTCTAAGAACTTCCTCCCTTGAGTATCCCCCAGCTGAGACAAGGGGGCTTGTGTGCTCCTTAGCGCAGAGCCTGTCGGCACCACTGGCGATGTGAGCGCAGGACTTTACCTGGCGCAGGGCAGCCTCGAGGCGGCTCTGCTTGGAGATGGACAGGGCGCACACGGTCTCCCAGCGTGTACTCAGCTCCTGCACTTGGACCCTGACCCAGGAGGAGTCGTCCTGGCTGCCCTCTATGAGCTCCCGGGCCGAGCGTTTCAGCGCCTGCACACTGCTGGTCCTCTTCCCCAGCTCCTTCTGGAAGACCTGGGACCAAGTTTGTTAAAATGAACTTTCACTTGCCAAGCCCAAAGAGTAATACGTACTACATGAAACAGGCGTGTGCACCTAACAGCATGCACGGCTCTCCAACACCTACGGTTTAATGACTTGGGTTTTCTGCAGAAGTTCAGAAAATAAGACAAGTCACACCACTCCTGTCAAGTACGGGCTTACATCAGTTTGATCAACCTTGTAATGCCTTCCTGAGTAAATGTTCCTTCTTAAATGATATGTTGGGACTTCAAACGCGCCTCAGAGACTGACTCAAGGACAAGGGCAGGGAGCCCCGCAGGGGCTGGCACACGGCCTTTTTTCCCTCTAACAGTCCTCTGTGGTATCTTTCACAGCATCCTGGGCACTAACTCGTAAGGACAGATTTTAGAAGCTCGACTCCTTATCTGTCACCTTGAAGAAAAAGCCTTTTATTCTTCTTTCTTGCCCAGTTCTGGTGAACTCTGATTTGCCAGGGGTTAAAATGACTTCTTTGGCCACAGAATGAACCCCTAAGAATCTGTCTGCAACCAGATCTTTCAAATAACCAACTTCCTCTATAAACTAAAATCAACTTATTTTTCTAAAAAGTCATCACAAACGAACACTACCAAGCACATTTTACCCTTGTGACTCGATCCACGAGTTTCTAGTCTGATACTTGGATCATTCACAAAAGTGAGTCCGTCGCAAAAACAGTGTGATGAGTTCTTTGCTGACTTCACACTGACAGTGTTAAATGAGGCGTAGCCGTAGATAAACACACACACACACACAGATCCAAGGTACAGGCTCTAACGCTTCCATTTGTGATAGCAGTAGTCCAACGGTTCTGAGTAGACCTTCCAATGCACTCTGCATACATTAACTTCTTATTGGGCCTTTCAATTGTATTACTAATGCTGAATGATTAATTCATTCTTGTTGACCTTTAGTATATAAAAAACCTGGCAAGTGCCTAGGGGAGTAAATATTTAGACAGTGAGCTTATAAAAGCGGCATTTATGCACAAAGTAACATTACATTATTCATTACTCACTGAATGAGAGCCAGGGGATGGGAAAGACTGCATTAATCACCCACAGAACGTTTGTCTCAGTATAGGCAAAGCAACGTAATTTAAAGCTTTTAACATGCTTGTAGACCTGACTGATGCCCTTCATCTGTTCTCTTAATTCCTGTTCATGTTCAAACCCAACAAATTCCCTTCTATAAAGTGTGATCGTGGAATGAGAAAAAGGCAAATAAATATGCAAAACACCAGTTATTTTAAAACTCACAGGTAAGATCATAATAGCATAACCAGGAAGGTGTAAAGAGAACATTTAAAATTAAAGTTTCTAAACTGCAAAATTATAGAGAATTATATATGAATTCAAGTGGAGAGTTATAACTGTACATATGCCTAGCAACCCTACAATAGTACCAGGCCTCATGCTGTTCTCAAGATTCTTTCAGTTTTAACAGCATTTGATCATAATTGAAGACCTCACACTCAGTATCAGTGGGAGTCTCAAATATCACCTCTGACTTGCACAACAGTTTCACATACATATCAGGAGATGGCAAGGAAACCGACTTTCTTAAAGTAGTAATCAGATCCTGATGGCTCATGCGGTTGTCTCATAAACCGCGACAGGTCCAGGGGCAAGGCTAACACGGTTTCTGAAAACAGAGATGCCGATCTGTGACGCAGCTCATGTGATAAACCTAGTGTTTCAGCAACCACCCAGTTCCAGGTCACCGTGATTTTACATTACATCACACAATTACTTAATGCATTAATAAAAGATAATAAAACATTCTTAAAATATGCTTAAAAGTGGCAGACAATGAAGTCACTTCCCAAATTCTAGCAAGGTTGCAGATGTGAAAATGGAAAACCAAAGTATTTCACTGAGAGACACAGGTGTGTAGAACAGTGTTTTGGACTCTGTAGGAGAGGGCGAGGGTGGGATGATTTGGGAGAATGGCATTGAAACATGTACGTTATCATACGTGAAATGAATCGCCAGTCCAGGTTCGATGCATGGTACAGGATGCTCAGGGCTGGTGCACTGGGATGACTCAGAGGGATGGGATGGGGAGGGAGGTGGGAGGGGGGTTCAAAATGGGGAACACATGTACACCTGGGGCAGATTCATGTCAATGTATGGCAAAACCAATATGACATTGTAAAGTAATCAGCCTCCAATTAAAATTAAAAAAAATTAAATTTAACAACAACAAAAAATACAACAAAGTATTTCACTGATACTAAAGCAATTTTCCTGCATAGCTTTTAAAGCGTACTTCCTGATTCTGCTCAAAGGCATACATATTTCAATATTAAATGACGCAGCATGACACACAGTCTCTAGATCTTAAAAGGCTCAGTGAAGTAATTACAATTCCCTCTATATTCAGAATAATCAGACGAGATAAAATAACGTGTCCCAGATAACCATACCTTGTGATTATCGATCAGATTCATCACCAGATCAATGTCTCCGTGGACAGGCTGGTCCTCTGCCAGCTGGGGCTCGACCCTGTAGAGCCAGTCAATGAGGGCCTGCAGGGCGTCTGTGAATTGTCCAGAGAATAAGAGGGCTTCCTCCAATTTGTTTTGTCTGGCGGGAAAAATGGAAAAAAATCAATCTGGGGAACAAAAAAGCCACCCTCTAAGAACGGAACAACTAAAATCCATCTATGAAGGCTGGGCAGACCTCGAGAGAAAAAGGACCATATTAGGATTCAGTGCGGTTTCTCTGCTTTCCTAGAAAATAACAAAATTCCTCTAAAATTTTCTTTTTTATCCCTTAAATACATGGCATCTATTCCAGGAAATGTCCCTCATCATCACCTCTGGAAATCACGGACCCTTTGCTTTCGTCATAAAAATATGCCTTTTCCATGAAAAAAAATGTACATTTTCAAGAGTCATGCAGTACGTTTGATTCTGCATGGGTATAGTTCCATGGATTTTAACATGTCTGTATTCATGTAGCATTATTGCAATCAGGACACGGTCTATCACCCCAAAGCCCCTCCGGCTGGCTCTGTGGTCACCGTGTCCCCACCACTAACGCCTGCCACTCACGCGTCTGTTCATCACTGGGAATTTTTGTCTCTGCAAGAATGCCTTATAAACTGCTGTGAAATCATTTAGAGGACACTGCAAAAAGTTGTAACCTTCTGAGACTGGAATCGTAAAGATTTTTTTAAAACTAACCATAAAAAACATGATGAAGCTCCTTAGAGTGAAATATATAATATGCTGTTTAATCTTGACACTGACAAAAGCAATTAGACTAACTATGGATGAGAAACTTGAAAGCATTTATAAGCAACGTGAATCTGCCTGCCAATGCAGGAGACACAAAAGGCCCTGAAGTGATCCTTGGCTCGGGAAGATCCCCAAGAGGAGGAAACGGCAGCCCACGCCAGCACTGGTGCCTGGAGAACCCATGGACAGAGGAGACTGCTGGGCTGCAGTCCACGGGGTCACAGAGAGTTGGACACAAATAGCGATCGAGCACATATGCATGCACAAACTCTGCTACCGCTGTTTTACTTTCTCAGGTACTTAAACATTATTTTAAGTTTTGGGTTTTCGTGGTTGATAAGCTAGGAGGAGGAGGCAGGAGGCTGGGAAGGGGTGGTGGGGCCAGGCTGGGAGGATCCCACTCAGCACAGTGAGGAGCCCGTGTCCTCATCCACACCCGAGAGCCGGTCCCTAAAGGCTATGGACAGGGAGGCCCCGAGAGCCCACTTCTGCTCTAAGGACACAGGTCTGCTGGGGTGTGGGGATGGGTGTGAAGAGGACGATGGCAGAGCTGGGGGCCAGTGCCATGGCAGGGGTGGTGGGGGCTCAGAGAGGGATGTCATCTGGAATGAACCGAGCACTTAGAGACAAACAGTAATGGACAGAAAAGCCTCCAGTGTGAGCAGGTGTTCTCCAGGCACAGGAGGCATGTACTCAGGGGCCCCAGCCCTCCCTGCCAGGCACCAGGATTATGGAATCTGCCGGGGTCCAGCACGGTGAGCGGCCACCGTCAGAGCATCTTACCTCTCCACTGACTTCCCACAGATGGTGTCCCACTTGTCCCGGAGCTCACTCAGCATGTCGTCCAGCTTCAGGTTGTCGTCAGCCAGGGTGGTCTTCTCCTTCAGGGAACGCCCGGTCCTACTGGTGGTGTCGTACACAGAATGCTTGGCTCCGAGGGATTTCTGAAACTCCTGCATGTTCAACAAGAAAACAGTGCGCGTGTCTACTTGGGACCAATCCACAAATAGCTAAGAGACAGTGAAAAATCCCGGATAAATAAGCAGAGACATGGGCAGTCACTGAGTCAGGTGGTGCAGGGTGCAGAACACGGGAACACGCCAGGGGAGAGCAGAGTCTACACTTTCAAACAGAAGGATTGACTTTTCACAGAATCTTTTCACAATGTCTTTCAGAGCGCCTACTGTTACCACAAGAACAGTTTCCAAGCAAAACCAATTCTGAATCTCATGTAGATATAAACTGCAAACAATATAAGCAGTGATGATACTATGGAATTGCTAATGAACTACTGAGAGACCCAAGACAGTCTGGAGAGGAAAATGTGGCTAATACTCTGAGCAATTATGACTTAAAGTCCAGAATGACTTTATTTTTGGCAGTAAGTTTCCCAGGTGGCACTAGTGGTAAAGAACCTGCCTGCTAGTGCAGGCAACGTAAGAGACCCAGGTTCTAACCCTGGGTCAGGAAGATCCCCTACAGAAGGAAATGGCAACCCATCCCAGGATTCAGGCCTAGAGAATCCCATGGACAAAGGGGCCTGGAGAGCTACAGACCATGGGGTCGCACAGAGTCGGACACGACTGAAGCAGCTTGGCGCACACACACACACGTATTCATTCCACTATCTGTTTTTATAGTTTGTTTTCTGCTATTCACAATAGAATGTTAGCTTTAGAATCATGGTATTGACATGTGTGTGTGTCGCTTCACACAGCAGATACGTAACAAATGTTACAGCTGAATACAGGACAGAGTCAAAGTTTTTAAACGTACCCAAATGATAAAGAGAAAACACTTCTTTTCTTTTAAAACTGGCTTAATGTACCTCGTATCCTTATCTCAGAGAAAGGGTGACCGTGACAGGTCATACTAGGAAAAAGAGAATCTAATAGGGTTTTACATACATTTGTATTCCCCGGATTTTCTACTTTAACTATGTAACGTGCTTTCATCAGACTTCATAATCCCACGTCTATGCTTACGTTCATATCAGGTGGTCTACTTCGAGAAGGGCAGGGAGGGTGCTGGTCCCTGTCTCTGGGCTGCCAGTGCTGGAGGGGCAGCTCTTGGGAAGACGCAGAGGGGCCAGTAGGATAGGCCACTCGCGACCCCTCATCCAGCCAAAGAACGGGCCCCCATCATCCCAGCATCCCAACCCCTGCAGTCAGTAACACCCATGAACGGAGCCACCAGCCTGAATAAACACGATGGCTAGAATTTCATGATGAAGATAAAACTTACATCAACCAATTTCTTATATAGCCTTTTAAAAATTATCATGTTCCAAGCAATAATTTACATGTAAAATCTAAAATTACACACCCGTTGAAGGAACACACTCCTTCAACACACATTCTCACCCTGAGGGCTGATGATCGTGTTACAGAGTAAGATACAGAAAGACCCAAATTCGAAAGTGCTGGGGAGAGTGGGAGGTGGTCTTTGAATGGCGTGTGATTAGAATACATATGTTAGAAAATATAAAAAACAGTGTTTCCATATCTTCTTGTCTGCACAAGGAAACCAGTGACCATGTCTCTTTGAGGACAGGGGTGAAATTTCACACACATACACAATAATACCAATTTAGGATAGGCAACCAACTTTGCCCACTGCACTGTTTAAAGCAATCTATGTGGCAAAACCTACATTCTTTTCAGTACAGACAAGGAAGTTGTGATAAACTGAAGTACCAATATTCAACCTCTGGAAATCCTTCATGTGTTTTAGATAGTAGAAAAAGTCCGGTTTTAATTTTGTGTATTTTCTTTTAACAGTTAATCCCAGAATCATAATGGAATGATTCTTGGAGAGTAAAGATATGACTGCCCTTTGACCAACATGAAGGGCAACTGGTTTTAAATTTAATATGAGTTCACGTTGGACAGCCTTTCTTCTCTAATGACGAATAAACACACAATCAGATAAGAATTTCAAAGTGACCTTGAGACGTACGATGACACAATGTGCTTCCTTTAGCTGCCCACCCACCTTATGCTGTGCCAGTTGCGTTTTGATTTTATCTGGGTCATTGGCAACTTCCAGTTCAGAATCCAAGGATTTTTCTGACTCTTCCAGCCACTCCATAAGCTTACTCCAAGCGTCATGGAACTGTAAAAGAAATTCACATCTTTGTCCAGTCGGGCACACTCACTAGATTTGAAATCGAATACATTTTAAACAGAAACTAATAGTAACATCTGCTGGACCATGGAAAAAGCAAGAGAGTTCCAAAAAACATCTATTTCTGCTTTACTGGCTATGCCAAGCCTTTGACTGTGTGGATCACAATAAACTGTGGGAAATTCTGAAAGAGATGGGAATACCATACCACCTGACCTGCTTCTTGAGAAACTGTATGCAGGTCAGGGAGCAACAGTCAGAACTGGACATGGAACAACAGACTGGTTCCAAATAGGAAAAGGAGTACATCAAGGCTGTATATTGTCACCCTGATATACAGAGTACATCATGAGGAACGCTGGGCTGGAAGAAGCACAAGCTGGAATCAAGATTGCTGGGAGAAATATCAACAACCTCAGATATGCAGATGACACCACCCTTATGGCAGAAAGTGAAGAGCAACTAAATGCCTCTTGATGAAAGTGAAACAGGAGAGTGAAAAAGTTGGCTTAGAGCTCAACATTCAGAAAACTAAGATCATGGCACCTGGTCCCATCACTTCACGGGAAATAGATGGGGAAACAGTGGAAACAGTGTCAAACTTTATTTTTTTGGGCTCCAAAATCACTGCAGATGCTGATTGCAGCCATGAAATTAAAAGACGCTTACTCCTTGGAAGGAAAGTTATGGCCAAACCTAGATAGCATATTAAAAAGCAGAGACATTACTTTGCCAACAAATGTCCATCTAGTCAAGGCTATGGTTTTTCCAGTGGTCATGTATGGATGTGAGAGTTGGAGTGTGAAGAAAGCTGAGTGCCAAAGAATTGATGCTTTTGAACTGTGGTGTTGGAGAAGACTCTTGAGAGCCCCATGGACTGCAAGGAGATCCAACCAGTCCATTCTAAAGGAGATCAGTCCTGGGTGTTCATTGGAAGGACTGATGCTAAAGCTGAAACTCCAATACTTTGGCCACCTCATGCGAAGAGTTGACTCAATGGAAAAGACTCTGATGCTGGGAGGAATTGGGGGCAGAAGGAGAAGGGGACGACAGAGAATGAGATCGCTGGATGGCATCACCAACTCAATGGACATGAGTTGCGTGAACTCCGGAAGTTGGTGATGGACAGGGAGGCCTGGCATGCTGCGATTCATGGGGTTGCAAAGAGTCAGATGCGACTGAGCGACTGAACTGAACTGAACTGAATAATAACAGAAATGTAAGAAACTATTTAAAGTTTCCCCTGAAGAAGGAGGAGAAAGAATATTTTCATCAGCAGATTGCAAAACATCTTGTTAATACTTCTGTGGTCATGCCCTACGGTCACTTTGTCACAACTCATTCAAACACGTCAGCTTTAACAGAAACAGAAGTGGGGCATGCAGCAGGCAGGGAGATCAGGCAGAACTTCCCACCCCTTCTTTTGCTTAATAATAACATAAGCATAGGCCGGCATGCTTTATGTTATCCCATAGGTCTCTCATATTGCTTTTAATTTTTTTTTTCATTTAGCTTTCTGAATGCTGTTCTGATTGGAATCTAAAAGATGACACAAATGAACATTCTCCAAAATAAAACAGACTCACAGAGAGAGAAAAGACTTGCGGCTGCTGAGGGGGAGGGTGAGGAAGGGAAGAACTGGTGAGTCTGGGATTAGCGGATGCAAACTATTACATATGGGATGGATAAACAGTAAGGTTCTGCTGTACAGCACAGGGAACCCTGTTCAATATCCTGTGATAATCCATAATGAAAAAGAATATATATTTGTATAACTGAGTCACTCTGCTGCACAGCAGAAATTATCCACAACACTGTAAATCAACTAAACTTCAATAAAATAATAAAAAACAATAATAATGTAGGCTTCCACTGTTGTCTCCTGACAGATCTGGGTTTACTTCTCAGGTGTTTAATTCCTATGATAAGAGAGAGGTACAAAAAGGATAAAGTTTGTACATTCATTTTTAACAAACAGAGGCCATTACATTCCTATTTAATGCAAAGACAGTTCAATGTCTTTCCTGTTGCTCTCTGAACCCGCCCATCAAGGCTGAAGCCTCCCATGTTTGTTTTATATATAGGAGTGCCCACCGTACCTGAGTTCTAGCAAAACAGGATTCTCTGTCTTCAACCTTGAACTATTCTGGTGCTATATATACTGAGTTGGCCAAAAAGTTCATTTGGGTTTTTCCATAAGATGGTATGGAAAAGCGCAAATGAATTTTTTGGCCAATCCAATATTTGCTTTCAGCTGGTACTGTTTCTGGATACCAAACTGGCAAGTTGGTTACAAATTAATTCTTCTAAGGAACTCAAGGGAACAGAAACAGCAAAAATTTGAGTAATCAAAATAAAGTCTGCTTTCTATCAAAGAACATGAACAGTGAAATAACAAAAAGGCATCTGACAACAAGCACAGTTAGAGCACAGAATCACAACGCGGCAAAGGTCCACTAGAGACCATCTCATTCGAGACCTCTCCCCAGGTCCCTCCCCCAAATGTAATCAACTTAGCAATGAAAACAGAGGCCAGAACAGCCACATAGATTGCCCAAATCAGAGAACTGCAGCCAAGATCTGAGCCAAACCCGAGATACCAGAATAAATAAATAAACAGCTGACGATGGTGCTGGGCCATCTGCAGACGGCACAGCCTGTTACAACTGAGCAGTGAGTACAAGGACATAAATGCACACGTTCTGAGGCTGGTTCTGCTCCCAAAACTGTTTTGAAGTCACTCAAATAGAAGAAACAACATCCCTCTGCATGAAGAACAGTACCCTTACATGTTTAAGTGAACAAATTGAGAAAATAAGATGGACTCAGCAGAGAAAGGTGGAAGACAGCAGCCGATCGGCAACTGATATCCAAGAGGCTTTGGTGATCAGACGTTCCTAACTCAGAGTGCCTCCAGTACAGCTGAAGGAGCTGCAAAGGCGGGAGGAGACACAGCAGGTCTGGCCTGAGTGCTGTCCTACAAAAACATCCAGGCTGATTCCATTCCAGAGACGCACTTAAAACATGGAACACACCACACTTCCCACTCAAAGAGAGACATGCGGCCTGTAAACCTATCGCAGTGCAATTTGTCATTTCTCAAGCCTTTGAACATTTTATGCTGACTGCTTGAAACGCTCCAACACTGGACTCCCAGGTCATCTACTGCATCGCCCAACTGAACATCACTCCCCAAATAACCAAGCCCAACACCAATGCCAGACAAATACAAGTGAATGGGTTAGAAAGAGTCATGACGAAGATGTTATTCCAAGAAGTTCCTAGGAAAAATCAAAGCTATATGCCAAGCCAGGGGGGTGTATCATCCTTCTTCCCTGGAGTATGGAAATGTATCACTGCACTTTTCAGCATTCAGTCTAGAACAGAATATTAATGACAGATGAAGGAAAGAAGAAAAGCTCCTTGTGAGATTCTTTAGATGAAAAAACCAGCCCCCCCAAGATTCAAACAGTTCATTTCGAAGTAGGATGGAGTGGTATCCAACCAGAGAAGAAAGGAAGGCTTGCCAACAAGTGCACGGCCTGGGAGAGGAGAAGGGGACCCTGGTACCAGCTCAGGCCCAGAGCACACCTTCAGAAAGCTGTGTGGGGGCTGCGTGGGGAGAGAGCCTGGTTTTGGAGCTACAGAGACATAGCAGTGTAACAGATTGCCTCATTCTGAGTATGCAAGTGGAGGCTGGAAGGGCAAAGAAAACAAACAGAACCAACAACACAAATATGAAGCATCTTTTCGAGCCCTGATGATAAGCGTCCATCGGTGAGATCAAACTATGATCAGTCCTTCCAAGGCTGATCCCCAGGGCTTGGGGCTGCTGCCAGCTCAGAAAGTGAAGTCATCCTCCAGACTCAGGCCACGCTCCTTGTAGGAAATAAACACCGTGGCCCCAGGCCATGACAGCTACACAAGGCACAGCCTGCCATAAAAGGACTTTAATAACATAATGTATATTTAATAACCTAACCGAGTCACTGCCAAGTTCAGAGCATCTTTACAGAGGCTTACCTGCTTGGCCCTCTTCCTGGCTTCATCCAGAGATCTTCCTCTCTCCACTAAGCGCTGGACCACTTTCTCCCAGCGACTCTGTACGCTGATAAGCAGGTTCTTAATGAGAACGACATCTTGCTTCTGACTGAAATACTTCAGGTGGGTTCCAGTTTTGTCCAGCTCTATAATCTGCTCTCGGTGAGAATTGACTTCATTGGCAAAGACCTTCAAAAAAAAAAAAACATGGTAAGGAAAAATGGATCTATCTTGAAATGCTTCTGGGATGATGAGCGGGTCTCAAAGGACAAAAGACAGTAGTCAAACCACTAAATGTATGCTTTTCCCATTAACACAGCCTGATGTCTAAAAACGTCTGAGGTGAGAGCTGTACATCAGGGCTGCAGCTTACCTTGTGTTCATCGATTTGAAACAAGACAGTGTCCAAGATCAGGCTGGGCCGGGAAGCCACGTTGAGGGTCTGCTCTGCCTGGGTGAGCCAGTTGATGAAGTCCTGGAGAGAGTTGTGGAACTCCATGGCCAAGGTGAGAGCCTCTTCCAGTTTAACCTGCAAAGACGGATTATTGAGCATTCTGTGGTATTCAAGGCACTTTCCCCCAGTGTAACCATTCTCTGACAGATCTCCTTTCCATCCACGCTGTATTTCTGCATAGTCTGCATATCTCTGCATCTCTCCCAGACAGTTTTTGAATACTGGCTAACCAAGTCCCTTCAACTAGAGTGAGAAGCATCGCACAGCAGGTAAAAAAGAATTTATATACACTAAAATTATGGCTTGGGAACAATCAGCAACAGAACATAATCACAAAACAGAATGTAGAAAAAGAAAATTTGACATGCATACAATTCATTTTGGGGGTCAAAATACTATGAAATATACATACATTATGCTCCGTTGGTGAAGGCACATGATCTAGTATTCCAAGCCTATCATTTTTATATGATTAAAAAATAATATTTTTAATTCCCTCTCAAAGATTTTTGTAGCATAAGTGCTTATTTTTATATATACAATTCATTTCATTTTCTTGGTCTCCCTCTCCCCACCCCAAGCCTACATACAGCTTGCCTTTTGCTTAATAAGTGTGATTAAAATTATTTAACCACCCAGAATTCCAGTGGTTCACAGGCTTAAACTATATCTAGTAACACTTGATCTATGATATACCTTTCTCTACCTGTGTCTGAATAGGTTCCTTCAACTCTGCTCTCCTATACTAAAACAGAATACTATTTTCAGAACCCATTAATGTCCAAATGCATACGAAGAACATTTAAACGGAGTCATTAAAAGTTCCACTGACAATTTACTCAGAGATAAGGTCAGACTCATGCAGTGAAACTGAGACATTCACTCTACAGTATTCATCAAGGCACATACTTTCCTTTCACTGAGCTTCGTTTCCACCGATTCCCACTTTTCTTTCAAGTTATTTATGTCTTGGTCAATATTTGTCTCTGCTGATTTGGGGCATCTTGCAAGCATCTGCTGGCCTTTCTGCATCAGATTCTTATATGTTTCTTCTTTAACATCAAAGGCAGCACAGATTTCCTAAATGGAGATATTCCCCCAAATATCATCACTTTTAAGAGAAGAGAATCTGAGTTCTTTTTCCACATTATCAATCCATCCAGCTCACAAATAACCCTGACACTCGAATTTTCCGCTATACTGAAATAACACCTAAACCTATGGTCACACTGTTTCTACCAAGAAATCCTAAAAACGGTGCTATTGTTGTCAGTCCATCTCACATATATCGATATTTCAAACGCTACTGCAAAGGTTACAATGTACAGTAACCAATCAGCTCTGTGACTCTGGGTGAATAATGTAACCCCAGAGAGCCTCAATTTCCTCTCTGTAAAATGGGTTCTCTAAGTCTCTCCCTAGGACATGGGACAACAACTATGATATTTTTTGTATAACGTAATTCTATGCTCAGAAGACTTACAGTGGATAGAAGGAAAGACCCAGTATAGTAAGACATAAGAAATCACAGAAGCCAGACCTGTGGCCCTATGAATGTTCTTCTCTCGTATAACATTTTAAAAGTTTTCAACTAGAATGCAGTGTGTATCTTCTACAGAGAATATAAAAAGTACTCCTTAAACGGATTCAGAATTGAAGATCAATGAAACAATAGTTACATTCACGTAAAAAATAAGACCAGTTCTATTCCATTGATTTGATTTAGTATAAGTCAAACCACAGCTCTCACTGAAAAATTATATACTAACACTTTTAATTTTATAACTTTAAAAAATTGAGATAGAGTCCATAAAAATCACCTTTTTAAAGTCTAGAAGTCAGTGTTTTAGTATATTCATAAGGATGTGCAACAATTACTACTAATTTTAGAACTTTATTGCCTCAAAACTTTGTAATTTCTTAAACCTTAAGAAGTTTCTCTCTAAACATATTTACAGTATCATCTAAACATATTTACAAAAATCCCCCTCTAAACATATTTACAATATCATCTAATCAAAGCAAAGCTTCTAAATATTGCTAAATCTCAGGAAATAGTAATAGCACAAGTTTTCTAGTTTCCTTCATGTATAAGAGAACCAACTCAAAAGAACATGACTATAACAGTATTATGAAAATCAGTAACTCTTTAGAATTCCTTAAATCATGGAATTCTATAATCTAGCAAATTATATCAGCAAATTCATTTTAAATATCCTACCCAAACCAGACATGATGATATGCGATATTTTTCTAAAATAAAATATTCTAAAGATAATTCCTTTGCTTTCCAACTTTTTCTTTACATTCTTCTAAATTAACATTTAAAACATAGTTGTTATTAGACAATCATCTCAAGCATGTTTGCTCAAGGATTCATTAAACTTATACTTGATGGGCTGTAACAGCCATGCAGGTGCTTCTTGGGAAGTAAGGAGATAGCTGGAGGACGGCCAGATTCACAGAAAAGACAAGCACTCCCAAGCTAGTCAACTACTGTTTCAGTGAACAAATGAGCCCCTTTGGCACCCAAAACCCAACATATTAACAACAAAACCACATCCGTAATAATTTTCTAAATCAAGGAAACAGATTCTAGAAAATTCTCTACTGGACTAATATTTTAACTGCTCACAGCTACTGTGTAATAAATGTTACCTCTGCTGTATTTCTTCACAACACCTACAGGATGGCACGTCCTCTCCAAATCATCAAATGCAAAATTATCCCCAGTAATTGCAGCTTTATTAGTAGGATTTTACAGTTACATGAGAATTACTTAAGAGGACAGACTTTCACATACCATGGACCATTCCTTTTGCCAAACCCTTAAGTACTTCTGCTTTAATTTCTTAAGATGCTAACTGTAAGCGTTAGAATATTAAAGATTTCTGATGCAAATTCATAAATATAAAAATTAGAGGGTTAGTTTTCAACACCTGCAACACACTGGTTTCTCTTACAACTTTTAGAGTAGACTTATAATGGGAAATTAATAGGCAACGTCAATAGATCAAAGACAGTCTAATTTTTCCATACTGCCATGACAGAAAGTCAGAATCTCGAGTTCCATTATTTTTCTTCCTTATCCTTAAGAGTGGACAGGGCTACAGAGTCTGAGTGGGAACAGCCCGCAGGCAGGAGGCACTTCTCAGGGACAGACAGTGAAAAACAAGCATCCTCTTGTCCAGACCTGGTGGGTGTGAGGTTGAAGGCACAGCCCCACTAACGTTAAAAGGAGCAAATAAGTCACTCTGTCTTCACAGGCTAGAAGGACTTCTAGCCTTCTGTGAAACTCAGCGATACTTTTCTCATGCTCACAGCGATACTTTTTCAGTTCATTCTGATTCCTTTTGGGATTTCTTTTCACTCAAGGCATCACAGTTTAAAATTTACCCTATTACTATCCATAAAACTTTATCATTTTATGGGGGAAGATTTGCTTCTAAAAAAATGCCTAGACTTCTAAAACCTTTTTTTCATATATCGACACACTATACTTTAAAACAGAGATTCTGACTTTAAAAATTCAATCAACATTTAATCAACAGTGTGTCAACCACTTACATTTCTGCTACAAAACTGGATAGCCTTTAAACCTTCACCTACGGTTTATTTACCACCAGGGCCTATACAAAATGGTCAATTTCTTAACCTGAGGTCAGAACTGGAGGAAACAATAGAGTTACCAAGTGGGCATTGAGTTGCTCCCTGGCTGTTTCTGGTAAACCTCCCAGAGGCTTGGATGCTAACAGATGCCGCTCTGTGTCAGTCAACCACTGCTGCAGATCCTCAATTTCACCGTGGAACCCTTTGGCCTGGAGTGAGAGAGAGGTTCAAGACAGGAGCCAAATATGGTCACTTTGAAGCCAAAAACAAAGCTTAAGCAGCCTGCTAAGCCTCGCCATGCATTCTGAAAACGGCAGGCACCTCTGGACCACCTGCCCTTCTTCGTCAGGGGATCAGACCACCAGGCTAAGAGCTACAGAGCTGTGTCCTCTTCAGCTCTGCACCTTTATCCCACTTATTTTCACTCCTCTCCCCAAGGTATAAAAACTAAACAGGGATCTGAAAACCAATCAAGGAAGGCCATGCCATCTTGACCTTGAAGATCACGGAAAGTTTCAGGATTTATTCCCTCATTCACCTGGCGCAAGGCAGCATCCAGCTGCTGCTTCCTTTGTTCTGTTTTTTCCAAAACATTTTGCCAGCGTTGATTCAAAACCTCCAGCTTGTTCTGAAGGCTGCTCGCTTCTTCTCCTGCACTTGATTCAATTAGGTCATTTCCTGCTTTATTAACAGCTTCCACAGTGGATTGATGGGCTAATACATCATTTTGGAGCACCTGAAAATATTCCAATAACACTATGTTTGCTAGTTTGTAAAATACTATTATCGCTTCTTTTATTTCCTGGTTAGGAAACCTTTTGAAATGAAAACATCATACACACAGAACTTTAATACTGTGAACTTTTTACAATGGTGGACTTCTTTCCCCTTAGCTTTGCAGCTTTGATGAATATTATCTGCAATCTACCAACATCCCCTGAAATGACTGCTGAGAACACTGCTGGTGCTTCCCTTTAGAATAGCTTTGCAACTGACAGTGTTATCTAGAGATTATAGTTAAAAGACTCTAAAAATATTCACTTGATTCAAGCTCATTTTAACTGAACTTAATTTTCATGTCTTGGGTAAACAATTTCAAACATATGTTAATATACTGATATATATTTGAATATAAAAGGAATACATTCCCATGTCTTACAATTAGTACTCTTAAAAAGTAAACAAATGATGACCATAGAATATTCTTTTATCATCTCAGGTTTTAAGGGTGCCAGAATTAACTCTTAAGTTGACAGGAACCCCAGGAGGCTCTACTATTAAAGAGAAAGAGATTTCACCATCTGCTGGGAATGCATGAGCCCAGCATTCCCTGTAGCTGTTCTCTTACTAGCAAATATACACATAAAATGCCTATGACAGACCCTAGTGCATAATACCTTCCTATTCTATTATCTGGTGGGAATATAAGGACAGATTAATAACACTTAGATGCATTAAGATGGACAAGAGTGGTAAGTGCAGAAAGCAAATGCAAAGCTAAAAGAATTTTAAAAGAATTCTGAAAAGAATTTTAAAGAACAAATAACAGCTCAGGAATAGTTTCCTTTCATGAAGACTGTGCTGTTTTTGGAAACCAGAAGAAATCTTCCTCTATTGTTAGCAAAAGTCTGTGACAATCCTTCTCTACACTCAGATGTGTGTTGCAAAGAAAAGGAGCACTGTGTGTTATCCTGGGTGGGAGGTCCCACACTGGGAACCCCAGACCAGGAGGATTTGGCCAAGGGCACGAACCACCTGTGATCCCTGTTCCTCTGACTCCATTCACTCAGGTTCTGGGGCATCTGGTGAGGGAGGGTTTTTCAAAAACTATAAAGTCAGCTGAGTAAGGAGTGATCTTTATAAGAAGCAGGTACTTCGATATGGTAACAGTAGGAACCACTTTCAAAATGTAAGAGCTCAATATTTTCATAATATTGAAATATTCTGTAAAAGTCATTCTTATAAATGCTCAGAGTCCGCTATATGAGCCACAGCCTAGGAACCAGGGCACAAGGCAGGACAGAGATGAGAATATTCCCTCCCTTTCTCCAAAAACCGTGCTGGCAATTCTGAATCCTTGAACTGTGACTTTTAGAAATGGAAGGATGGGGGGAAGGAAGGATTGGGAGTCTGGGATTAGCAGACACAAACTAGTGTATGGAGGACCGGTCACCAACAAGGTGCTACTGTACAGCACAGGGAACTATATTCAATATTCTGTGATAAAACTATGGGAAAGATATGAAAGAAACATATATATATAACTGAGTCACTTTGCTATACGGCAGAAATTATACACCACATTGTAAATCAATGACACGTTAATAAAATTAAGAAAATTTTTAAAAATGCAAGGAGAAAACATCCCTAACTAAAGGAAACTAAGGGTTCCTAACTCATCCCTGCAAAATAACTGGGCCAGGGTGCCTCATGTTCCCACCTCTACCATCTTCTACAGCGTTCCTGTCACTGATGTATGTGAGTTTTAGGACAATGGCTAAGTTTGTGATAATGTAAATGCTATAAACTCACACTGTGAGAAGAAACATTCTGTCTACAGGCAAAGCCACTCAGACTGCAAAGGTATAATATAGAGGTTAAATGAGGACAAAGATTGATGCGAAGTTAGTTCTAACTGCTTAATTGGACATGGCTGGGTAATGATGGTAAACGTAGACAGAACGGGGTAAAAACAGAAGAAAAATTTACATTAGGAAACAATTACTGCAGGGAAACACACGAAGGAAGAGGAATTAAGCCAGAATAATAAAAAACTGTATATCATGATCTTAAAGTGCTAGAAATCTATTATCTTTAAATGGTGTTAATGTGTAAAAAAATCAAATGTTTCAATATGATAATCAAGGAAAACTTATTAAGATCAGGATAAGATACCACATAATGTGAATGTTAAAAGTTCTATGAGAGCCTGCTGAATGTCAGGATCAACTCGACGGGGCATAACTTTTATGCATTAAACCTCGTGACTTGACTAAGATGGACCGAATTTTCCACTAAGAATTATCAACCAGTGTCACAAAGGTGACAAGAATATGAAACTCTTCTGCATGTATCTCAAGGCAAACATTTTCCATTTATAAGCTTTCAATCAAGCACAGGACACGTAAAAACTCTTCTCAACATAACAAACACTTTTAAAAGGCTAACTCGGACAGAAAAAGGCTAAGAGAGAAACATAAGGGTGAGCCCCGACATGATTAGAGAGAAACGGGCAGACAGAAATAGGCAGCAACCCTAAAAGCACCAATGGAGGTGCGTGAAGGGAAGGGTGACCGGAGGGAACACACAACAGCCTACAAGGAAATTGTGACTTGTCAGGCTGTTCTCAGCTACTTGTACAACTGTGTCATCCAAGGACAAGGATAATCAGGAGTTTACACCCTCTCATGTTGGTCACGCAGCCCTTCTCAGTCAGAAATTCCCCACTCTTGCTATTTAGGAGAATAACTACCTTGACCAATGAGAAAAACATTTTGACTATCATCTTTTAAGGAATGTGCTTATGTTGCAGATGTCAAATAGAAACTTGGGTCAAAACCATAAAATGCCTAAAAAAGAAACAGACCAGAAACATCTGGTGACCCTAGAAAGGCAGAGAAGAAAACAGACAATGCAGTAACAGCCACATACGTGATGCTTGGCGAGTTCGATTTCGATGGCCTTGGGGTCTCCTCCAACAGGCTTCTGTTCACTGAGCAAGCCCTCGGTGTGCGTGAGCCAGGCCAGCAGCTCGTCCAGCGCGTGCTGGAACTGCCCCAGCGCTAGCAGGGCGCCCTCCAGCTTGTGCTGCAGACAGAGGGGCGAAAGATGATCAACCCATATGTCCAACAGGACAGACAGCCCACGTTTATAAAACACGAGTGAACAAATGATTGCTTCACACTGCAGAGGTCTACAGGCAAACCCAATGAACCCAATCACACATCCTCCTATATTTCAAGTTTGAAAAAGAATTTTTTTTAATGGCATGAGAAGCAGGAAAAGTTCTAAGGAAGTAAGTGAATGCAGGGGTTTTCAAAGTTTGTACACGGCAACACCTTATTTTACTTTTTAATAGTTATTTTACGTGAATATACGACCGTGGCATTGGTATTTACCTGTCTGTTGATGATTCTCTCATCCAGACTGTCCCATATCAACTTCAGCTCCATCAGTGGGTCCTGAACAGTGTGTTTGTCACTTTCTTCTGTTACTTTCTTCAGCAGAAGCTCTGCCTGATGGTTCAGTCTCTCCATTTCTATCTGCTGTTGATACGCCTCTGACTTAAATTGCTATTTTTTAAAAAAGAGACATATGAGGAAAATTTGTCACACATCACTAAATTTCAACCAAAATTCTATGGGTTAGATCTTTAATTCATACTTCATACTGGGGTGGGCTGAAGAGGAATAAAAATCTAATACAGGGTTTACTGACTTATAAAAAGGCAGAGATAAAAGGAAATTTTCTCACACCTGAAACTAATACAACATTGTAAATCAACTGTATTACAATATAAAATAAAAATTAATTTAAAAAAGAAATCTTTTTTCATTATTCGAACATTTTCTGATTAAACAATGTTTTTATAGTTTTGATACTTCACTTTTGTCTCCACAATAAACAGAAAACAAATTTCAACGATGAACTTCCTTCAGTGTCTGATTATACATATTTAATAAATGTTTTGAAGCTACAGGAAAGAATAAAACAAAATATATATTGGCATATATGAAACCCAGGAAAAAAATCTCTAACAAACAATTTCCTGCTCAAAGCATGCATACGTCTTGCACTCACTGAACACTGGATGTTTTCTGTAGCTATGCTGTTCTGTTTGTTTTTAATTCTTTTCTCTTTGGCCGTGCTACGTAGCTTGTGGGATCTTGGTTTCCCAACCAGGGATCAAGCCCAGGCCCTGGCCGAGAGAGTGCTAAGTCCTAACCACTGGACTGCCAGGGAATTCCCTGCCATGCTGTGCTTATTAATATTTATTTATCCTATGGCTCAACCAGTGCTGACTCAGAATAACATTCCTCTCTCCTGGTGCTTAATGACATGTATGTAATCATCCCAGCTTTGCCAGCTAATACAAGTTAGCCAGGGGTTACTTGTAATAGGAAACTGTCCTTTCATAAAGTATTGATTTTAATCTCTAATAGTAAATAATTAAATAGTAAATGACTAAAGAGCTAAGCAGTCGCTTCATTTTTTTCAAGCAAATTAAAAACAAAAGCACAGTGAACGTTTGCTAGAGTCAAGGTGTTCTCAATAAACTTCTAAAGAAAATCACTTTATCCTCAACTAAGCTGGGGACACAGAAGTGAGAGCAGTTCGATAACACCATTTGGCTGGTAAGTGGAGATTAAAGGGGGTACAATTTCAAATACTTGATTTCAAGGCAACCACCCCACCTAGTCTGCTATATGCAAGCCACTGAGATACATGTAAAATGCACAAACCCTCCACATCTGTAACTGTATATAAAGGATATCATGTGTTTACTACAGGAGCAGACAGAGTGGAAAAAAAAAATCACAATCTAACAATGATGGTGAGTAAAGTTCTCAAAGAGAATCTTTTTTCTAACCGAAATATTTTATATGGCACTCAGAGAGGAAAACGCTAGACTCTTAAAGCCAGACAGTGACTACGTGAAAATGTAGCGGCACTGATGCAAAGGGGTAGGTGCCTCTGCAGAGAAGACAAACCTCGGGAGGAAATGCTGCCCTACTGGCAAAGGAGCATCAGCAGAGGGATTCGGAGGAAACGGCCCAGCCATTCTCACAGTGGGAGATCAAGAGCCACAAAGGACAAAAGATTACAGAGGAAAGCAGACGGGAAACAACAAACATCTACAGAACAAACATTTGGGGAAACACCGTGATCCCATCCACCCACAGGATCCTCCTTCAGCCTATTAGACTAACTGAATTATTCTGAACAAGGAAGAAAACAGAAGCTGCTGTGTATGTATGTATGTGGTGTGTATGTGTGTGTGCTCACTCAGCTGTGTCAAACTCTTTGGGATCCCATGGACTGCAGCCCGCCCGCCAGGCCCCTCTGTCCATGGAATTCTCCAGGCAAGAATACTGGTGGTCATTGCCACTTCCTTCTCCAGGGGATTTTCCTGACCCACAGATCGAACCTGTGTGTCCTGCACTGCAGGTGGACTCTGCCCGCTGAGTCATCGGGGAAGCCAGTGTATGGATCAGTGACAACAGCATGCTACAGAATAATTCAGGTCTAAATAGTGTGTGTGAAAGCGTTAGTTGCTCAGTCATGTGCGACTCTTTCTGACTCCACGGACTGTAGCCTGTCGTGCCAGGCTCTTCTGTCCATGGGAATTTCCAGGCAAGAATACCAGACCGGGTAGCCATTCCTTTCTCCAGTGGATCATCCTGACCCAGGGATCGAACCCAGGTCTCCAGCACTGCAGGCAGATTCTTTACAGTCTGAGCCACCAGGAAAGCCCAACAGTATAGTATACATAGGTAATATGTAAAACACACACACACACATGCATACCTCATCCTACTCTCAACATAAGGACATCTGTAAGGCTATAAATCAAATTTAAGAGTGCTTGCCACTTGGTACATAACATTTTAGTTTGCTTATCTGCATTTTCCAATTTTTCTATAATAAACCTACTGGTTTATATAATAATATATAATATATATAATAGAAACACTACTAATGTTTTGTAATTCAGTAAGAAACACTACTAGTATTTTGTATCCTTTATTGAATGAGCACCTATATGCAGCTTATTACGTGCAGGCACTATATTAAACCAGTTACATAATAAAAATGAAGCACTTCAGTTATGCAACATAGAAAAATCTGCACAAAGCATCCCATGAATCAAGAACCTAAGAACGCAACATGCCTGGTGGATTTCTCAGCCCTTACCCATACCTTTAGCTCCTCAATCTGCTGCTTGACGGTTTCAAGATCCGTTCCAATTGGAGACATGGAAGCCAATTTGCCACCTGCAATATCCACCCAGTCAAATAATGCCTGAAAAACACACAAGGTCACATTATTACAACAGTATATTTGAAACTACTTCACCACCTCAAGTGTGAGAGAAAAGTATAATCATAAATCTATAAAGACATTAAGCAATGAGCCTGTTTTATTAAAAAAATAAGTGGTAACAGTTATTCCAGACATGAAATAGATGAAATCTCCAATTTTGTATCCAAATTTGAAGAAGGAATTCTACTTCGAATAGAATCTTAGAATATTGAGAACTTTCAAGAAAAGTCTATTTGAAAAAAAGTTTTATAAAGTTACCACACAGAATAAATTCTGTCCTCTGTCTGCCTAAAACGCAGACTGCATAAATATACTGAAAGAAAAAGATTCAAACCCATCTGTTGATTCAAATAATCAAGAAGTTGATTGCTAGGCACTTGAAACAATCTGTCTCAGGTAAACTCTTATGTATTATTTAGATTAGCATTAAAATCCTACACATATAATGATTAAGACCAGTATTATTAACTGCAAAAAAACCTACAAAATCTCCTATAATTCTTATTCTTTTCATGCAATATAAACATTCTAAAAAGGCTCTACTTACTTTTTCTTCACGTACTGAATATACAAAATTATTGTGTCACTTAATGAAGTTGCCAGGCCATACAGTCAGGAGGAAAAAACTTTGCAACAAGCCCTGAGAGCTTAAGCAACAACTTGGGAAACAAAATGTGTTTTATTTAACAATCAAGCCTTGAAACCTGTGGAGTCAGTGTCTTCAGCTTTGGACACTGAGCTACAGCTCAGTCCATCACTGCCCTTCATCCCCAAGGTGACGCAACTGACCTCGGACCAGCGGAACCTCTGAAGGGCCTTGTTTTTCTATCAGTAGTGACAAGAGTAAGCCTCAGTTTCCTGCTGGGACCTTGATCCCCGGGGCTGTTGATGGCAGTGCCATCTCCAGCCCAGAGAGAGGACACAGTCCCAGGGACCCGCCAAACAGATGTGAGAATCACCCACTGGCCTCGCAGACAGAGCTGGAGCCTGACAGGTTACTGGCTGCTGATACCCAACCAATAAATGATCACACTGGTTCAAAAAAAAAGGCAGAAGAATAATAATAAAGTGTCACTTGTAGTGAATTTTTTAATATATTTACAAGGTTCAAAACACTTCTCAGGTGGCATAAAGCTGGGCTTGTGATATTTATTTTTATAAATTTAGAAATGAAGTGGCCTAGTCAAAGGGAAAAGATGTCCTCATCTGAGCTTTACAAATAATATTCTCTTGGTGTTATGGAAATACTTAGAGAGGCCTTTTCCATATGGCTGGATGAAGGCTTAAACTCCTGTCACCCTGTCAGGAAATGGAACAACGTTAAGGAAAGTGGGGAGAAATATCCCTGAGTCGGCCTCAACTGACAGGAGAATTTTTAATATTAAAGAATAAACTAAAAAACTGGTTAGTGAACTGAACGAGAACCTGTGAAAAACAACCATTAAAAGGGATTATATACACAGAAAAGAAGAAAACACTTCTTACACGACTGATTATGACCTAATAAAATAGAAATCTATTTTAGTTCACCAGGAACACTGGCTTCAAACCAAATTTCTTTATGTCTGACTTGAGCTACATGCACTTGGTGATATTTTTAGATAGTGTTTGCCCCTTCATCTTACTCCACTCAACTCCAGGACAGAACTCAGACTCAGCTCCACTTCCTTGTCTGGTGTTGAGACATTTATGAAAAATACTGTGACTTTCACCTTAAAAAGTTAAAACATTTTCTTTCAAAGTAAATTTCACTGAATGTGTGTAAAGGGGTGTCTATCAATCTGTATGTCTCTCCAGAGTCAGAACTCTCTTTGAAAGGACACAGCGTGAGTTGACTGTCTCACACCTGCAGCTACAGGGCAATACCAATGCGTGAATTTGTGAGCATCATGTAACCTGAACCCTCCCCCCTCCAGCAGATGCTGCAAGCCTTACCTGCAGTCCATCCTGGTACTGAACGGCAGTCTGCATCGCCTCCTCAAGTCTGTCTACCCGATCTTTCCAAGCTTTGTTGAGAGAATCCCATGCTGAATTTAGCTACAATGTAAATATTAGAACTCTTTCAGTGTCATATGGTAAATTCTCAACTACTATCAAACATGCTTTAACTAGCAAAATCCTTTTAAAAACCATCTGATAAGCTAGGAAACACAGGGGCTGTACCTCGTCTATACTTTTTTTGACAATGGGCTTGTCAGGCTCCCCACACGCAGCAATGAGTTCAGAACCGAGGTTAATAACCATATCCAGCTCTTCTTGCAATCCGTCTATCTCCTCCCTTATGACCTAGAATAAGAAATGGTAGCCTTAGTTTTTTAAGCCAAACCACAGTGAAACCAAAAAAATGTACATGGACATTGATGGTAGTTGTCTCCAGGAGACGGGATGAGAATCAATTTTTATTTTCTTCCACCTGTTTTCTAAGTTTCTGCACTAAATTTTTTCAACAAGAGAACAGAAAAACCAAGAACAAGTATCCTTTGAGGAAACAAACGTCAAGTGCTTATTATAAAGACAATATTTAGGAAACAATTCCATGTAACACATACCGGAATAAGTTTTTTAAAAAAATATCAACAGCACTGAAAAGCACAAAAATACGTTTTGTCTTTTAAACCAATGAGTTTGGCAATACACACTTAAAACAGACATAAGTATCACATAACCTTAAAGACTTCACACAAATCAATGTATTTGCTTAGTCAGCAGGTGTAGAATAATCTAACTCTGGATTTTCAGTTTTACCCTAGGACATGTAAAGTACAAAAACAAAACAAAACCTATGATGGAAATGCCAATTCATGTTGATGTATGGCAAAACCATCACAATATCGTAAACTATCCATCCTCCAATTAAAATAAATTAATTAAAAAATAAAACAAATATTTGTTAAAAAAAAAAAGATATGCAGTATGCTTTCATTTTCTTGGTTAACTACATTTATTCATTCAAGATGCGTATATTGACCACGGATGAACCAAGCCCCAAACCAGACATCGGAGACACAGGGAGAAGGGGCTCCAAGTCCATCAGGAAAGACAACAGTAAGTCAGCAAGCCAGTACCACCAACAGGAAGTCACCCTCTGCAGTCTTGTGTGTGATGCGAGTGCTATGCAAACAGACTGACTCGGCTGAGTACACGAGAGGGTGGAGGGTGACAGTCCACCTGAGCCTCAGAGTCTGAGTGAGATTCACCAGAAGCGTGTCAGGAGAGACATCCCAGGACGAGGAAACAAACTGTGCAAAATGCAGATGCTAGAAAGAGCACAGCTGCTTTGGAGAAGCAGCTGGGGAAACGAGAGGAGAAAAAAGTGGCTTTGGAAACAGGCCTGGGCCAGGCTTGGGGGGGGAAAGGGCCAATCCCGTGTTCCAGGTAACCTGGATACTGGGTAATGGATACAATCCTCCGAGGGCTCTGAACCAGCAGAACGGCAAGAGCGTGTCTAGTGGACGATGGGCAGCAAGCTTAGAGGCTGGAGGGAGAGAGACTGCAGGCGGGGCTGCCGCTCGGATTCCTTCCGTAGACAAAAAGGACATGACAAGCCCCAGCAGTGAGGCAGAAGCAGTGGGGGTGGAGAGAAACTTTCTAAACACACAGTCTCCAAGGGAAACCTGCGGGGCCTCTGTCCCCTACTACGCTCCTGTGCATTCCACTTCAGAGTCAAGTATCAGTCTTAACAGCGTAATTCCAAATATTTACACTAAAAGAACCCAGCATTCAGGCCGCTACACCTTGTTCTCTTAACTTGAAGAGAGACTCGGCTCACCTCCGCTGCTTCCTGCTGCTGCTTCACCACGGAGGGGTCGATGCCAGGGTCCTCCAGGTCGCGGATGAAGTCCTGCGTGTCTTTCGTGGTGACCACCAGGGACAGGTGATCACACCAGAACTTCTCCGCCAGCTCCATCACATCCAGCAACTTAGCCTCCCGCTCCTCCACCAGCACATGGATGTTCTCCCAGATGAACACCATCTGGTCGAGCTTATCCTGAACAGCTACGAGCAGAACAGTTTCGAGAAGACACACCTTTTTATCAACAAAAGCACAACGTTCTAGCTCACACAGCAATCACAATTCTGTATGCCAAGGATCTAAACCTGGGCCAAATGTGGGTCGAGCCCATCTAGTGGGTATCCCCGGGCCCAGTGGCTTTTCCAGACAAACGCAGTTCACGAGGGTGTGTCCTGTTCCTTATGAACCAAGTCTTCCTGACACAGGACCATGCTCAGAGGTACCGGAGCTCAGGGAGACCTGAGTTCACCGAGGCTGGCCTTACTTAAAAGTTTAGTCTATTCTTTATGCTCTTCAAATCAAGAATAGAGATGTCTGTGCAATCCCTGGAATGTAACAAAGTAGGACACATATTTTAAGTTCCCTTCTAGCATCCCCTTACCATGAATTTCCATTGACCTGGGCACAAGCTCTTCCTTTCAACCCCAGGCCAGACCTCTAAGGAGTCAGGTTAGGACCCTGGTGGCCATTTCTGTGGCTGTGGGACTGGGTACAGTTATATTAGTTAACGCAGCCGGTAACGAGGACAAACTATCCCTAGGTTTGGTCTTATTAGCATTATGCTTTGATCGTCTGATCTAAAGGGCCTGGAGACCACGTGGTTTTTGTGTCATGATGCACGCTGTATTTACTGGACTGATTTCACAAACACAGAAGACAGTACCAGAGACTGGTGTGCACAGCCCGTCCACCCCAAACAAGCCCCACCTGTGATACTTCTTTTCCTAAACTCCAGTGTGTTGATATGCAACTGGGCTGTCAGGGGACACCCAGAATCATTCTAAGAGTAACATTCAGAGGCTCCTTCACCCAAAGGGCTCACCTTTGGCAGATACGTCCTTGTCCGTGCCCTGGGACCGTGCGATCATCTCCTCGCCTCGTTGTCTGAGGGTCTCATAGAGAGGCTGCAGCTTCTCCATGTCCACCGCCACATTCTTGTTCTCACTGACCTGCTCCCTGATCTTCTCCACCTCTGCCGAGATGGACGGCGGCTGCCGCAGCCGCTCCACCACACGCTCCAGGCTCTCCAGGATCTGGTCGATCTTGTCGTGGAACTGCGGGTCAAGCACAGGGGCAACTCACAGGGGAAAGACACCACGGGTGGGATTCAAGCGACAAAACTCCTGCTTAAGGTCACAGCCGGGAACCAAACCTTGGCCCCTCTGTGAACACATCCAGCTGGTGAGGGAAGCTATGCCTAGAATCACAGCTTATGTACACCTCTCTGAGTCACACTGCTATGGGCACAGGACTGCTGCTTGGAAATAAATTCAGTTAGAAATGGTGTCTGTTAATATACAATCGGGCCACCTGACAGCAGCATCTGACAACTGCTTCATATCACCGCAATCAAAATAACAGTAATTTTGAAAATTAGTTCAATAATCTGGGTGTCTGTCTATCAACCCTGATAGTTTCATCCACTTTACTGTTTATTTTGGCATCCTCAAAAAGTTACATTATTACTGTGAAATTCATGGGCAGGTTTGATGAGATGAAAAGGATTTCTTAAGTTACAAGTGTCCTGAACTAAAAAATGTTAAACAACAACAACAACAAAAGATGTGATGGAAGATTGCATTTAATTCATGGTCAAACCCATAATCAGATCCATGAAAGAATTTTAAATTTCCACTTGCAAAGGTACCGCAAACAATGAAGCAAAGTTATAAACACTTGCTCATTTATATTAATAGATTTCACACGATCCTCAACAATAAATGAATTGTCAGCCAGGATTACAGGAAATGGACCAGTGCATCTAAAAATAAACACCAAGCCTTCAAAGTGGAAAATCTGCAGGTAATTGCAAATTGACTTCTTGAAACAGATATTTTCAAAATAATTTTTTTCAACTTTTCTTTCTTCTTCAGCCTATCATTTATAGTCATCTTACTGCTGTCTTGGGAGTGATTTATTAATAATGGTAATCACACTTTCTTGCATCTCTTCCAATGGCAAACATGGAATTCCACTCTAGATGGACACTTATTTAGATGTCTGGACAACTGCATATTTCTTAAGTCGCTGAAAAGTATGCCTTAGTTATACACAAGCAGGCAGAGAAATATAAGCACTGGACGCAGGCAAGTATCACCTCTGAGACTAAAACATCAATCCTCAAGAGTTAATGCAATGAAACAATTTCAGCTGGAGTTGAATGAGGAGACCCGGAGACCATCCTCCCAAGCGCTGCTGTGGGGGAGCCCTTCGCACTCGGGGTGCAAAGCCTCACCTGAGTTGACTGAGAAATGGCTTCATCCAGGGCCACGGCTCGCTTTCTGACATCTTCTTTAATCTGACTGTAGAGGGTGTCTGCAGCCACGTACTTCTCTTGGATAGAAAAGCCTTCTCTTGGGCTCAGCTCCAACAACTGCGGCCCAGTTTTGTTCATCTTATCTATATGAGGCTTATGTTCGGCTATCAACTCTCGCAGTTGCTACAACAAAGCAAACAGCACTTCAGTATCTCAGAGGTGCGCCTCCACCACACAGCTGCCAGCATCCTCGGTGCATCCAGCCGGCACGGAACTCCACACACGCACCCTCCCGTCACAAGGCTCGGAACAAGCAAGCAGCCCCCTGACGGGAAGAGACACCCCTGACACCAAGATTAAACAACGGTCTGGTCGTGTCAAGTCCCTCTCAGGGCACATGTGAAACTTCTGCATTAGTGAAGCACCTACTCCCAATTCATTACGACTTTTCTACTAAGAGCAGTACGTTCTAACAAGAGCATTAGTCAAGGGTCTTATTACATAAAAGGATTATGAACTCACTATGTCCCAACCTACAGAGGTCAAGCTGTAATTCTCAGTATTCCTTTCTGCACATTCGTGATACATATGAAAATTATTTAGAAGTTAGGATGGAAGGGAGAGGGAGGGAGAAGAAGAAGGGAAAAGAAGCTCAGTGGAAGGCGGACATGATGCTGAGAGGAAATATGACAGATAAGTGAGGCACTGTTATTATATTATATGGAACAGAATGGACACACGGCATATACATATTATATATATGTTATATGTAATACAATGCACAAGGCATCGTCATTATATTGCATGTACACCAACAAAAAAGTATCCATATATATTACATTATATATCTGTTGAGTCTATTCTGTGTACATGTGTGATCTGTATGATATTCACGTTTATAAACAAATCTATTGGCACTTATTTTTAAATGTTCATGGCTGCAAGGGTAATCAACCCATCTATCAAACACACAGCTGTATACTGAGTATTAATTGTAAGGTGTACTTAAAACACGTGACATATGAGTACTTTTCATGACAACATCTAACCAAGAAATATGATGATAGCGATACTAATGAGGGGAGTGGAGCCCCGTTCCCTCTGGGGAGATGGCTCCACTGGGGATCGTGACTCTCTCCAGAGTCCAGGGCCTCCTGTGACTGCCCACAGCCTTCTCTACGGCCGGCCTCCTGTGGCACTGAGGTGCCCTGCTTCACCCCATTACTCATGAGGCTCCCCAACCAGCAGCTTCTCATCCCCACCAGAAGGTGTGCCTCCACACTGCTCTCCAGCCCCTGGTAAAAGCTCCTCTGAGAGAAATTACACTCAGGAAAGACAGTCTAGAGGAAAACGATCTTTCTCTGGCAAAATTTTAATTTCCATCATTCACTGAGCAGAATCACCAGGATGGTCACACGCATGGACTTTTATTTTAAAAGTGGCCACTAAGGAGAGCATTTGAGTCAGTGCTAATGAGGTAGATGAACCCAGAGTCTATTATACAGAGTGAAGTAAGTCAGAAAGAGAAAAACGAATATCGCATATTAACGCATATATATGGAATCTAGAAAGATGGTACTGATGAACCTATCTGCAGGGCAGCAGTGAAGAAGCAGACCTAGAGAACAGACTTACAGACACAGGGGGTTCGGGGGAAGGAGAGAGTGGGACGAATGAAGAGGGTGGCACGGAAATGCATACACTATCACATGTAAACAGCCAGCCAGCGGGAATTTGCCATATGACTCAGGGAACTCAACTTGGGGCTCTGTGACAACCTCGAGGAACAGGACGGAGTGGGAGGTTGAAGGGAGGTTTCAGAGGGAGGGTACATGTGTATACCTATGGCTGATTCATGCTGATGTATGGCAGAAACCACCACAACATTGTAAAGCAACTATCCTTCAATTAAAAATAAATAATTTTTTTAAAGTGGCTACTAAAATCAGTCATGCAAATTCTTTATGAAGTGGTTGAGAAAACGGTTCAGTACATCATGAATAAACCCCAGTGCAATATCTCTATTTTTGAAGTTTTTCTGAAGGTGGTCTCAAAATTCTTTTGGAAAAGAGCAAAATAAGAAAAAATTCAACTTTAAAAAAAAAAAAAAGAAGGAAGGTATAATCAGTCTAACACGCTATGCACAGCACATGGACAGTGATTTCCTCACTTTGTTCTACATAATTTGATAACTCCATCCTGTTTTACAGAACGGAGATGATGATGGTAAGATCGGCTACTACACAATCTCATGGAGAAGAAACATGTCACCCAAGTTCTGGCTTCAGCATCCCAGAGGGCATGTTTGAAAAAGCAGCTCCTCCTATGAGTATCAAGGGACTCTCAGTAAAGTGAGGAATCTCTGCTGAGAGCTCTTGAGTGGCCTGGACTCAAGCTCTTGAGTGACCTGTGCACCGCAAGTCGCTCAGTCATGTCTGACTCTGTGCAACTGATCCCATGGACTATACAATCTATGGGATTCTCCAGGCCAGAATACTGGAGTGGGTAGCCTTTCCCTTGTCCAGGGGATCTTCCCAACCCAGGGATTGAACCCAAGTCTCCCGCATTGCAGGCGGATTCTTTACCAGCTGAGCCCAAGGGAAGCCCAAGAACAGTGGAATGGTAGCCCATCCCTTCTCCAGCAGATCTTTCCAACCCAAGAATTGAACCGGGGTCTCCTGCGCTGCAGGTGGGTTCTTCACCAACTGAGCTATCAGCGAAGCCCCACCTGTGTAGCACCACACCAAACACCTTTTCTGGGAAGTCGTCAGATGACTCTTCTTAAGACTGACTCCACGACAGGCAAGAAAACAGCCACAGGACACCTGCTTGGTACCAGCTTGACAGGAGAGGTCTTCTGCTTTATACCTAACAAAATGATTCTTGGCAACCATCCTCAGAGCCCACTCATGCTGGAGATACTTAGTGTGGCTTCAAGGTAACTACCACTTATTTATAACATGGCTCTCAGGGCCATTTTTCATTCCTGGCTAGAATGAACGAAAAGATGTTCCCCAGGACAGTGAAGTGGATGCTATGAAGTTGCAGAAGGATGCTGCAAATATTCTGAACAAATTTAGTTTGAACAATTTGAAGATTTGGCTACAAAGTTTTGAAATCCTCTTTCTGCATACAAATCTTATATTTGTTTTGAGAACTGAAAGATTATGCCAAAAAGGAAAATTAACTCAATTTTAAAATGTTCTGTTCAGTAACTATTCTTTTCGACCTATTTGATGTTATGCTGAAAAACAGCTACTCAAATCTCACATCAGAGTAGAAGAGATCCATGAAATATTTTATCTTAAAAATCATTCAGTGGCTAGGCATGAGGATTTCTGGCAAAAATAACCTTTCTACTAAAATTAATTATACATAGTTTGTAAGTCTTTCTCCCACTGAACAATTTAGATAGAATGCCATAAAGTTTCCATTCTGCACTACAGTGTCCTCTAAAGCTCTTCTCGGAGAAGGCAATGGCAAGCCACTCCAGTACTATTGCCTAGAAAATCCCATGGATGGAGGAGCCTGGTAGGCTGCAGTCCGTGGGGTTGCTAAGGGTCGGACACGACTGAGCGACTTCACTTTCACTTTTCACTTTCACACATTGGAGAAGGAAATGGCAACCCACTCCAGTGTTCTTGCCTGGAGAATCCCAGGGATGGGGGGAGCCTGGTGGGCTTCCGTCTATGGGGTCACACAGAGTCGGACACGACTGAAGTGACTTAGCAGCAGTAGCAGCAAAGCTCTTCTAAACAAATACTTAAAAGATCCTTTCCAATGCCAATATATTTAAAGAGTAAACAATAAGACTAATAAGCACGTTACTTCAAACGATGATGTAATATACTGAGTTAAACTTTATACACGTGCACACACTCAATGACTTGGAATAGTAGGAGTAGTTCTGAGTACAACTTATACAGATCTGGGAGAGCAACTATGGTTCACAAGATCATAAATAACAAGAATTCTAGACCTTCTTCCAACAGTCTTGAATCTTCTCACCCAAACCCTTGCAAAATTTTAAGCTAATCAACATTTCTGTGACTGCAGAAATGAGGGCTTCCTGATGCTTTATGTCTAAAATAGGATTTATTTGTAGATAGAAAAATACTCTGTCATTTGCTCATGTAAACTTACAGGAGCAGAGAACTTCAAAAGATTTCTCTGTACAAAAGGTTAAAAAAAAAAGAGGGGGACAACTGGTCTTTAAACTTGAGCAGTCTTTTTCGTTTTCATAGAATCTCAGGACAACATCTGTTACAGCATCTATCTTCTCCAAGCTCAACAGCCCTGTCTGTGTGAGGCTGCTTCCACTATTTTTTCTGCTTACATTCAGATGGCTCCGACCACCATGAGTATAAAACTGAGTCACATGAGGGTACACTGAGAGCAGTTCAACCTGACCAACTGCAAGGGCTCTGAAAGCTTATTTCCCTGACAGCTAAAGAGAGGGTTTCCCGCTGTCCTCAGTGTGCACTGCACGCAGCGGGGTGGGCACAGCGTGCGTGCTCAGCCGTGTCTGACTCTGTGACCTCATTCGCGGACTGCAGCCCACAGGGCTCCTCAGTCCATGCAATTTTCCAGGCAAGAAGACTGCAGCGGGTTGCCATTTCCTACTTCCGGGGTCTTCCTGACCCAAGGACCACACCTGTGTCTCTGTCTCCTGCCACTGAGCCGCCACTCCTGTGCCAAGAGCCATGACCGTGTCATGCTGACGTATACAGGGTGTCTGCCCGCGGGAGTCTCCCCCCGCAGACCGGGAGCTCAGAGGGGAGCGGACCGTGCCAACCGGACCCGGCAGGGTGGACACTTCCCCGCCCCAGAAGGCGTCTGAGCCCCCAGCATGGCGGTCCCTCCCGGGCCGCGCCCGCCCCGGCCCCGGGCTCACCCGGTGCTCCTCCTGCTGCTGCCGCAGGGTCTCGTACTCCAGGGCAGGGGCGGGCAGCTGAGCGATGACGCTCTGCGTGTCCATCAGCCACGGCCAGAGCTCCTCGTACGTCTCCCAGAACTGGCTCACCAGGGACTGCGCCCGCTCCAGCTGCAGGTACCTCTCCGAGTTTACCTGGCAGATGGCGTCATAGTTCTTCAGCACCGTGTCCAGTTTTTTCTAGAAAATCAGATGATAAAATGTGCTTATCCAGTCAGGCAGACCAAGGACCACAAACATACACTCCAGAGTGCTTGTTCAGCACTATTTACCTGGAACGGAGTAAGCATTCAATGAACAAACACATGGTAAATGACTGATCAACAGCGGCTAGTTAGTGTCTATGTAGAGACGCTCATCTTAAAGAAAGGCCTTCCTATGTTGTTGCATAAGGCAGGAAGTCCCTCCTTTTCAAGGCTGAAAATGCTGTATACAAATGCTGTGCTTTTACTACAATAAAAAAATTTCATGTATAAAATAGCAAAAATGTGTTAAACGTCTTAAAAGTACACCAACTGGACATTAGGGTAATAAGCAAGTATATGTTCTTATACTCATGAATTTCTATGCAGTCATCAAAAATCAGGGGGCTTGATAACATGGAGGACTTCTCAAAAAATATTAGGCAACAAAGTGAAAGTGAAGTTGCTCAGTCATGTCCGACTCTTTGTGACCCCATGAACTGTAGCCTACCAGGCTCCTCTGTCCATAGGATTTTCCAGGCAAGGATAATGGAGGGGGTTGCCATTTCCTTCTCAAGGAGATCTTCCCAACCCAGGCACTGAACCCAGGTCTCCCACATTGTGGGCAGATGCTTTACCATCTGAGCCACCAGGGAAGTAACAAACCATCCCCCAAATAAATAAAAAGCCTCAAGTTGTTCTGACTAAGAGACTGAGCTTCCCAAACACAATTAAGCAGAATTATCCGGTTATTCTTCCGGGTCTTCATTGTGAGAGAAAGGTCTGGCCACGTGGACCACGAGTCCATGCTCAGTCACGTCTGACTCTTGCGACCCCATGGGCTGTAGCTTGCCAGGCTTCGCTGTCCATGGGATGTTCCAGACAAGAATACCAGAGTGGGTTGCCGTTTCCTCCTCCAGGGGATCTATCTGACCCAAGGATCAAACCCGTCTCCTGCATTGGCAGGTGGATTCTTTAACACTGAGCTACCTGGCAAGTCCAACACGGACACTAGTTTCTATTAAAATGTAAGGACTGTAACAAATGAAATTCTAAAAGGAACTCCTAGTCAGGAAAATTAATTACATAGATTGAGAAGCAAAGTAGAACATTATGCTGTACACTGATTTGATGGGGTGGTCACAGTGATCTTGATTATGGTATAAATTCACTATAATCCAATAGCAAAAGACAAAGCACAACAATAACGTACAGAGATTCTTTCATGATCATCTATATTTTTCACATCAGATTCTTTGCAAAAATAATAAAGATCATATTAAAAGCAAGTGCCACTGTGGAGTATTTAAATAAAATAGAAAAAAATATCAACACACACTGTGCATTCTATTACTTGCCTATGGTATACCTTAAAAGCAATGCACCATCTTTTCAATGGGATTTTAGGCATAGACATTTGTATAAACATATAGGTTTTTCTGCCATGGGCTATTTTCCTATGAGAAGCATTAATTTCTTCATGCTGCTCAGAGGTCTGAATATGAATCGAACTAAACATTTTTATTTGACGTTGCTTTCCCACTGATGTACAGATCGTTAAAACTATATAAACTGAATACTTCCTTAATGACTCCACTCCTTTTTTTCTGTATGGATTACTGTAACTTTATACAGAATGGGTTTAAGCTAGCGAGAACTACGTATTTCAGGTTTTGTTTCGACTCGGAGGACCCAATGTTCCTGAAGCCTATAAACAACAGTTGACGTATAGAATAACAATTTACTCTGATAATAGCAATGATAATACAGCAAACATTAATTGGATGCTTAATGGGTCCCATTTACTCAAGGATTCAAACCTTAATAGCTTTTCTGTCTATTAAAAAAGATTATCCCCAGGGTGATTCCCTGAAGGAGTATTCCTTTCACTGTTATTCTGTAAGCCTGAAAAATGCTTTATTTAAAACTAACGATTTAGCTGTTTAAACAGCAGCTGTGGATAAAGGAAAAGAGCTTTTCTCTGAGTGAAAACCCCACACACACTGCTCACGGGTCTCACACCAATCACATGGATGAGACTGTACCTTCATGGGCTGCTTTTCCTCTTCGCTGCACGTGGTCATGATTTTATGTCCAGATTTAACAAGCTCATCAATAATGTCCTTGTGTCGCAAAATCTCCATGGTGAATGTCTGTATTTACCAAAATAAAGATTTTTTTTTTTAAAGAGAGCACATGATTAAAACAAAAACAATTAGGCAAAGCAGTTAAAACGACTAAGTTACACTCAATCATGCAAGTGCATCTCCTCGGAGAATGCTGACAAACCATGTAGATGTGAATGGAAATGTGTGTCTTCACCTTTTGAACCTGCAGCTGAGCGGAGGTCTGGTCTTGCTCAAGCCTGATGTCACCCAGAGACGTCAATTTCTTCTCTGTTTCATTAATCCAGGCTAACTCGGCTTCGGCCGCTTGGTCAAACTAAACAAAAGATAAATAATCAGGTCAGCAAGTTCCTGTAACTGGTGCCAGAGAAATATCTATCTACATGTCTTTCAAATATCCTTATCACATAAATGGAAAATCTGGACCTGTCTCCTCATGGCAACCGGAAATGATCCATGGGAGTGACTCATGTTATAGAGAAAAAGGAGAACTTTCCACAGAGAAATTAAACACAACCTCTTAAAATGTGCTGAATCCATAACTTGGTAATGATTTGAGGATAGCTCACACTGCTGCCTTCTCGCTGGTGGTGATATAAGGATTTTCTTTACAATACTATACAAATTAAGCAGCTATAAGAGAGGTTAGACACCATCTTTACATCACTTCATCCTTCATTTTATCACTTTAATGTGATACGGAGGTAACATTCTGCTATCAAAGTCTGCAATTCCTAGCAAAAAGAATGACATAGTCTCATTTATTTACTGCTTGTGGAAAATATCTTTCTATGTATGTAGAGTATACTCCAAATGTCTCATGCATCATATTTTGCCTCTCATTTAATAACAGCAGAATACACTTTCAAAAGCCTTCTTAAATATTTCAAGAGATTTTTATTTTCCTGATCACAAGAATAATTTATGGTCTAAATCTGCAAAGTACAGAAAAATACATAGAAGAAAATTAAAAGCTGAAGTTAATACTATCATTGTTTCAATGAATTTTCTCCCAGAAGTTAAAACTTAGAAAGGGCTGGGATAATACCGTATACACAGTCTCATTCTTCTTCATTTATGGTGAACCTTTCCCATGTCACAAGTGTGATTTTTAAAATACCATCATTGTACCCCAGCATCCTTGGATATTTTCACTTAGGTTCTCTGCATCTGTCTGATGTTACACAAACAACGCTGTAACAGATATCCTTGTAAATAAATGTAAATAAATTTCCATTGGCATCTTTAAGTAGTCCCTTAGAGCTGATTCCTAGAAGGTGAAAGTGAAAGTCGCTCAGTCGTGTCCGACTCTTTGCAACCCCGTAGTTGCAATGGAATTCTCCAGGCCAGAATACTGGACTGGGTAGCCTTTCCCTTCTCCAGGGGATCTTCCCAACCCAGGGATCAAACCCAGGTCTAAATTAAAGAGTGTGAACACCTTCTATACCTTGTACCATATACACCCCATGCCTTCCAGTTATCATAAACAATACAGCAGGCAAGCGATACCAGTCAACACAGTGCAGACTACAAATGGTAATTAACAACACCTCGGCAGAAAGAGTGAAAGGGGAGGGAAATTGTGGCTTTCAAGTCCAGTACTGCCAGAACCTCCGATTTTTCAAGTGTCAGTAGCTCAGTCGTATCCGATTCTTTGTAACCCCATGGACTGAAGCCAGGCTCCCTTGTCCATGGAGTTCTCCAGGCCAGAGTACTGAAGTGGGTTGCCATTTCCTTCTCCAGGGGATAGTCCCAGGGATCGACCCCAGGTCTCCTGCATTGCAGGCAGATTCTTTACCATCTGAGCCACCAGGGAAGCCCCTAATTTTTCAAGAGCATCTGGAAATCCACTTTGGGGTTGGGGGATAACAAATGGAGGAGGGTAAGGGTAGAGGTAAGAAACTAAACTGGAAGATAACTCCTGTTCTTAAGACACAAGGCAACACTGCAGATTCACAGGAGGGCAGGGAAGACAAACTTTTCACCCGAGGACGGATCCATCTCAGAGCCCAGGCATCATACACAACACATACAAGGAGGATCCGGGAGAGAGGAAAGCAGAACTGTTGTTATTCTTGCACCCCAGGAACACCACAGAGGCCAGTCCCCTGGGTTTTCTTTTGCTCCCATACCCTGGACAGGATGCTGGAGACACTGCCCCCCTGAGAAGCACCCAGAGGCCAGACAAGGCCCCCAGGAAAGCCTCTCTCTAATCAAAGGTTCAGGAAAGGGGAAGCCTTGCAAGACAGAAAGCATCTAGACAATAAGCATCCTGCCCCAACCAAACACCAGAGAACAAAGCCCTGAACTCCCTACGCTCCTGCCAACAAGGGCTGAATGGGGAGCCCAGAGGTCCACCGTCCTGGGCTGGGCCCGGCACCCCTGCCGGGGTGACGTCAGCCCAGCAGGGGGTAGGTCCTCTCACTCCCCGAGTGAGCACAGGCCTCTGCCCCGGTCAGGGGGGGAGCGCTGTGCATCCCGCGGGGAGCCTGGACCTGCAGCGCCGCCGGCTCGGGCGGGCTCTCCTCCTCTCCTCGGGGGTGTCAGGGGACGCCTGTCACAGTTAGGATCTGCACAGCACTCAGTGGGGAGGCGGCCCCTTGCCCACGGTGCTGGGGAGCTCCTGGCCCCACCGAGCAATGAGGGGCGCCCCCAGCTTAGGGGTCATGCAAGTTCCCCGGGGTCCATGGGATTTGTCCTTCCTCCGGGCGGCACCCCCGCCGTCTCAGCCAGAGTAGGGCTGGGATCGCCCGCCAAAGGAGAAGGCCGATCTGAGGCCCCAGACGCAGCGCGCCAGGAGTCGTGAGGAGCCAAGACGGAGCTGAAGAAGATCACGGGCAGAGGCCGGTCCCCAGACGACCTCAGAAGCACCTGACACACCTCAGAGCAGCCGGATAAAGACACGCTAGGAGCAGCCTCACATGCCGTGAAGGAGGGAAAAATCAGAAGGCCGCGGCAACAAAAGGTAAAATCCGCAAAAGACACAGAATACTCCATGAAGAAGCAAATGGAGATTTTAGAGCTTAAAAATACAACTACTACAATACAAGCTCAGAGGATGAGACCAAGGAACAGGACAGAGGAAAGAGTCCCTGAAATGGAAGACAGAATGACAGAAACTACCCAACCCGAATGACAGAGAATAGACTGAGAAAAACCAACAGAGCCCAGGGCCTGAGGAAGGAACTGTAATAAAAGATCTAAAATTCAAGCCGCTGTGGAAAGGAGATGGGGGGATACCTTGTGGCTGAAAGGTACTCAAACGTTCTTCAAGCAGTAAAATTACAGAAATGGAGGCCAGATTTTGGCTAGGATTGAGGAGGAGGCAGAGACAGGAGGGGCAGATGCAGCTATAATGGGGCGGCGTGAGGGTCTCTGTGATGGACACGTCCTGCGTACTGATGGAAACGTTCTGTGTCAACTTCCTGCTTGTAACACTGGGCGAGCTTCCCAACAAGGGCAATTACAGTAAGTCCTCTCCACAGCAACCTTCAAGGTGAGAACTTTCAAAGGTGCAAATGCGCATCTGGTTCCAAGAAGGAACCAGAACCTGCTCCGTCAACGTGAGGCATGAGAGAAACTGCAGCGTGCCCTCTGTCTCCTGCTGGGATGATCCTTTGCTCCACCATCTCCCACCTCCTCTCCCTCCTCTAGGGAGGAACTCTTCTTGCCTCTTCACTTGAGGCCAGCCCCTGTACAGTGCTACTATGCTTTTCTGGAGAAGGAAATGTCAACCCACTCCAGTGTTCTGGCCTGGAGAATCCCAAGGGCAGAGGAGCCTGGCAGGCTACAGTCCATGGGGTCGCAAGAGTTGGACACGACTTAGTGACTAAACCACCACCACCACCACTATACTTTTCAAAGCACTGAACTGTAAGATCAGAAACGTTTTCTTATTTTTAGTGTTTGTTTTTTAGGTATTATTTGTGTGAAAAGTATTATAAAACTATTACAGTACAGTACTACACTGCCAATTGGGTACGTAGGCTGACTTTGCTGGACTTACGAACAAATTGGGACTGAAGAAAGTGCTCTTGTAATGGAACTCGTTTGCATGTGGGGTGTCTGTACGCAGGGGACTTACTATAATTCTAAAATGACTCTGCACATTTATATACTCAAGCAGAAGCCTTTCTCCTTTCTAAGTTTCCCATAACATCATGCATTGTTTTTTGAAGCCACCTTGTGATCTGCACGTAGCAGTATTGGTTAAGTGTTTTGCTCACTAATTCACCACTTTTGCTGCTATGGGGACAAGCCAGAACAAAGTGGACTCCAGAGGGAATCTTGATAAGGCATCTGAAAAATTCTATCTGAATTCATCTGGTTCAATAATTGTTACGACATGACTTAGTTTCAACTGGAACTACTTATTAGCAATTATAGATCAATGTGAAGAGGAAAAAAAAGTTTCATCAACTAACTCAGCAGCTTCAGATGTGGAAAAAGAAATCATCACGGGACAAGTGGAAGAGTCTGGATCACTGACTCTGAAACTGCACATGATGAAATTCCTGGGCACAGCCCTACTGTGTGGTGCACTTGGCACATAACTGAGAAAAAACAGTTCAGGCCTTTCCACCTGGGTGCCAAGGCTGCAAAATAAATAAAATTTAGTTTTTTCTTCTACTAGTTCTTGAAAAAACAAAGTGATACCCCAACCCTTTTGCTTGTGTTCAGGCTATTTTTAGTATTTATATGACAGTCCTAATAAAGAAAGGCAGACTGTTAGTGTTAATATTAGTTTAATACTAAGTCTCCCTTTCCTAAGGAAAAAAAAACGCATCCAATGAAAAACAGTATGATGATACCCAAGCTGCCAAAATGGAAAGCTGAAACTCAAACACTGTTTCTTTAACCAAGGCAAATATTTGCTCTGCTAAAAGAAAACAAGACTTCAAGCAGAAATTTCCCTTCTGTTTTTTGAATTTTTTAAAATTTAAGTTAGAAAATATTTATTATCCAACAACAAAAGGGATAGCCGCAGGGTCTACATGAAGCTATTTACAGTCAAGCATTTTATTTAGATCTGGGACTCTTTCAAATAACTACTTAATGTGAGAATTCCTTAACAGACCATAAATGTGCTTATTTTACTTGTTGAGTAACATGGACAGAAAGCTCCCTACACCAAATTTTAATAAATTTGCTTACTGCCCATGTAAGTAGCCAAAAAAAAAAAAAAAGACTTCAAATGAATTGTAGAGAATGTTAGCATCCTTAACTGCATTCTGGGAAATAGTCTAATAGGCATCATCTGTGGAGTCCAACCATCAACCCGAACTACACTAATTCCTAGTTGAACTAGTATTTTAGAAACTTCCTGCAAGTTGGTAAAAGACATTTTAATTGGTTAATCTCTAAATGTTCCTGAAAAACACTGTAAAACAGTAACGACCAACATTCTACTGAACACACTGTTCTAAGTGCTTGAACATTCAAGACTCCCTCCTTTTATCCTGACAGCAACTAAATCCAGTGGGTACCACCACTAATCTCATTTGCAGCTGAGAAAGCCAAGGCAGAGAGAGACTGACTCACCAGAGGTTACCCAGCTTGTAAATGCGGGTCTGAGATTTGAACCACTGTGGTCTGACCCCAGAGCCTGCACTGCAGTCACCCTGATATGTCCCTGGTGCCTGTGGACGGTCTCGGCTTAAGAACTCAAATTATTCATGGGATTTCACCAAAATCAGCTCAAATACCGCAACAGTCATTAAGTGGTGAGTTTTAACTTACTATTTAAATGTCTCTCCCATCTCTGACAAATTGTTTTTGGATTTCTCCAGAAAGTTTCACTTGAGCGGAAGCAGAGGTTTAAGAAAGACTTAAGTGATAAGCAGATCTTAACGTTCAGGACACCTTCTTACTCCGAGAGGGTCTTAGCGCTTTTTTTCCATTAGCATTTCCTTCCATTCTCCTTCCCATTATTCATAACCCAGCCCATATTTTCCTACCCCAAAACCTGGAAGGTCTAAACAAATCTCACTTTCGTGGGGGAGGCTTCCTTCTAGTTCTTTAAAAGAAATTAACAGGTGTAATTTTTCTCCCAGGGGGATCCCGAGTGACCCAGTGAGCTGTTTATTTTAATTGTACCCATATGCCTTTATACTGGGGGGCTTATGACAGCCCAATAAAACAAGCCAGGCAATCAGAACTACCAGAGTGCCTGGGATACCTAGACCCTGTGAGATACACACCTCAGCACCTTCTGATAACTGTACATTTATAAGCGGCTAGTGAAGTGAAGTGAACACAAACATTCCGGGGTTTAAATAATCACAGAAACCTGAACTCAGGTGGTAAAGTCTACATCTTCTAAGCAAAAGTGCGTTTCCCCATTTCCAAGTGGCTCATTTAATTCAATGAGCAGAAAGAGAAAGAAAGCAACAAAGATATGCTGCATTGTGTGGATTTAACATGCGGAAATACCTGCAGTTTCTAACTCAGATAATGGCAGGCCTTGGTGAGAAGGAGGCAGCTGTTTTGCTTTTATATAAAGATTATTATTACTACTTAATTATGCTACTCAGATTTTTCCTAAAATTTATGAATGGGCCCAACTAAAAATCCTCTTCAGAATATTGATGCTTGCAAATTTGCTGAGTCAGATTATTAACCGGTCACAACAAATGGACACCATGCTCGTTGCATTCACCCATAATTGAGGCTGTTCTATTACTTCCAAAATAATAATAAATGTCACTCAAATTTATGTAAGGCTCTTGGCCCTGTGTTCTCAAAACTCACGACAGATCTTTTCAAAACTGCTGTGTAATATAACAGAATTAACATGAAAAATCTAACCATGTATCATCAGAAGTGTTTTGAGTGTACTGGGTGGATATGAAGTCCGTGCTAAGGAGAAGGTATCTGGACTCTCTCTTCCCACTTCTCTTTAGACCTCAGCTCTTTGCCACGTTTCCATGGCGTCTTCCATGTAGATGAATATAACCTGAGATGGTGACCTGACCACTCACAACTTCCCTAAAGCTGCGGAATTCCAAAGTGTAGCTTATAACAGTATCAAGGAGGCAGATCTGTATATAAACAATTTTAATGTCAAAAGACTAAAACATCTTATGAGAAATCTGCTTGGAAAACAGCCCCTTCAGTTATTTTCAGTCTTGCTGAACTTAGCTTATTTGGGGACACAGCATTAAATTTATGAATGTAAAATTTACCAAGTCATTTTCAAGTCCCATACCCTCACGCTGTCACTCATGGGTGGGATATGTCAGGGGAGCGACCCAGGAGGGAGTAGCTGTTAATAAAACAAGTTCTATGTGACTAAAGGTGTGCAGAGAAAGATGGATGCGGCCAGATCATGTCCATGGTTCAGATGGAGAGGAAACAGAGTGGGAGATGATTTGTTTATACAACATAAAATAGCATTTACAAAACATGTTGCTCATGTCCAAGTGGATTTTTTTCTTTTTCACCATTCCTTTTGTATTTCATGGATGTAGTACCACTGGATAAACAGAAAACAAGCATTTTAGTATCAAACTGTATTCTGGTCCTAATTCCAAACATTTACAATTGGGCAAGGTAATAAAATAATTTCAATAACACATTAGGTCTTTTCTAAACTTGGAAATAATGAGTTCAGAAGCTACTCTTTTGGATGCAAAAGTAAATCTGTCAAACCAGAAAGACAGGCATGGATGTGTTCTTAAACTTGCCCGGAGTGAGAGATTCCTTGATCCTTTCACCATGGATGCCCATGGCTCACAGCCCTTTCTGGAGATATCCTCCTATTTCTACTTTGTAGCAATAATAGTCAGAGAAGGCAATGGCAAGCCACTCCAGTACTATTGCCTAGAAAATCCCATGGATGGAGAAGCCTGGTAGGCTGCAGTCCGTGGGGTCGCTAAGGGTCGGACACGACTGAGCGACTTCACTTTCACTTTTCAGTTTCCACTTTCACACATTGGAGAAGGAAATGGCAACCCACTCCAGTGTTCTTGCCTGGAGAATCCCAGGGACGGGGGAGCCTGGTGGGCTTCCGTCTATGGGGTCACACAGAGTTGGACACGACTGAAGTGACTTAGCAGCAGCAGCAGCAATAATAGTGCCTTCCTTCAGATTATGGAGGGAGGTTAGAAAAAAACGGATCACCGTTTAGGACTCTTCCTCTCTCCCTGACCTGTAAAGAGGCACCAGAGTGGAGTAGAATGAGATGTGGAATAGGTTCTGACTACAACTCCACTGCACACCAGCGGCAGGACCCCAGGGAGGTCACCTCACCACACACCAGCTCTAAATCGTGCACCTCAGCCTTACTGGGAAGGCATTTCTCTTCTAATTTCTCTCTCTTTTAACTGGCTTAAATGCATTTTTAAGGCTGAGCGCCAAAGAATTGATACTTTCGAATTGTGGTACTGGGTAAGACTCTTGAGACTCCCCTGGATGGCAAGGATATCAAACCAGTCAACCCTTAAGGAAATCAACCCTGAGCAACACTGGAAGGACTGATGCTGGAGCTGAAGCTCCAACACTTTGTGAAGAGCTGACTCACTGGAAAAAAACCCTGATGGCTGGGAAAAATTGAAAACAAAAGGAGAAGCGGGCAAAAGAGGATGAGATGGTTGCATGGCATCACTGACTCAACAGACACGAATCTGAGAAAACTCATAGATAGTGAAGGACAGGGGAGCATGGCATGCTGCAGTCCATGGGGTCACAGAGAGTTGGATGCGACTCAGCAACTGAACAACAAAAAAGTGCATGTTATTGGTTTTCTTTACTACTGGAGGTATTTCACTGGACAGATTTGCAGGCATTTCAAAGGAATGCACATATACACACAGAATAAATACACATGAACAACCAATTAGCAGAAAAATATTAACAGACCAATGGCACTGATATTAGCTACAGTCTAGTGGCAGTGAGGTACTTTATCCAAACACTCTCCCTCTCTCTCACAAGCAAGGCTTGAAGGATTTAAACCACAGTGCTTGCACGATCTTGCTTCCGTGAGTTTTTCCTGCATTCTTTCACAAAGTCTTGAAACTTTCAGTAAGGAATGACTTTATCCGGTAAAAAACCCATTAATTGTTATTTTCCTACAGGATATATGTTTTGGATCTAGAAAATACAGACCAACTTGTGGAAAATATTTGCAAAAACTTTGAGTAGAACTGGACTCCAGTTTAATGACCTTGGCACCCAGCAGAGCGTACAAACCAACAAGGCGCTCAGCCTGTCACCTGTGCTTGAGAGCAGCTTTTTGCCCCTTTCCTGTTTGCCCATTTCTATTTCCCTCTATCCTTAAAAGAACCTAATGAGACAAACGAGATCACTAAGAGATTCAAACTGACTCCTGACTTAAGCCCTCCTGAACGCACATCATGCCTTGCCTAACCTGCTGGTTCTTTTCCTAGATTAGAAGGAGTAAGAATGATGAAGCGAGCAGTTAAAAATGACCAGCCCTCTATCCCACGAGCCCCCTAAGCAATCCTGCCAGAGATCACAGCAAGATAATATCTGAAGAGAGAGCCAGCCACCTGCACGCAATGCAGACAGAGGCAGAAGCACCCTCCTGCCTCCATGATTCAGAGATTCGCCCCCCTTTTTTCCTCTAAAAACCGTCCTGGCTGAGCAGAATTGTTGGAATCGGTCTCTGGACACGAGTCTCCCTTTTCCCCAGACAGCCCACTCTTATACTTAAAGCACCTTTCCTCTCTCCTGACATTTGCCTCTCGAATTACTGGCTTATGAGAGGCAAGCAGCCAAACCTTAGTTTGGTTACACCCTCATTACCATCGTCCCTCACTTAACGAGCCAACCGCGATCAGCTTCTCAGGAGAGCCCTACTCCCCAGAGGACAGAATATTTGTCTTGCTATTTAAAGAAGTCTTCAGTGCCAACTCAGAAAGGTCAGAAGAAATTTTGGTGAAAAAAATAATCCGACTCTTTTCAAATAGTTGAATTACCTCACAAGTAAACATGCTTATTTCCCTATGATAATGAGGCATACAAATTCCTCCCAAGTTTGAAAACAGAGCCATGCAAATGCATTCCTCAGGCATCAAGGTCTCCCTCGCAAAAAATATCTCAGGCGGGCCTTTTGCTAATACTGTATTCTGGCGGCCCTGGTGATTCCAGAGCACGGCACTCAAATGAGGGGCGAGAGGCCACGCTTTAGAACTGGACAAACTGCACTTTTACAGCACCCTGAGAGAAGGAATTCTGGACGCTCCTGTACAGTCTGCTTGGTTAGTGTATCTTGCTTTTGGCCTGGATGAGTAAGGCTGAGTCACCCACCTTCCCGAGCCCCACTCTGCAGTACACAGCAAAACCGCACCAACCCCATCAGAGAAAGCCTGCAACAAAAGGCTGATGACTTAATGTAAATATCCAGAGATCTCAATACAAGTTAATCCAAACATGTCTCATAAGCTTCTGGATCCAAGACCCCCCTGGTTGCCCACAGTCTTCTGACTGAGCTGTGGCTAAGGGGTGGGGCCTATGAAACTCTGTGGAACCAGTTCTGTGTGAGCTGCAGACAGGTCAGAAACGATCATTTTTTCCCCTTTCAGTCATCTCCAGAAAAAAAAAAACAAACAAACACGACATCAGCAACACAACAGTTTCCTTTTTAGAAAGAACTCAGCCTTTCTTTGCCATGTATGTCAAAGCACGTTAATAGTGATTTACATGATAACTCAAAAAAATAATAATTATGCACACACGGATTTGGCCTAGCCAGGGCCTGACATCAACACGAGCAGCCTGCACACGTGCAGACAACAGGCCTTCTGTGCGGGGAGTGGGGGAGCGGGGCTGCTGCTCCTGCTGGCCGACGGGGGACGAGGCCGGAGACCTGAGGGCAGACACAGAGCCGGGCCCCAGCCAGTGCGCAGACGCCTGCGCGAGCCCGCTGACCCTCAGCCCCTCCTGTGGCTCTGAAAGCGTGACCGGCGGGTGGAAAGGCCACTGGGAGGAGAGGCTCTGGGAGGTGCGCGCCCGCCTACCTGCTGGGCCCGCAGGAGCGCCGCATCGATGGCCTCCACCCGCTGTGCCACAGCGTCGCTCACCAGCTGGAAACGGTGATTGTCCTCGGCCACCGTCCGCTCCAGGCCTTCCCTCGCCCTCCAGGGCACCAGCTCCAGCAGGGCGGCGCTCACCTCGTTCAGAGAGTCCAGCAGGGCTTTGTGGCTCTTGGCTTCCTTCTTCAGCTCCTGGGGACACAAGCCGAGAGACACAGGCCTGGGGGACACGCCACGGCTGAATGAGCTTCCCCTCCAAGTGCCCTCGGGGCCAGAGCCCTTAACAGGCACCAGGCCACGTGGGCCCCCTTGGCCTCAGTTATGTTCTGTACACCACAGGTATTTCACACAAGGGAAACCATTCCCTAAAAAGCTCAAAAGGACAACTCCCTTGACAACACGGCATGATTTGAGCTTTGAAACGTAATATCAGCATTTGAAAACTGGGAACCCAAACCCAGCAAGCTATGGATTATTCTCTGCTGGCTGGTAACCTCAAAGTGATCGGGAGCCAGAACAGGTAACTGACGAGGACCTCCTGTGCAGCTCAGTGAGCTCCACTCAGTGCGCTGTGGTGACCTGAAAGGGAAGGAAATCCAAACCACGGCAGAGGCATGCATACGTACCGCTGCCTCACTGTGTTACACAACAGCAACGAACACAACACTGCAAAGCAACCATACTCTAATAAAAATTAATATTAAAAAAGTAATCAGGTACCAGAAAACCAAAGAGGAAAGTTGGGACCAGAATCGAGTGACCCTCCAAAGGACACAGTGGCTTTAAATCATCCCTGCTGAATCATCACAGACTCAGTGAACCGAGCCTCCCTAACTCCCTGCACCCACGTGTGGTCATACTTCAGGGATGACGAAAACAGAGGCTGGCCACTCTGAAAAGAAAGACACTCAGCGTGGGAGAATACCAATTTTTACAACATGATTAGGAGAGTCACCTCATGCCATGCATCGACCTTATAAACATGTGCCCGATCAAACTATGTATGTCTCTGAACAGTGATCATTGCCCTTTTTTGCCTGTATGCATAATAAAGTATACTCCCACCATAAGGTTTGAGGGACAAACGACAAGATGCTGATTTCTTGTCTGGGCTCCTAAAAGTTCACACAGCTGGTCTGTTGCCCGTTTCTGTTGGGTCCACACCCACAAAGGCGTCCCTGAACACATTAGTAGTGACATGTGATAAACATCACTTTGCCCCTGAGTGACTAGGCCTCCCTTCAGAGATAACAAGCAGACACGAAGAGTGTATGTCGGAGCGTACTTTTTGCCTCGCATGTGCTTGGCTGGCGGCCTCTCCCTTCAGAACCTGCGTTTCGTACGAGAGCAGCTCTACTTCCACCTTGTCCAGCCAGGTGCACAGCCCCTCATGGGTGGACTGCAGCCGCCGTGCAAGCTGCAGCGCCTGCTCCAGGGTCTTCGCAACATCCGTGCTCAGCTTAGTGATGTCCTGGTATCTCGCTTTAATGGCTTCCAGTTTATCTTGAATGATTAAAACCTCGTCACCTAGAATTTCAAAGGCATGTTATATCTCATGAATGGGTAAGCAGAGTTCTTCAGAGGTGATGCTACACTAATGAGATTTTGGGGGTGGGGGAGAGGAGACACTTTTCTTAAGAAGTTCTGACCCAAGAAAAGTCCTTTCCTAAATTTGAATCTTTCTAGGGATTTCTGTCCAATGTAAACAGCTCTACAAATGCAAATACAAAAACTGTCCAGGACTACAGCACTTTCTGTCTTGTGAAAAACACCACCTTGCATCTATCTGTATGGATGGTCTTTCCGTGATGAAGGTTAAAAACCACTGGGGTTCAAATACTGAGTTTGTGACTCATTACCTTGTACAAGGTACCTGACCTCTCTGTACCCCTGAGTACTTATTATAAGAACAGAACCTAGTATAAGGTTGTGATAAAAATTCAACTAGTTTATATTTGCAAAGTATTTAGAATGGTGCTTGTCACAGGCAAACACATGTTTATGCACAGTCTGGGTGGTGGTAGTTTAGTTGCTAAGTCAAGTCTGACTCTTGGACTCTTGCAACCCCATGGACTATAGCCTGCCAGGGTCCTCTGTCCATGAGATTCTCCAGGCAAGAATAGTGGAGTGGGTTGCCATTTCCTCCTCCAAGGTATAATCCATGTGTGTGTTAAAAATAACAAACTCATCCGTACTGTTACGACAGATCTTTACCTGCCTCTATTCAATTTTCAGACACACAGAGAAATTGCATCCTGGGCTTCAGATTCCAAGCACAAGGCTGTAGCTATGATATCAAATTCCTCCCATGCATAATGAACAGTACCTGCCCCCACCACACATGTGCTGAGCTGAATACAGATACAGTGAGATATTCTTACAGCCAAAGGGATTACTAAAAACAAGCCAGCATTTATTTTCTTTGTGAGTTCAAGCACAGAGAAAGAAAGCTTGGGAACAGTCACACTATGTGTCACCAAATACGACCTCTCTTAAAACTTTACAAAACTGTCTACAACCACTCTGCATCTACAATAACTGCCTTCCACAAGTGGAAAGCTAATTTCATTCTGCCATGCGATTCTCTGACTAGTGCTCAGTATTATGCTGCTGCTGCTAAGTCACTTCAGTCGTGTCCAACTCTCTGTGACCCCATAGACGGAAGCCCACCAGGCTCCTCCATCCCTGGGATTCTCCAGGCAAGAACACTGGAGTGGGTTGCCACTTCCTTCTCCAATGCTCAGTATTATGAGTAATACACAAAACTTTCATTAAAAACTCAGTGAGATCATGAGAAAAAAGTGAAATCATAGTCCAAAATCCCCTTGATCGGCCTTCAAAGTGTTCTCCAGAACGAAGTCTTGGACTGGCCCCAAAATTCTAAAGTGCTTTGTGTTTTCCCCCATCTCTAAAATATTTCGAAAGCAATGCACAGTGTTCGTGGAATGATGATTTGAAAGGTATCTCACCTGTTGTTCGTTTAAGTAGTTCCAAGCCATTCAGCAATGCCTGGTCTACATTTTGTTTTCTAAGCTGGATGTCCTCTTGCAGAACCTAAAATACAGGCACCATCTTGTTATCAGCTACTCTTAAGAGAATGTTAACTAGGTTTCACTTTTTTGAGTAAACACCTCACATTTTCAAATAGTCCTCACTGTTCTCACATTTACCTCTCCTTGTCTCAGCACTGTGCCCATGTCTCAAGTTCATCTATCATAATTCTCCCCCCAGTCAGAAAATGAGCTACGTGGAGGGACTGCAGTGCTGGTTAGTCGTGGGCCTTTGTACACAATGATGAAATAACAAAATGAAAATGAACAATTATTGGATAAACTGAATCTCTTCTTACATGTGATTTAATTGAATATAACACTCTATATAAAATGGATAAACAACAGGACAGGGAACGAAACTCAGTATTTTATAATAACCTAGACGAGAAAAGAATCTGAGAAAGAATATATAAATATATAACTGAACTGGTTTACTGTACACGTTAAACTAACAACACTGCAAATCAACTATACTTCAATTCAAAAAAAGCTCACTGTATACAAAGGCAATGTCTGTTTTGAGTACAGGAGTCAACCTAAATCACAGCGAACATAAAATAATACAGAAATAAAGAGAACTGAGAAAATAAGGTCAACTGAAATGGAAAAATAAAATAAATAAAATACCAGCAACTCAGCCTGCTGTGTCCACAGCCCCTCGGGGCTGGAGTCCTGGACCGAGAGCCGCCTCAGCTTGTCATGCGCTTCACTCAGCCAGTTCATCAGCTCCACTTCATCTTCCCCAAAAATCTTAGCATTACACAGAGCCTGCTGCAGGAGCTCAGACCTGCTGTGGCTTTTCTCTTGAATCTCAATGTACCACACCTGGGAGGAGTCTAGTTTACTCTGCACCATATCTTTATCCTCCCTGGAGCTCAAAACCTTTAAAGACTGGCCAATGCTAACGGCCTGGTGTAAATGCTTATTGTGATGCAGGATGTCATCTTCTAAGGCCTAAACAAGGTTTAAAAAAGGGAAACAAAAAGAATGGACAAATGACAACATAAATCAAACAAAAAGATGACACGTGAAATGGGTCTAAGGTTGAACTGAGGCATCATGCAATAGCACGTCACTCAAATGCGTGTCATAAAACCACAAAGGAAAGGGACAACTGGATCCCACGAGTGTGCGATGAGAACCTTACTTTGTGGTGCTCAATCTGCTCCTCCAGCTTGGACGCTTGGGTTCCAATGGGCTCGCAGTTCGCCAGCCTCTTCTCTGTGGTCGACAGCCACTCATTCAGTGGCTCTAAGGTTTCGTGAAACTGCTGTGCTACCACGGAGATACCTTCCAGCTGACGGTTCCTGAAAACACGCCAACAGGAAGGTCATTCGGGGATGAGGAATGTGGGAAGCTGTCGACAGAAAGCTTCACTCACACGCCTGCGTTCCGCTCCCAGCACTTTCTGTAGAAAACATCTAAGGTTAAAATTAAAACCTCTCACACGGAGAGGACAGTTTAAAATAGTTCTTCTATTCCCTGTGCTTCCCCTGCCAGGGTTCAATCCCTGGTTGGGGAACCAAGATCCCTCAAGCCACTCAGCATTGCGGAAAAAATAAAAGAAATATCTATAAATCTTTTTTAAAAAAAATAATAGTTCTCCTATTAAATTCTCCTTTAATTCTTAAAACTGAACAAAGACCAACCTCAAGCACCTGAATCTTATGAAAGTCTTAAGTAACTCATCGTAATTCTTAACAATAATAATACTTATAATCTTAGTAATGTTATAATAACAATGGCAGCAATAATTATAACAGGTAATATTTACTGAACATATATTCTATGCTTTACAAATTAGTTAAATTCAGCCAGAGCACCAGTTACTGAGACTGCGTTAGTCAAATGGTCAAAAGTAGATTCAAGTTTTGAAAACTAAAGCATCCCCTGAACTGGAATTCCTAGTGATCCCTCTCCTCCTTTACAAGGTATACGGTCACGTATGTTTCCCCGAAGCAACAGTTATTACTTTATGGACTAAAATATCATGAAAGAGAAAAACCATTTCCCTGACTTTTACAAAACAGAATTTGAAATGCTTTTAGAAAACTCATTGTTTCCTCCATTAAAAACGTGCCGCGTAAACCTGCTAGAACGGTCTCCTTGGTTTCCATTGAGGGCAAGTGATTGTGCTGGTCTGTATATGGAGAACCTGATTCAGTATCCAATCCTGCGAATCATTTCTGCTGGGACCAAGAGCTGCTGTCTTAACCTGTCATCATGTTTAATTCTTAGGAAACTACCTGACTTGAGAAATGAATGTTCTATAGGGACAAAGGGAATTATGGAAAACTGGCACATGCTACTGAATGTATTGAGTTGGCCAAAAAGTTTGTTAGGGTTTTTCCATAAGATCTTACTGGAAAACCCAAATGAACTTTTTGGCCAACCTAACAATTTCTGTATCTTTCTATCACAAACCACATATGTATATATTTTTAAAACTTTCAGTTGAAACACATTTGACCTTTAAAAAATAAATAAATTACTATATTATTTTTAACTTCTGGATGATCACTAAGACTCTTCATTATAAATTCTATTAAATAGTATCGAATCACCTAGAATGAATGGAAATAACTTTTGAGACTAGGTTTAATTGGCTGTGATTTAAATTGTAAGGGGATCTATTAATCGGTGTGTGAATCAGAATATGACCACAATCCCTCCACTTAATACCACTGGGAGGATGGGTTAGGAAAAGGACGTCAGTCCTGGGAGGAAAGCAGAGATCTTGGCCTTCGTTTATTTAAAGAGTACTGAGCGCCTCTCCCATGGTGGTAATAGTAACTCTAGGGCGTTACACAGAAGGGATAATCTACTGACACACGTTAAAGGGACTGTGAGGCTTCCAGCCTCCCTGGGAGCCCCTTACTTACTCGTCTTAGAACAACGCTTCCTTCTCCTCTGTAATTCAAGATTAGACAAAGCCTTCTCTGCACTATCCTATTAAGAGTTCCAACGAAGGCAGGAAATGTGTGGAGACGCTCATTCAGTTCAGCGGGTCACCTGTTCCCAACCCAACCAGTATACACTCCAGTGTCGCAATGACTTGACGTGGGTCAGTGCAGTGTCAGCAAGAGAACGAAGAAGGACCTATGCTCAATATCCCACGACAAACAGTAAACCAAAATGGGGAAGGATGTTTTTAAAAGAATGTATATGTACATTTTTAAATGAAGTGAAGTTGCTCAGCCGTGTCCGACTCTCTGCGATCCCATGGACTGCAGCCTACCACGCACCTCCGTCCATGGAATTTTCTAGGCAAGAGTACTAGAGTGGGTTGCCATTTCCTTCTCCAGGGGATCTTCCTGACCCAGGGATCAAACCCAGGTCTCCCGAATCGCAGGCAGACGCTTTACCACCTGAGCCACCAGGGAAGCCTGCATTCTTATATATACGTATATATGTACACATACACACATATATGTGTACGACTGAGTCACTCTGCTATACAACAGAAATGAAAACAACATCGGAAACCAAGTGTACTTTAATAAAATAAAAAAAAGAAATGCAGTGAAGCCCAGCGGAGCCACGCTCCAGCTCCTCACCGTGGTAAAAGTCACGGCACCCTCCACCAGCCTCACCTCCCAGACACCTCCCACTCCACCTTAAACCAAGCTCGGGACACCGCTGCTGGTCCAGCCGCTAAGCCTTCGCACGTTCGGTGCTTCCACTGCAGTGGGAGTGGCTTTGATCGCTGGTTTGGGAACTAAGATCCCACACATCGCAGGGTGTGGCCAAAATTTTAAAAATTAAGAAACTGAGGGCACCATTTAAAAAATATTATTAGACAGTCAAACTTAATTAGAAACAAAAGTAGAAAAAAAATAGAGGTTGCCTGTCACCTACCCACCCCAGGCCGGGTTCTTCCGATTCTCTGCTACCATGGCACCCTGTGTGCAGGTTTCACTCTGAACCATCACATCTGTCCCTGCTCTTCAATGGCCACTACACCCTGCAGGTATTCCCCGAGGGCAGGGATGATCTGACAAGTGCACCCCCGGAACGCCTGGCCCTGCCTGATGCGTGGCAGGCAGGCCATAACTATGTTACAAATGATTGAATAAAGGACCCTGCGAGGGAAACGCTGCTCTTAAAGAGTTTCGAGAGGGACTTCCCTTGGTGGTCCAGCGGATAAGAACCCACCCTGTAATGCAGGGGACATGGGTTTGATCCCTGGTTGGGGAACTAAGATCCCAGATGCTGCAGAGCAACTAAGCCTGCACACTGCAACTACCAACTCGGTCCACGTGATGCAACTGGAGAGTCAGTGCACCTCAACAAAAGATCCTGTGTGCCGAAACTGAGACAAGTCACAGCCAAGAAAATAAATAAAAACAAACAAACAGGAGTGGGGAAGAACCGGGGACTACAGGACATCCCCATGGAGGAATGAGAAGAGAAGCACCACCACCCTGCCCTCTATGTTCACATACATGACAAACACAGGAAAAGAACAATTTGGAAATAAAAGTAGGACCAAAATGCGAGAAATCAGTACAAAAGCCACTGCCACTCTTCCCAAACCCTGGCAGTATTTACGTTACCTCATTTCGGCCTTACTAAGTAGCGCTTCCCATCGGCTATCCAGCAGACTCAGCTGTTTCAAAATCTTCACTTTATCCGGAGGTTCTGCTGTGGCGGCGATTTTTTCTCCTTCCCGTTTGATCACCTCCACGGTAGATTTGCGGTCATCCAACAATCTTTGGAGAAGCTTAGGAAAAAATAGTAAATAAAAAAAACAATAAATGGAAAGGAAACAAAGGAATAACTGTATAAACATATGCAAAACATATGCTTTGTCACACACTTTTGACATGTGACAAAAATAATTTTGCATGGGTTCACATACAAAAGAATTTGAGAAGTAGAGCTTTTTCGAAAACCTCATCCCATTTAACGATTCATTACTACTGTGTTAGACGCTGTGGCAGAGGCTTTTCGTAGTAAATAAAATGAACATTGATAAGGCCACTAAACCAACCAGTCTCAACGTTTTAATACAAGATAATGGGGTAGAAGGGTGCTGCTGCTCGGGAAAACTCCACTGCACTGGAAGAGTGAAGGATCCTCACTACTATAATGAAATGGCAATGCCCCAACACTCAACACTGATCTGTCCCACTGAGACAGAGAAGATAATAACTATAAATCATCACTATTTTCAGAACCTTTTCCCATGTTCAACAACCTGCCACGGAAGGGAAGCTGAGACTCAGACCAGTTCACAAGTCAATGAGGCTGAAACCGGAGGCTCCTGGCTGCTTTTGGGAGGTAGGATAGCTCCTAAAATTCTTTATGAGGATAAAAACTAGAGCCTTTAACTAGCGTTTCCACAATGACCAGAGAGTGAAACATGTCAGACACCTTGAAAGTTGGCGAAAGAACATTTCAGGACTGAGCAGCAGAAAAAAAGTCAATCCAGTTCTTCATTTCAAGAAGCTTGGAAGGGAGTGTTTGACACAGGGAGCCAAAAATCAGGATTCCCTCCCTCCACTTGAATAAAACAAGCATTTCAGTAGTAACTGTCATCCCCAGGCCCCATGTGGAGAGTGGTGAGCAAGGCACAGGCACACAGAACACCAAACACCACTGCTGCCTGAAACCTGACCCTGACTGACCCTGGAGGACCAAAGCCACGAACAGGCATCCCGAGACAACACGCTGCCTGGAGGTTACCCCTTCACTGCCGCTTCGCCACCAAGCCCACTCTGCTCTGTGTTGCGCGGCAGCCTGGGTGCGGGCGGGGCTTGGCGGAGAACGGATACATGTGTGTGTGTGGCTGAGCTCCTCTGCTGTCCACCTGAGACTATCGCTACTTTGTTAATCAGCTATACTCCAGTACCAAACAAGAAGTTTAACAGCCATTTAAGTCAGACCACCACACAGGAGGGGAGAGGAACAGGGTCCAAGAGAAGGGGAAGAGACGGCCTCTCTTGACACAGGTCAGAGATGATAAAATCAAAGTACAACAGGTGGTTTAGGCAGTAAAGGGAACAATTAAGTGGATTACTTTCAGTAAACTTTAATGAATAGCTTCTAGTAATTAAGAGCAAATTCGACACAGGTTTTGTTGGCTAAGCCTTGTTCATTAACTCTGGGTAAATACTAAAGGTTTAAATTAAATCATGAATGGTAATAGTCCATATTATTTTATGTTACACCATATTACATATTTTATATTTACTACATTATAGAAATTACACATTATATTTTATTACATATTATATGTATCAATTAAAAAAACAAACAAACAAATGCAATGTGTTTCCTCTTATGTTTCTTTATTCCTTACCTCTAAATCTAATTAGTTAATTTCTCAAGATACTAAAGTCTTCAAAGAATTTTCAGAGAGAGTAGTACTGGATGCCAAAACCCAACCAAGCCTCTGAATCCAATCCTTTTTTATAGCGTGTTGCCTTTTTAAAGGTAACCCTAATCAATGCGCTGTATGCCAGGAGCCCCCTGCTGCCATGCGTCATTTCAAGCCGTGGGTGACACGAATCAATACTGGATGGGTCATTAACGCTCCCAATGACCACAGAAGTTGTAGGTGTGGCCCTAAGGAGTCAGCAGCCCTCTAAGGAGTGTCTTTCCAACTGGGTCCTGTATGTGCAGCGTCAAAAGACACAAGAGCCCAGTCCTGAACGCAGGGGATCAACTCTGCCTCGTCAGTACAGGCTGAACCATAATAAACTGCCCACACTGACCTCACACAACAGACAACTGCATATGCACCAAACCAGTACATCAAAGAACCATGACATCTCTGATCAAAGCCACCTTTTCGCTGAGTGAGGTTGTCCTTGACTGCACTATTTTTTTAAAAAATTGTACACATCCCCTCTCCACTTAGCACTTCCTGTCCTCAGCCTCAACCTGTCTCTTTCCAGTTCTTAGCTCCCACCCAGCTTTATCAGTGGCCAAGGTTAACACTAATTGCTTACTTTTGTCTACTGTCTCTCTCTCCCTGTTCTTCCCTTCCCACTAACACTGAAACTTGATGAGGAACTTTTGTGTTTTTTATTTGACGGTACAGCTCCAGCACCTGCAAGGATGACTGACCTGTGGCAGATGGTGGACAAATATTTGTTGAATGACTAACAAAACAAGGTCTAGAACATCGATTACCGGTTAATGAAGACATCCTATTAATACAGACAGAGTCACAAGGCAAATGTTTACTCTCGTTATTAAGGTGTAACCGGAAACAGGAAGCGCGCTCCGCTAACTCACCTTCTGCTCCTGTATCTGGGCCTTCACCACCTTGAACTCGGCGGACGGGGCTTTCTGATTGGCCACGAGCTCCTCGGTGTCCCCCATCCAGCTGAGCAGGGACTCCAGGGCGTCCTGGAAGCGCCCGCAGTGCAGCAGGGCCTCCTGCAGCTGGGCTGCCCGGTGGGCCACCTGCACAGCCGAGGCCTCAGTTACCACCGCGCTCATGAGAAACCACACACGCCCACCAGCCCGCCCTGTCCACGCTCTGTTCTGCCCACTGATCACAGATTCTCTCTTCCTTCTCACTTAAAACTTACTCAAGGCACTGCTCATGGGCAGGATACAGACAGAAAGGAGACAAGCTCATTAGCAAGTCAGCCCAGCAGATAAGGTTACCCTCTCAACCCATCAATGCCAAAGAGGAGGACTCGCGGATTTTGGATGGATCCAACACACCGATGATTAGCAAAGAATCGTTCAAATATTTTAAGGTTACTGAAAGAAACAGTGCCTCTTTCACTGTTACCATTATCCATGGGGTTCCATTATTTCCTACGTTGAAAATCAAGGATAACAATTTTTTTTAAAGACTAAGATCTAAAAAAAACCTATTATTTAGTAGAGAGAATCAGAATTATATTCAGCCACACAAAATAACTATGAAGTATCCAATTCAATTCCACCAGCTCCAAGCTGTATATAGGCCTTTCTTAACAAGACAGGGCCTTTGTCCTGCAGTAAATGGAGTCTCTGTGTCCCACAGAGAGATACCCTATCGCCCCCTCAAAGGTCTTTTCTTTTTGGACTGAACAAGTACTTGGCAAGATAGTTTAAGTACCATGGAATACATTTATACCTGACACTGCATCCCCGTTGTGTGTGACTACAGTATGAATCAGACTCTAAAGAAGGATAAATGCTGTTTTGAGATCTGGCCACCAAGGAAGATTTCGGAGCAGGAAAAACTCCAAAAACAATTCCCTCCAGCACCAGATGAGCCCTGTCATCCCGAAACCCTTTTCTGATCATTTCTGTCACATAAAGAGCTGCCGTGTTTCAGCATCGTCTCCTTAAGCTATCAGGGTTACTTTGCCATGTTTTCTGTCATGCACTTTTGGGAAAGGGGGGATCTTCATTTCAACCAATGACATTTGGACTCCGCGATCTCCAGTGAGGCGCACACCCTCACCCCAGGGAGGACCAACACACGGCTGCACTGTGACCTGTGACACAGTGCAGAGTGAGCTGCTGATGAATGAAAATTAGGTTTCACATAAAAAGTGAGATTTCCAAGTTCTCTGGAAAGTAAGTAGACCATTTTGGCAGCGGGGAGCCCAGGCCCCTGGGTGGCACTAATCTGAGGCGCCAAGCAGCCCCCACGCCCTCGGAGGTGCGTGCACTGTCCCCGCCCAGGGCAGAGGACCTGGCCACCGTCCAGACAGGGCCCACCTCACCCGGCTTGCTGCCTGTGTCTGCGCCTTGAGCCCTGGGGACCCCTGGGATGGGCCACAGTCACAGGGCGGCCAAGGAGCAGGCAGGGCAGGGAGGCTGGGCTACTGGACACAGGACTGGGGGCCCCAGCAAACGCTGGCGAACAACCCGCAGGAAGGACAAGGGAGGGGCGACACGTCACCTTCTTGTTGAGGGTCTTCCAGCGCGCGCCGGCGGCGTCCAGGTCATGCTCCAGGGCCTCGGTGCTGGCGCCCTTGCTGGCGCTCTGGATGAGGCCCTGCCCCAGCCAGGTCACATCCTGGTGCCTCAGCTGCAGGGGTTCGACCTCTTCCTTTTGGAACACCTACGTTTGAAAAAACAATAATTCTCTGAATATGCATACCTAAGGGTCGGACAGGACTGAGCGACTTCACTTTCACTTTTCACTTTCACACACTGGAGAAGGAAGTGGCAACCCACTCCAGTGTTCTTGCCTGGAGAATCCCAGGGACGGGGAAGCCTGGTGGGCTTTCGTCTGTGGGGTCACACAGAGTCGGACACAACTGAAGTGACTTAGCAGCAGCAGCAACAGTCACCAAATACAAACATCTGTTCAATCAGCCGGTATGGATTATTACAGATAAAGGTAATCCTGGTTGCCTAAGTCATGTGTTGTTGCCTAGTCAGCCTTACAAATACTAGTAAAAAACTAAACATAAATTCTTAATATTATCATAACCACCCAGAAATATTCAGGAATGATATTCTAGCTGCATTGCATCAGCTTACCTATAAAACGAAAACAAGAGTGGACATGTCTTCTCTATCCCTTCATTATCGCAGCACTAGCAATCTCCTATCACTCCAATTTAACTAGTAAAAAAAGGTTTAGAGTGGCGTTACTTCATTCTTTTTTTTTAATGTCATTTGCAGCAACATGAATGCAACTAGCGATTATCATACTAAGAAAGTCAGAAAGAGAATGATAGATACTGTATCATATCACTCATACACAGAGTAAAATATGACACAAATGAACTTATTTACAAAGCAGAAACAGATTCACAGGTACAGAGAATGGACTTGTGGTTGCCAAGGTGAGAAGGGCGGACTGGGACTTTAGAGTTAGAAGATGGAAGCTATGACACAAAGAATGAATAAGCAACCAAGTCCTGCCATACAGCACACGAAACCCTATTCAACATCCACTCCATAATGAAAAAGAACAGAAAAAAACAATATGTGCACCTGTATCTATCACTCTGCTGTACACTGGAAATTACCCACTGTAAGTCAACTACGCTTCAATTCAAACCGCGGTTCTGTGACAACCTGGAGGGGTGGTCAAGGGATGGGAGGGAGGCACAGGAGGAGGGGACGCATGTGTACCTATGGCTGATCCATGCTGACGTATGGCAGAAACCAGCACAGTACAGCAATGATCCTTCAATCAACAACAAATAAAACATAAGATGGATAAACCACCAAGTCCTACTGTGCATCACAGGGAAGTATATTCAGTATCCTGCGATAAACCCTAATGGACAAGGATATGAAAAAGTGTACCTATATAACTGCGTCACTGTGCTGTACAGCAGAAATTAACACAACATTCTAACTCAACTATACGTCAACAAAATAAATTTTTAAAAAGCCAAAAAAAAAAAAAAAAAGGTACAGAAAATGCCAAGGAGCAAGATGATAAGATGGGCCCAAGATGGGCCTTCCCGAGTAAGAATCCTTACGGGCTCTTCTAAGGAGGCCTGCTCCTAGCTGGCAAATGACATCGGAGCCTCAGCTGGAAATGCGGGTCACTGACAAGAAGAGAAGCTGAGCCAGAGGGGCCACAGATGGAAGAAAGAGGTAGGCGGGCGCTACAACAGCGTGGATGCCGACACATACAGCCCCTCAACCTCTGTCAAGATGCCGACGGGCGTGCAAGAGGCACAGAGTCCTCCCCACCGGATCCCAGCACACGTGGCTTGCACAGCCAGTCTGTCCCCCGTGGGCCCTGCCTGCACTGTCAGTGCCTTTCCAGCACCTCCCGGCCAACCCTCCAGCCCACCCAACTTATAGGCCACACTGCCTGCAACTGGCAAAGTATCTAACTAATGTGTTAGAGTAAAATGCAAGTTCCACGAAAACACCAATTTGTTTTCCTTAGAGCTGCTTTCTTTCCTGGGCCTACCACAGCACCTAGCTTGTAATATGGACCCGGTAACTACTTGCCAAATGAATTATCAGTACAGAAAATTGTATTCCTATCTTGGGGTGGGTGATGATCATTCCTCAATAGGTAATGCTGTACATCAACTCTTTCATAGATAATACCAAAGATTTTAATATAGGGCTTGAAGGGGTCACAAGGACAGTAAACTCATTTAACTAAGGAAGGAAAGCTTCAGCTGGCGATTAAGGGAAAACAAGGTTTGGGGTGCTGAGTCATCATACTACATAAATATGACAGTACAAGTGAATGAATAGTTAAACAGAATATAGGAAAACACAATAAAAGCAAACATCACAATAGGAGTTAAGAAAAAACTACAGGCACAGTATGGAAAGCCACTGTGAAAGCTGCGGAGGCTGCCACACTCCCCAGACTTTGGCCCACGCCAGCACACCGGCTGTGTCTGTGCTATGGTACGGATGAGGACATTAAAGGAGAGCACACAAAACATGCACGATCACCTCGTCCAAAAGTCCCCTTTCAGCAAAAAGCCCAAACATTTTCTGACAGTTTCCACACTAGCTAATTGTTTCTATAGAACAATACTCAACATAAAAAGTCAATTACACAGAAAGAATTATAGGAGTTCCCCAAATCACTGGGACAAATACATAAAATGTTTCATAATTTTTAAAAGGCATTAACGTACCTAATAAGTCAATGGAAACACTGTAAGTTAGTAAAAACAGACTTCCATGCTATGATCCTACTTCTTTTTCTATACCACTTTCCAAGTGACTATTTCTAGGAATAGCTGCAGATAGGTTTTACTACTTACCAAAAAAAAAAAAGAGGGGGAGGAAAATAGGTACATTGTTAATTCCGGGAACTTGTCTGGTACAGAAGGATTCAGGGAAAAGTTTTATTCTCCCCCATAGCTAGTTCTCAGGGCAAAAAACAACAAAACTAATGAAAATGTTCCAGTAAATTGTCTTAACCTCTGGTTTCAGTTTGAAAGAAATGAATTTCAGGGTTGTCTATCAGCACAGTTCTGGGTGAGTCTGTAGTAATTTTCAAAAGTGCTTCCCAAGATTCACTGAGGGTTAAAAAAAAACTACTAAAGAATCTATATACTCCTAAGAGTTTTATTTCTTTCTACAAATAAACTGCAAAATCCTTTATAGTAAGCAAACAAACACTCTGCTAAGCTCTCAAACTAGGACACCATTCAATGCAATCTCGAGGAAAGGGCATGGCTAATTAGATCAATTATTTCATAGACTGATAGCATCCAAAAGCCTTATCTCTCAGTAACAAAATACCTAGGAAGAGAGACTCTCCCCAAGGCTAACCCTCAAGCATACAAACACAAGAGAAGCTTAAAATAAAGTAAAATTACCTCTGAGGCAAAGTTTACCAGAAGAGCTTAGGAAAAGGACCAAAATAGCTGAACTTCAATCTAAGTGGGAAGAAAAAAATTACAGGCTTGACAACCGAGGTCTCCCTATGACAAGGCTGCACCCTTCACTCGCTCACTTCACTCAGCACTTAGCAAAAGGGAAGGCGGGCTACGCGGATGCAGAAGGCAGCACAACTGCTTCTCCCCGCAGGCAGCGCTGCACAGAGAACACTTCCAGCACGTGTAAAGAGTCCTCAACTTGAGGAGAGCACTTCTCAGACCACAACAATGGAACACTGTGTTTGCTCCTTCCTGACTAAGCCCCTTTGAGCTTAATAAATCCCATATAACTGCCCTTAAGTGGCAGGGTCTTAAACCACAATTTGTGGAGAAGCCTAAGCATAACATGCATTCACAGTGGAGGGGGGCATTCAAACGAGGGGCAACGGCCACCATCCTGCCACCAGGGGCAGGAACACAAACAGCTGGCAATGATCGTGCTCCTCAGGAACCATCCTTAATTAGCTTGCAGTGATCGATGGATCAATGTCTGCCATCTGGCTGGGTAAAAATTAACCATCCTTTGCCCCCCCACCCACTGCACTCCAGCCAGAGACAGGACAGGACTGACCATGGTCAGAGACACCAGTGACCACTTGACGGCAAATTTCCCACCTCTGTTAATTACCTGAGCAGAGTGAAAGCCATTACAGACAGGGTCCAAGGTTCCTGCCTGGGCCCCTGTTTTTCGGGGAGCAGCTTGCTTTCTTACTGCTCTGAATTGTGAGGAGCACGGCGCACAGATCACCTCCATCTCCTGGACAGAAAGAGGAGCCTCCACATCCTCCTGGGATGCTATATTGGATTCTTCTGAATTGTACTGTGTCAATAATGTCAGGTTTTCCACTAAACTCGTGCCACCCCAATTGACGATATTTCCCCCCAGATCTGTGCGAGAAACAGCCAGCTCCTCTGGAGAGTCTCCCGCAAATTCCCTCCTTTGAGCAGTGCTTAGGAATTCTCCTGATCCGTAGGTTCTTCCTTCTTCTCTGGGGTTAGAAATGCACTTGCTTTCTCCCTCTCTTGGCTGAATGAATGAACCACCCTTAAGAGCGCTCTCTCTGACATCATCCTGCAGGAAGTTTTCACCACGGATTTCCCTTTGACCATGGACAGGTTTCATTTCCTCTGGTGGAGAAGCATCATGTAAAATCATCTTGAAGTTATCATCAAGGTGGGTGCTTCTGCATGAAAGCAAGGGGATCTTCTGTTCGCTGACGGAATTAACAGAAAAAAAGGGTCTGTACTGCTCTGCAGTCTGAGCATCTTCCGCAGAAGACAGGCTTCTGATTTGGGACGGGTCTCTGGGGAAAAGGTGCTGCTTTTCCTCCCTCTCTGCCGGAGGGCTGCACAAGCCAGAGTCGTCCTCCTCCGACGTAAGAGAGCTAGTAGCCCCTCTGCACTTGCCAGCCTTGGCAACAGCATCTGACAGATCAGCAGGTTCAACAAAAGAGCTTTCACTTTTGTTTGCATAATCCACAAAATTGGCCTGGACGAACATTCGCCAGGACCGTCTATGCTCTTTCTTTTCCGCATGGGATTTGGCTTTGGGTAAGCCTGTGCTCCGGATGATGTCGCTATTCAGTTTGAGGGCATCAAAGATCATCTTTTCATCGAGCTTGTGGGCTTCACGGCCTCTCAGCTCAAACGCACTGGAAGAAGCAAGGGGACCGTTGGAGCACAAAGAGCTGACATCCAGTGTTCTGTGACTGTAGGGTAAGGTCCGGTCTGTGAAGTGCCTGGAAGACAGGCTGCCCTTGGAACCCGAGTCAATCTGCTCGTTCAGCCTAACCGTGTCGTAGATGGAGCGCTGGGGCACATAGCAGTCCTCGATGTTGAGATCCTCCTCCTCCTCACCTTTCCCTACGCAGGGGGGATTCTGACGTAAACAGTCTGGTCTGCTCAGCGGCTTCCCCATTGCGGAGCCCGTTACAACAAACACTGCAGCTCTTGACGCAGAAAGTGGGAAATAAGGCCAGGCATCTTCCAGCAAAGCACACTTCTGAACAGAACTATAAAGTGCCTCCAACCCAAAGATACATCTCAGATAACACACGTCATCACAGATGAGGGGCTGAAGGCCAGCAGCAGGGCACCAGTCCACGTGCAATCCTCCCTTTACCTGGTTGTGTGAGAATGATTCTCAAAAATAAAGTGCATCCAACAGCAGAGAACAGAAGTCTCCTCCCCAGCCTCCGAAGTTCCCTTTCACATACTCCAAAACACAGAAAAAAGAAAACAAATAATACACTTATCAGTGGCTCAAACACTCATAACATTCCACTGTCGGTCCATTTCCCTTTTTATTCTAATTCTGCATCTGAGATTTCCAGATTACAATTTCCCCAGGAGCCAGCATGTTTAGAGTGTCAATTTCAGCAGACCTCTGGTTAATTGTAATCCACTTAAACACAGCTTGCAAAACTCCATCTCTTATAAATAAACTAAGGTTCAGAAACTTAAAAACACTCAGAGACTTAAGAGACCACGGACTATTCCGATGAAGGCACAGATCAAGTCTTCAGAGAAAAATAAGTCTAATACACTGTAAGAAAGTTCAAATTTTCTTTTACTCTTTTTGGGAGTAGCTATAAATAATCCTGATTCGAAAAGCAGGCTCTTCCCATATTAAGCGTCTTCGAGGCTATTCAGAATTATCCAAAGAGGAAAAAAATAGGCTTTTGGAAGGCCAGGCCAGCACAGTCTAGCAACCGTTTGAAGTAAATAGACAGCATGGTGTAATATAAACTCCACTTAAAGGGAAAAAAAAAGTATTTTCAAAGAGTCTTATCTGATCCTCCTTAAGACAGCTGATTCCATCTGAGGCCACCGCAGTGGAGAGGAGCCCCGCGCTTCCTCCGAGGCTGGGCAGCCGCGCGGCGGCGGGGCGGCGGGCGGGCGGGAGTCCCGAGCCTGGGCGCTCCGGGGGCGCATCTGCCGCGCGCCCCTCGCCGAGGCCCGGGTCCCGCTCCGCCACTACGCGCTCCCGCGACCGGCTCGGCGGGCATGTGCCCCGGACTCCGGCCCCGGCCGGCCGGGCGCCCGCGAGCCTTTCAGGGGGAGGCGCCCAGAGGCGGGCGGCGGGAGGCAACCGCCCGGCGGTGACATCAGCGCGAACCAGAGCCGGCCCGGGGGCGCGCGGCGGGCGCGGGGCGCGGCCGGCCGGCGGGGCGGGGGCCACCCCGGCGGGACAGCGGGCCCCGCGGGAACCGCGCCCCTCCCCACCCAGGGAGAGAAACGGGGAGTCGGGCTAACCCGCCACCGGGACCACTCTCGGGACGCTGCTGCTGCGCACTCGCAGCCCTTCGGAGTCCGTGATGCAGAGCGCGCATCACTTTCAAGTCGGATCTCCTGTTGTTCTTTTTTAAAAGCCCAAGTTCAAGTCGAACTGTACCCGGAGGAAACCACTCCTTAGGGTATGGAGCCCTGGGCACCGCGGACGAGGATATGAGCCGTTACTAGTAACTATGCGTGCCTCTCGAGGTTACTGCAAGGCTTGGGCTAAGACCAAGGGCGGCTAAGCGACTCTGGATATTTCATTAACAAAATCACAGCCAGGGAGTTTTATCCACTGAACAAACACTCTTTAAATAATACTGTTTGAAAATTAACTCAGCAAGCCAAACCTTAGCCTTTGGTGGTGGTGGTGGTGCGGGTTTCACAGTTTCATTTAAGTAAACTAAGATCTATCCATTCTTTATTTTATGAAATAAGCAATCATGCCAGAATAGCAGATAGAGGGCAGATTTTCTTTCCTCAAACTCACAAAATAATCTTTCGAACATAAATAAAACTGTGCTGGCCCCAAGTGAAGACAGGTCTAGTAAAAACAACAGTAGAGGTTCTCTGACAACTTAGCAGAAGAGATATGGGAGGGGCCTTTTGTACCTTTCATGAGAACACGATTTCAAAATGATTTTTTATAAACCTAAGAACTGAATCTTTAAAAAAAAAAATCTATCCATAACCAGAACTTTATAGGCAACATACATTCAACACTTATTAGATGCAACTCGTATTAAGTTGGAAAAAATATATAGATAGCCAACTATGAGGGATAATATACATAATAAACTACCCATCAACATAATAATATCAAAGCCCACTCTTCACGGTCAAGAAGTGAAATATCTCAGCAAGCACTTGATTCTATCTGAGCACACAGGTTGTTTTGCTGCGTGGATAATAAGACAAAGAAAACCCGCCCACAGTTACCATGTTTGAACAATGGGTCGGACACCAGGCCACAGTCAGCAGAGATGGAGGGGCTGACTGCCAGCTGCCACGACCTTCCTTATGCCAGTAGCTCCTGGGAAGCTACCCACTCGTGGCTCTGTGAGTAAGAAAGTCTCCACGGAGTGTGGACCAGAGGTGCTCACAGAGCTTTCCCTAAGAGACAATGGCCCTACTTCCACCCCCGCAGGATCTAACTCTAAATCATGAACTCAGCTCTAATCTGATCTTCCAGCTCTCTGTAAAGTTAAGGACAGCAAACTCACATTTGAGATGAAGAGTACACTTTTAAAGCTACACAAATAATTCATTCATAATTTCAGCCATTCATCAACACAGGCCTCACTATCTGCTAAGCAGCACAGGAAACCCTGGCAAAGTGCAGGTCCCCAGAGAGGCAGGACCCCCGCCACACGGGCCTGACAGTGAGGTGGAGAGTCTGGATGACAAAGTGTGCGGGGGGCACGGCCGGGAAGCAGGAAGTGCGACGGAGAAATCACCTCTGATGGATGATATTTAACAGTGTGCCATTTATTTAATAACTGAGTTCCTATTTTATTAAGCTGATTTCAACTAACTCTACAAAAGACGATCCTGGTACATTTGGGTTCCATTTGATATTTGTACTCTTAACATTATACTGGTATTGATGACAACAACTTGTATATTTATCTTTGCTACTTGAACAGATTCCAAAGATCTATCTGGGTAACTTAAGAGAACTCATATTTAGAGCAGGACCTGAACAGTTGATCGTTCTTCCTAAATTCGATTTATACAGCTACTTTTCATGTGATGCTGTCTAAAGTTAGTATTAATAAAATCAAGATGTATTGAACTGTGTTAAATACTAACCATGATACATATAAGAAATATACAATGAATAAATGAGCAAAGTTCTTCTGAAAAGCAGTCAACAGTATTCAGAAATCGCAATGTTAAACTGGTCTTAAAAGGCAAGTCTACACAGCCTACTTGATGTGATCCAGTTAAAATACTTTCTAAAGGTAGATAATTTTGGAAAAGTACACAAACACTAGTTGAATTATAAGCAAGATAGTAAGACTTTCTCATTTTATATTTCTAAAATTAAAAAAGAAAGTTTCTGAAGAATCTTACCACAAAGTATCATACAATGATCCATGTCTTAGAAATGATAAAAGGCTAATTTTATCAACTGAAACATGGAGTTTTTAAAGCTGAAAGGCTAGAACTATTAGGAAATTCAAGTGCAGTAAGTGGACAACATTTGTGAGTAAATGCTGCTGCTAAGTCACTCCAGTCGTGTCCGACTCTGTGTGACCCCATAGACGAAAGCCCACCAGGCTCCCCCGTCCCAGGGATTCTCCAGGCAAGAACACTGGAGTGGGTTGCCATTTCCTTCTCCAATGTGTGAAAGTGAAAAGTGAAAGTGAAGTCGTTCAGTCGTGTCCGACGCTTAGCGACCCCACGGACTGCAGCCTACCAGGCTCCTCCATCCATGGGATTTTCCAGGCAAGAGTACTGGAGTGGCTTGCCATTGCCTTCTCCGTGAGTAAATGCAACATTGTCCGTAAAAGCTGATGAACTTATCTTCCTGGCCCGGTAGCTCCTGAAATACGAATTAGAAGCCAGACAAGAAAAGTGTGGGGATTTTTGCTTTAAGTACAAACCTAGGCCTCAGACACAACAATTTCTATTATTCTTTCTAAAACAGATGTGCCTTTTGCTAAGGAAAAATGAAAGCGTCTTACGTTCTCAGGTTTTAAAGTGACAAACTTCTTTACATGGATGGATAAAGGATCTTCAAGAATAGTCATCAGATGAATGTGTGCGTGCATGCTAAGTTGCTTCAGTTGTGTCTGACTCTTTGAGACTCTGGACTGTAGCCCACCTGACTCCTCTGTCCATGGGATTCTACAGGCAAGAATACCGCAGTGGGCAGCCATGCCCTCCTCCAGGGGAGCTTCCAGACCCAGGGATCGAACCTGCGTCTCCTGTTGCTCCTGCATTGCAGGCGGATTCTTACTGCGAAGTCACCAGGGAAACTCCATTAGATGACTATGCAGTAACTATTTATTTCAGTTTAATACACTTTACATTTGAAGGAAAGAAGGATATTCAGACCCCATGACAAAAGCAAACATGGAATGAAATTTATCAGATTGACTGGTCTTGATGGAAACGTATCTTGAACATTAGGGAGGGCCTTTAAACGTGCACTCCTTACCTTCCTGTGAGTTATCCTCACAGCGTTTACCAACTCAGGCTATTTTTTAATGAATGAATAGAGACCTAGATGAACGTTTTAAAAACATTAACTCATCAGATTTCCTTATCAAGAAACCTACATCATTTCATAACAACAAAGCAAATTCCTCTCTCTCTGTTCCCATCTCTCACACACATGGACACCCACACCTTTAAGCAACTTCCCATGTGAGTAAAATAAATTATGTAGGTCTCCTTTTATCTAAGGAAGGCCCATGATAATGACAAGAGATGCTATAGCCTGGCACTTTGCAGGGGTGGGGAGTGGGAACCACTTTAAAATTAAGATACAAATTTATCCAGGTTAACAATAAAACCACCTGGTATAAAATCAATAAAGCCCCCTGGTATAAAATCACTGGCTGGAACTGTGTTGAGAATGACCTCGTTGACCTTTCTTTTGTAATTGAAGTATAGTTGATTTACAATGGTTACAATACTGTGTTAGTTCCAGGTGAATAGCTATACACACACACACACACACACATACACAATCTATTACAAGATATTGAATATAGTTTGCTGGTGTCCAGTAGGTCCTTGTTGTCTATCTGTTTTATATCTTGTAGTGTGTATCTGCTAATCCCAAACTCCTAATTTATCCCCCACTCCCCTTTCCCTGCTGGTACCTGTGAAGTTTGTTTTCTGTTTAACTCCTGGGTCTTCAGTGAAGCCACAGGAGTTAAGAGGCCACCGGACACCCAGAGCATGGCATCAGTCAAAAGCAGACAAGGAAAGAGAGCCCACAGGCCGTGCTCCCAGCAACACCGCCTTGCAAAGCACGAAGGCCCACCTGCTCCGCTGGCGCGCATGGTGGAACCACTAACCTAACCCTGCCCCACGGCAGCACCATCCCTGCGGCGTGGCGTGGCCTCTGCGTCCCTGGGTCTTCTCGCTTGCCAGCACAGCTGAGATTTCTTCTTCCGAACATCTTAAAGCTCTGACACAGCTGACTGAATAAATGGGACCAGCTGATACAGCCCATGCATCAAGGGGCAGTTTCTACAGTAGAAACGGTTACCTTTAAAAATACCAGAGGGAGGTGCTGTGCAATCTCCCCACTAATATAGGCTTATTAACAAAAATCCAGTCAAGTAAGACTATTTCTCCCAAAAACTGCTTCTGAGAAAGCTTTACTGAATTTCCTCCTGTTCTCAACAAAACGGAGAACAATTTGTTGATCTCAATGGAACAATATGGACCACTTAAAACCCACTATTATTAAAGCATTCTTTGGACAGTTTACTTTTATCTCGAAAAATATGGTGACATTACAAAGGTTGTTTCAGGATCATTTAATAAATATCTTAATAGGATACTTGGAAAGTGATTTTTTTGAGCAGTACTATTTACAAATAGGATCAAATAACCCGGCTGCACCAGCTTCATGGCACCTGTCATTTTAGGTCCCCAAGCATTCACAGGAGGATGCTGGGTGCCCACTGCCTTCCCCTGTGCCCGAGAACATTCATCACAGCACAATTACACATGTTCTGGTTTTTGTATACAGTTTCAACTTGGCTGTCAGGGAAATTAAAATGGAAGAAGTCTTCAGGCTCTAGAAGCAAGAGCAGGCCTCTGACCGGCCTCTGACCCTGGCTTCCACACCTGCCCTAGAAGCACAGCAAGTCACACAGCACTGTAGATAAGAAAGGATGGGTCCTGGAATCTCTTAAGCCCCTGAGGGCCTGGCCAATCCCCCCAGGGTGTAAGAAGTCTTCTGACTCACAAGGTGAAACAAACAGCATTGTAAAAATTAAACCAGAGATAGACTTTTGTGTGCAAACTGATGATGATATCACTTTGCAGCCTGTGATTATAAGCAGGAGCCCACAAAACTGCAATTTGAAGTCTTGCCCATGTGGTGGACACACTGCCTGGGACCCTTTCCCAACTGGGATTCCAGACTGCTATCAACAAGGGACTTTCCAGCATTGTTTAATCTGGATGTAGGTGTTGGCCCAGTTTGGTGATGCACATCCTATTACTTCCTTCTTGGGCTCCAAAATCCCTGCAGACAGTGACTGCAGCCATGAAATTAAAAGACGCTTGCTCCTTGGAAGAAAAGCTGTGACCAACACAGACAGTATATTAAAAAGCAGAGACATTACTTTGCTGACGAAGGTCAGTACAGTCAAAGTTATGGTTTTCCAATAGTCAAGTATGGATGTAAGAGTTGGACCATAAAGAGGGCTGAGCGCTGAAGAAATGCTTTCAAACTGTGGTGTTCGAGAAGACTCTATAGAGTCCCTTGGACTGCAAGGAGATCCAACCAGTCAATCCTAAAGGAAATCAACCCTGAATATTCATTGGAAGGACTGATGCTGAAGCTGAAACTCCAACACTTTGGCCACCTGATGCGAAGAACTGACTCACTGGAAAAGACCCTGATGCTGGGAAAGACTGAAGGCAGGAAGAGAAGGGGACGACAGAGGATGAGATGGCTGGATGGCATCACTGACTCGATGGACACGAGTGTGAGCAAGCTCTGGGAGTTGATGAAGGACAGAGAGGCCTGGCGTGCTGCGGTCCATGGGGTCGCAGAGACTCGGACACGACTGAGAAACTGAACAACAGCATTGTTCCTATTTCTTTTCTTTTAATGACTGAATATCAAGATTAAGTCAAATAATCTAGAAAAAAATGAAACTTTTTTTGTGTGTAACAAGTGGTTTCTTTTGTTAATGAGTTCTTCAAACCTGAAACTTAAGTACTGGCTTAAAAATTCTCTGCTTTAAGAAATTTTTGGTTCAGAGAGACGTGTACCAGTGATTTGTTCATTTGTGGGAACAAACAGTGACAACTGGGGCAGCCACAGAGTGGCCAGAAAAACCAGCAACAGGTTGTGGGTGAGGCTTTCTACCACAGCCCAGATGGAGCTGGGAAAGGTCATCATCTAGCTGGAATGTGACTGTATGTGTTCACTAAAACATCAAGTTTCTTTGCTCTTCACTGAGATTAAATCAATTCAGTGTGCTTATAATAATTACTTCACGATGATCAGAAGATCTGATTGGCTATTGGTGACATCATAGGAAGGCTGGTGTATATTCCTTGTATAGAGTTGGTATGTTTTTGAGACACAGTAAAAACACAAAGACCTTAATATTTCTATTTGATAATGTAGTTTTGATTTGAAGACAATCTTGAGCTGAGAATTTTCAACAGGAGACAGCGATAGGGAACACCAAAGGGACTTTTTCTTTTGTCTGGGAATTTATGATAGTGTACACAGAATTTAATGTAATAACATGGAAGTATAAGTAGAAAAATGGTACTTGGGTCATCAATAGTAATAGAAAATACATCAGTCTTTAGACATTTTAGTCCAATGACTAATATTTAGAAATAGGAAAATGATTCAAATTATTTTAAAAAATAGCTAATTCAGTTCAGTTGCTCAGTCGTGTCCGACTCTGCGACCCCATGAATCACAGCACGCCAGGCCTCCCTGTCCAACACCAACTCCCGGAGTTCACTCAAACTCATGTCCATCGAGTCGGTGATGCCATCCAGCCATCTCATTCTCTGTCGTCCCCGTCTCCTCCCACACCCAATCCCTCCTAGCATCAGACTCTTTTCCATTGAGTCAACTCGTCGCATGAGGTGGCCAAAGTATTGGAGTTTCAGCTTTAGCATCAGTCCTTCCAATGAACACCCAGGATTGATCTCCTTTAGAATGGACTGGTTGCTAAAGTAACCCAAAAAGTAGTACCAATCTCTTTTCAGAAACTTGGAATACTTTCACTGACAGTGAATTAGCACTCTTGGTTCTGAACAGTATTTATTTTCAATCATTACATTTGGGTTGTATTAAATATGAATTAACTTTATCCTTTCAAGGATATTAATGGCTATTTCTTAGGTTAAATTTTAGGGGGGAAAGAATGGAACCCTAAAACTCTGTCTTACCTAGTTTATATAATCCATTAAGCTCCCAGTGAATATAAGGCATCCTCACTGAGCAACTGGGTAATAGCTATGAAGCTTCAGAACGACTCAGAGGGCAGCTTATTGTACACCATGAAAAACTGTTGAAAGACTTTCCCCATGACATTAGGTTAAACTAAAGCTCCCTGGTAGAGTAATGACAAACTGCACTATATTCCTTAGTCTATAATGAAAATAGGTCCAGTACTATGGTGCTTTTCTGTTTCATTTTTAGAAATTATAACACAGCAAACTAGTTTTTTTTTTTAACTCAATATACATTATTCCACTTAAGACAATTTTTAAATCTTCCTAAAATATTATGTTAAAACTCATGTTCAACCAAAGCTTAATGCCCACCAAAAGTTAGATTGAGATCTGAATTAAGTTAATTTACAACTACGATCAAGAAAGACATAATTACTAAGACAAGGAAACGTTTGGTTCCCTTTCAGAAGAAGTGGTGCTGGAGGTTAACTGTTCTCATCATTATCCTCATCTACAGATCTGTTTTGACAACTATAGTACCTAACATATTCTTTAAGTGTGCCTGGTGTTCTGGATTAAGATAATGATTGATTGGCAGATGAATGGATAAAGAAGATGTGATACATATACAAAATGGAATACTGAGCCACAAAAAAGAATGAAATAAGGCCGCCTGCAGGAACATGGATGGACATAAAGACTGTCCAAATATCAAATGATAAATCTAAACAAAAAAATACAAATGCACTTATTTACAAAACAGAGACTCACACACAGAGAAAACAAATTTATGTTTTCCCAAGGGGAAAAGGTGGGGTGGGGATAAACTAGGAAGTTGGGATTAACAGATATACACACTACTATATATAAAATAGATAACCAATAAGGACCTACTGTATAGCACAGGGAACTCTACTGAAGATACTTAAAGAACCCATAAGGGAAAAGAATCGGAAAACTTTTATATATATGTATATGGTGGGAGAGAGGGGTTAAACAATAAATATACATACATACATACATATATGTATAACTGAATCTCTGGCTGTACACCTGAAACTAACATGATATTGTAGATCAACCACACTTCAATTTAAAAAATCAGGAAAACAAACATAAATGACAAAGGATGGCTACTCAAGCCACCCAAATCCATCTACAGCAAAGAGGATTTGAAAGTTTCCCAGAATGTAAGATGTGCAATGTGATGAATAAAGCTGACCAAAACACTGCATTACATCCACAAAACATCCAGGCTCTAACACTTACCACCTACGTGACCCTGGGAAGGTCACGTCCCTTCCCTGGTCTCAGCTTTCTTACAATAAGATGCAAATAATAACAGGACCCAGCTCTCAAAACTGTCAACTGGATTAAAGATAGTCTAGTGGAGAAGGCAATGGCAACCCACTCCAGTACTCTTGCCTGGAAAATCCCATGGACGGAGGGGAGGAGTCTGGTAGGCTGTAGTCCATGGGGTCGCTAAGAGTCGGACACGACTGAGCGACTTCACTTTCACTTTTCACTTTCATTCATTGGAGAAGGAAAAGGCAACCCACTCCAGTGTTCTTGCCTGGAGAATCCCAGGGACGGGGGAGCCTGGTGGGCTGCCGTCTACGGGGTCGCACAGAGTCGGACACGACTGAAGCGACTTAGCAGCAGCAGTGTTCACTCAGTCGTGTCCAACTCTTTGCGACCCCATGGGCTGCAGATGGTGACTGCAGCCATGAAATTAAAAGACATTTGCTCCTTGGAAGGAAAGTTATGACCAACCTAGACAGCATATTAAAAAGCAGAGACATTACTTTACGAACAAAGGTCCGTCTCGTCAAGGCTATGGTTTTTCCAGTAGTCATGTATGGATGTGAGATTGGACTATAAAGAAAGCTGAGCACCAAAGAACTGATGCTTTTGAACTGTGGTGTTGGAGAAGACTCTTGAGAGTCCCTTGGACTGCAAGGAGATCCTACCAGTCCATCCTAAACAAGATCAGTCCTGAGTGTTCATTGGAAGGACTGATGTTGAAGCTGAAACTCCAATACTTCAGCCACCTGATGTGAAGAGCTGACTCATCTGAAAAGACCCTGATGCTGGGAAAGACTGAAAGCAGAAGGAGAAGGGGACGACAGAGGACGAGAAGGTTGGGTGGCATCACTGACTCAATGAACATGAGTTTGAGTAAACTCAGGATTTGGTGATGGACAGGGAGCCCTGGCATGCCGTGGTCCATGAGGTCACGAAGAGTCAGACACGACTGAGCGACTGAACTGGACTATAGCCCACCAGGTTCCTCTGTCCATGGGATTTTCCAGGCAAGAATACTGGAGTGGGTTGCAATTTCCTTCTCCAAGTGTTACGCTTGACACACAGAAGCGCACAATAAATGTTAACTGTTGTAATGTCTATTTTTCAGAACATGCGCATGTAACACACATACAGAAAACAGAATTAGTGACTGTGTACACTACCATCTTTATTTACCGTAACATTCCTGTTCTTTTTTATCTATGGCACTGGCATACCAAATGCAGATAACTGTCTCCTTGGAAACTTTTATTTCAATCACTGGGTTTCAAGACACTGAAGGTATGTCATGATATTATTATTACCGAATTTCATTAAAATCAGTCAACTCCTTTTCAGAAGACATGATCCCTTTGTTTTTCTTCACAGTCAAATAAAACAATATCTGTATCCATGAATGGTAACGATGCTTATTTAGTGCTTTTCAGTAAAGAAATAGTGATTTTTTTTCTTACAAATAGTTGAAGTAGTGAAAAGAGAGGAGGCCTGCTCTTTTTTTTCCTACACAAAGTCACAGAAAATCTAGGGAAATGGTACCACTTCATAAAGGCACAAGTTGCTCAGAGCCAATCTGCATCAGTGCAAAGACCATCTGAACACTGTCATGTAACCATCAAGCCTTGCTTGTTGGGCTCCACAAAAATTCCAGAGACTCACTCCTCAGAGCCTCCACCCAGTCTTCCAAGTTGCAACGGCCACAGAATTTTGTTTTTCTAATACAGAATTCTCTTATATGAAACCTTTATTTTGCAAACCACAAGTATGACAGTGTGACAGAGAAATGAAGTGAGTTAAGTCAACAGTGAGGCCGCTCCTTCCACCTCCAGAATCAAGACCCAAATTCAGAACTGCAGGTTTTTAAGCCCTGCAGGAATCAGGCTTCAAAGGCACTCCATAAACAGCAAATAATCATGTTAGTAACAAAGAAGCAAAAGAAGCTACTTTGAAGTTACTTTTCAAAATTCAGTCACATAAAAATAATGTCATGAAAGAGAAGCAAAGGAAAGACATCGTCAAGTACAGTAGCAGAGAATTTTAAAGTCTATTTGATTTATATTTATTTCTCCTGGGAAATGATCTTTGGGTTTGCAAATTTTGTTTGTATTTGATCCTATCTGATGTTTCATGGGCTGGCGGTGGGACTCAGCATCCCACCGGCCTTTACTACAAAGCAGAACGAACCTCGTGGATGGTCCCCCAGCCACTCCCCAGGCTCCCGTCAGTCCTGAGCAGTGAAGGCTGGGCAGCCAGGACCTTCCCTCTGTCCCCATCCAGATGCGCCTCTGTGCACAACACCCTGAGCAAGGCCACATCACTCACCTGGACCCTGGCACTGACCTCACCACCCTCTCCCCACATCCCATCGTCAGGTAACACTGCCACTGCTGGTGAGAAATGTGTACTCAGCCCACGTGTACAGCCCAACGTGTACTCAGCCCCAAGTGTACTCAGCACAAGTGTACAGCCCCATGTGTACTCAGCCCACGTGTACTCAGCCCAAGTGTACAGCCCCATGTGTACTCAGCCCAAGTGTACAGCCCCATGTGTACTCAGCCCACGTGTACAGCCCCACGTGTACTCAGCCCCAAGTGTACAGCCCCATGAGTGAAGTGAAAGTCGCTCAGTCATGTCCGACTCTTTGTGACCCCTTGGACTATACACTCCATGGAATTCTCCAGGCCAGACTACTGGAGTGGGTTGCCATTTCCTTCTCCAGGGGAATCTTCCCAACCCAGGGATCGAACCAGGGTCTCCTGCACTGCAGGAGGATTCTTTACCAGCTGAGCCACCAGAGAAACCCCACATGTACTCAGCCCCAGGGTGCAAACAGTCCCATCAGAAATAATTTACTCCCAATCGTCCGGGGCATGAGCCCAAAATCTTAAGTTTTATAGACCCAGGATTACAAAAGGAAACCCTGTTTTTAAAAGAGGAACTTGGGGGAAAAAACTAAGCTAAAAAGGAGAAGACCGTAAAAAGGAAAAGAGGAGGAAAAGACTGATTCACCACTAGAGAAAGTGCGAGGACACGAACATGAAGAGCACACACCCGTGACGGGTGGACGCACCGTCCCCGCGGCTGAGCGGCGGGAGCCGTGAGCGACGCCAGAAACCGAAGCCAGCCTCCCTGGAGGCTCAGCAGTGAAGAATCAGCCTGCCGATGCAGGAGACAGGGCTCAGTCCCCAGCACAGGAGATCGCACCTGCCACGGAGCAGCTAAGTCTGGATGCCACAGCCCTCGGGCCTGTGCGCCAGAAGGCAGGGGTGCCCGCTCGGAAACCAGAGCAGTCACCACAGTGGGACGCCCGCGCACCGCCTCTGGAAAGCAGCCCCACAAGTAGGGAAAGCACCCGCATGGCAACGAAGACCCAGCACAGCCAAATGCAAATAAATAAAATTTAAAAATATAAACAGACGCCAGCTTTCCACGCACCCTGTGAGTTCCTAGGTCATCTCAAGCGTTATCCCATGAGAGGCCAAAGCAGAAACAGAAGGACCCATCCCACCTACATGGATGCTCATTTGAGCTCCAACACTGCCTGGCAATCCTACTTGAAGATGCTACAAAACAGGCCACCTCCTTCTCCGTCAGCCAGGCTTTTTTTTTTTTTTCCATGAAAGTTTTATTTTTTATTATTATTATTTTTTTGGTCACACTGCAAGACGTGGGATTTCAGTCCCCTGCCCAGGGATCAAACCTGTGCCCCCTGCAGCAGAAGCACAGTCTTAACCACTGGGCCAGCGGGAAGTCCCCGGTCACATCTCTGAATAACCAAAACGCAGAATAAAAAGGAAACACTCCCTACCTTGAACACATCGAGCTGCTGATTAATTGTCTCCGTTTCCATGCCGACGGGGCCTTGCGACTCCTCCAGCTCCTCAGCCTTCTGGAGCAGAGTAGAAAACTCCTGGAGTTTGCTGTAGAATTCCTCAAGGCGCACAATGGTCCCTTCAACCTGCTCTTTCCTGGCTTGTGCGCGGTCCCAGAGCTTGTTGCACTGTTTGCTTAAAGCCTCCAGGTCCCGCCTGATGCCGACGAGGTCGGGAGAGGCTTCCTCGGTGGCCAGCATCATCTTGCAGGTCTTGCTGGCGTTGGTGCTGTGTGTGACGAGCGTGTCCAGCCTCTCCAGGAAGGCTCTGGTGGCCTCCTTCTGCTCCCGCAGTGTCTCCATGTCTCTTCCCACTGGGGCCATGCCATCCAGCTCATCGTCAAACTCCGTGAGCTGAGAGAACAGCTCTCGGATGGTGTTCTGGAAATGGCCGATGCCCTGAAGCTTGGTTTCTAAGAATGAGCACTTGTCGTGCACCTGCTGGCTGAGGGCGCTGTGCTCCTGTGCTAAGGTCTCCGCTTGGAGCAGTACCTCGGAGGTGCCCTTGGAGTCGGAGGCCTCCGCCACGAGGTCCCGGGCCAGGCCCTGGGCCAGCTCCACCTGCGACTTTAAGGTCTGGAGGGCTTTCTGCTGTGTCTGCAACATGGTCAGGGACTTGCTGCTGTGAGCCTGGGGCCCCAGGGAGTCATGCACCGCAAGCTGTTCCTTCGCGCCCTGAAGCTGCCGCTGAGCTTCTCTGGACACTTCCTGGAACTCTTTAAACTTCTGGGCCATGTTCTCGAGGGAGAACTTCTTCCTGTGCACCTGCTCAGTGACCGTGTCCACCTTCCGGAGCAGGCGCTCCCTCTCCTCTGCCACCACCTCTTGGTCCGCCTCACAGACGCCGAGCAGGCTGCCAGCTGCGCCGCTCAGCTGCTCCACCAGCCCGAAATGCTGGTCCATCTCCTTCTGCAGCGCCTTCAGCTGGGCGAGGGCGTTCTCCGTCTCAGCCGGATCCAAGCTACACTTGACGTCCTCGAGGCTGCCTTGACATCTGTCTACCCATGGCCGGAGCGTGTCCACGTGCTCTTTATACTTGCGGGCTCTCTCCAGCGCGTCCTTCGCCCTATCTTCTCTGTCCTTCACCTGCTTCTGCAATCCGTCCCAGCTGGTTTTAATAGTGTTCAGTTGTAACTGCAAGGCTACCTTCTCAGACCCTTGGGTTTTTAGTAACAGGTTTTCTCCTTCTGCAATGGTTTTCTCATAAAGGTGAGACTGGGCGGTCAGTGTTTTTCTGAAGTCTTTCTGATCTTTCACTAATGACTCCAGGACCTCGACTCTAGCAGATATCAGGGGAGACTTGTTTAGTTCTTCCTTCTTGGTATCCAGCCAAGCCTGGAAATCTCTAGACATTTGCTGAAATTGGTGAGAGCTGGCACAGGCTGACTGAAGGTGCTCGACATGGGTTTCTGAAAAATGAAATCACAGACAGGTTTATTTTACATCAAAATGTTGAATGAACCTGTGAAAAGTCAAGGGAAAAACCACCATATAGAAACACAGAATAATCTAAATGCAAAGGCTACTAGCACTGATGTTATGCACAAAGAGTGGGTGGGAGGGCAAGAGAAGGGCTCTACAAGAAGAAGAGAGAGCTTCGTGGCCGGATGCCACAGCCACCTCTATCCCAGGGCAGAGACGTGACTACTGTTCAAAGCTCTAGGTAATGCTGATAAACAATTCACCCCTCATCAGTTGTGACTTTTCGACCTCTGCGATTTTTTTCCCCCCTCTTTGGGCCGCGTAGCATGCAGGATCTCAGTTCCTGGACCAGGGACTGAACCTGTGTCCCCTGCATTGGGAGTGAGGAACTTAATCACAGGGACATCCCCACCTGTGTAACTTTTACCCATCACTTGGGCAAAATAAAGCAGTCTGCGGGGACTACAGGGTTCTGGGTTTCAATCAGCCTGTTATGAGCTGCAGGGCCTGGGGCTAATGACTGAAGCCCAAGGTCTCATTTCCCCAAGTCTGAGCCAGCAACGCTGACAGAAACTGTCTCGGGAATAAGGGGACCATGCAGGCACTAAGCTGAGTGCCAGTGATGGAACAGGGCTCCTGACGAGAGTCATCACCACTGTGATCGTCACAGCTAATATCTGCTATCCATATCACGTCAGAATCAGGGAGCGAGCCTGAAATGGCTGCTCTGATCAGTAAACAAATCCAATCCATTATTAACAAGCATAAACTGGGTGCCGAGCGTTCCTCTGCAGACACACACAGAAGCCTGCGTGCTTTCCTCTGCCCGGCCCTTCTCGGCCCAGAAACACCGCGGCCTCAAACCCCCTGGCCCAGGGCCACAAGCCCAAGGCCAACAGCCAGGGCGGGCGAGAGAGGAACGGGCAGGGTGGCTCTCTCCCACATGTCTCTCAGGAGAAGCTCCCATGACAGAGCCAGATGAACTAACTGCGGGCAAGAAAATGACACCAAGCCTTTTTGATACCTGTTAATCTCCGTTCCCGATGAAACAAAACTGTGATAGCATAAACATCTACACTTTTAAAAATCAATGTTTCTATCTTTTTTTTTAGTATTTTCTTTAAAATGAAGCGTAGGTGACTTATGAAGTTGTGTTAACTTTTGCTGCAGAGCAAAGTGATTCAGTTTCACATATATACACATTCTTTTTCATATTCCTTACCACTACAGTTTATCCCAGGACACTGAATACAGTTCCCTGTGCTATACAGCAGGACTCTGTTGTTTATCCATTCTATGTTATATCCTATGATAAACCATAATGGAAAAGAATATTTAAAAAGAATGTGAGTGTGTGTGTGTATAAAACTGAATCACAGGCTTCCTAGGTAGCTCAGGGGAATCCGTCTGCCACAGAGACACGGGTTCGATCCCTGGGTCAGGAAGATCCCCTGGAGGAGGGCATGGCAACCCATTCCAGTGTTCTTGCCAAGAAAATCCCATGGCCAGAGGAGACTGGCGGGCTACCAGTACGTGGGATCACAGAGAGTCGAAGACGACAGAGCAGACATGAATAACTGAATCACTCTGCTGCACAACGCCAAAATTAACACAACACTGTAAATTAACTAAACTCCAACAACACATTTTTTTTTAAATAGTATGCATCTGCTAGCCTCAAACCCCTCACCATCACTCCCCTATCCCCTTCCCCTTGATGGTCTTAAGTCTATTCTCTCTGTGAGTCTGTGAAAACCAATGGGGGCAGCTGAGAGTCCCGGGCCAGCTGCGCGGGGGCCTGCGCCCGCACCGGACCCCCGGATCCCCGGCACCGACCGCGCCCCGCGCGCCCAGACGGCCGCCTCCCCGCACTCTCACTGCGGGCAGGTTCCCTGAAGGGCCCGGTTCACTGCCAGCGTGGCTTGTTCACGGACCCCGCCCTAGGACACACATGAGCTCACGGAAGACACACGCACCTGCTTTCTGCTCCAGCTCCTTGAACGCTTTTGAGACGCCTTCCAGCTGCCGACCGAGCTCCGCCCTCAGGTACTCTTCTCGGACCAGGGCCGCCAGGTCCGCGCCCAGGGCCTGCGCCGCTCTGACCCGCTGCGCCTCCTGCTCCACCGCGCGCTTCAGCTTCCGTGCCGTTTCCAGCTGCTGGCTTATGGCGTCGGGCTGTGCGCTGCCCGCCACGCTGCTGCTGAGCTGGTCGTCCAGGTCGGCCAGCTTCTCGGATAGGCTTCTCAGCAGGCTTTGATACTGGGTGCTTTTCCCAACGGCCTGGTCGATCCGGTCACACCTGTCCTTCAGCTGGCCCGTGAGGCTGTCCCATTTCTCGGTCACGGCCGCCAGCTGCTCCTTCACAATCCCGTGGAAGGACGGGTGCTCCCCAGGTCTCTGCAGGATGCCCCGGCCGGCCACGGTCAGCTGCTCGTACTGCGACTTCCTGGTGTCGAACTCCTGCAGGAGAATCTGAGAGCGCGCGCGAGGGGTAAGCACACAAACTACTGGAGAACGAGTTACAGAAAACACGGCTTTACATTTCTGAGCAGAAATGACAGTTAATTATCGAGCTTTTATTTTTGCTTTTGTTACCTCTTTCCTAGTTTCTATTTCAAAGGCAGTGCGTTTATCGTAAACTAAACCCAAAGGGCAATGCTGCCTCACAGAGGTAACACTTGGTCTAAAATAACATCCCCCAAAGGGGGAGAAAAAAATAAATATTTTTGCTAGTCTGGGGAGAAGGAAGAGAACTTCATGCACAAGTTCTCACACACACAGGGAAACACTGAGTTTAGATGAGTTCACATCACCCTAGCACCAAATGTGATTTTTTCTACTTGTACTTCTCCTTTTACAGGCAGTTTTTGAATGCTCCATAGCATCTTACCCCCAAAAAAATGCACAGTGATAACAGTACCAGGCTATACCAACTCACAGTGCATTGATTTACAAAGATTTCTTTTTAAATCTAAGTTTGATGTGTAGGCTTTTTTGTAAAGATTTAGCCAATAAATCACATCATTTCAAGTGTGCAGGCTCACAGAGGCTTTCCTTGTAAAATGGATGATTTCCAAATTATCCTCCTCTTAATGTAATATTTTGTCTATCTCTGGGAGACCATGGACAATTATTTCTTCTCAAATGTTTCTTTACCTCTTTTGCTTCCAGCCTATTCAGATGAAGAACGTACAAGCCTAGAACAGTATGTGACTCAACTGCCTGGACTGATTTGTATTTTCAGAGCATGGATCAGTCCCCCCGAACTAAAACCACCACCTATACCGAAAGAAGCTCCCCGAGATCCCAACGGCACTCCTGCCATCACGTCTGACTCACATTTTATTAGTTTTGTGTGAATTTATCTGCTCGTAATCAGATGCATCTAAGTAACCTTGTAGGTTTCAAGGTTCCCTCCCTGCCTCCCTTCTTTCTCCAGCTCGGGGCTGTTCTGCATGACCTTTCTAAGTTTCATTATCCACTACCACAATCAAAATGAATCAAACTCAAAGGAGTCACTTCTAAACAATATACTAGCTTCTCATAAAAATGCTATAGCTTATGCAATCACATTAATACTTCAGAGAAGGTCCTCTTTAACAGGGGTCTGTACAAACCACAATATGACTGAGGCAGTCAAGGGACCTGACCGACCATGGGTTCAGTGGACCACTCAGGGATGCTCCAGCGCTCTGCTCCTCTGAGGTCCCGTCAGCATCACACTGGCACTTCACGGGCCTCTGATACATCACAGAGGCCCCCCTGGCAGGCAGAGCACACACTGTCCAACGCTAACGTATTTTCATGAAAACACCCATCTTGTTAAGTCACGGAGACTCACCTGCACCTGCTGCCTCTGTGTGTTCAGCATGTTCGGGTCAATTGACAAGGGCCCAAGGACACTGACCATCAGTTCTTTTTCCACAAGCCACTGTTTTAGCTGAGCCTCCACAGTCTGGAACTGGGTTAGATTATTTGAGGATTCTTCAAGCTTTTGTTGTCTATCAACTGTCAATTGATTGAGTTCTTTCCACTTAGAATCTAAAAAACAAAAAAAAAGACAAAATATGCAACAGAGATTTGGTTTTTGTACATTTAACACAACTATATCTTAATGAAGATTACATAACAGAACTCAAAAGGATCCCCAGTGGCCATCATTCCACCCTCATGACTCTCCTTATATAGTCTATTAAAAAGCCTAACCTAAGGGTTCATTGCATTTAACAATACAGATTTTATGGTCCTGAGGGTTGTATGTCAGCTGAAGTATAAGAAAAATGAATTTGAATCTGATTTTGGAAGACGTCGTAAATTATGGGATATTCCTAAGAAACTTCACTCCTTCTAGAAGTCCTACAGAGTTTGTTTATTCACCTAGTACTGACCTACTTGAACAATGCACATACATCCTTTTCTTTAATAGCAAACCTTCAATGACCAGTTCGAGGTAAGTGACCCCCAAGTGCATGTACCCACGGCCAACCATGCCCTTCTATGCAAACAAGCAGCCCACTGCTCAGAAGTTACACCAAGAAATCTCACCAAACCCTTTAAACAATGGGGAAAAAAAAACACTATCATATTCCTGTCTGAACAGGTAGATTTTTCCAGCTTGTAGATTTTTCTTGAAGGTTCTTCTCTCATACATCGTGAGATGCAATAGTTAGATTTCTTTCATGACACTCCTATGTCCTCGATCACCAATCCTTAAAGCCAGTTCTTCCACTCCCAAATACCTGAATGCCACGTGGGTCCCGACCCTGTTTCACCCAGACCAGTGGTTCTCAAACTGGAGCTACATCAGAGACCCCTGGAGTCTGCTCACACAGGACTGGGCCCGCCTCCGGGGACTGAGGAGCAGGTCTGAGTGCGGCCTGAAGGTGCACTTCTCACACGGCCCCGGGGTGCTCAGCTCTTGCTGCCACGAGCATGTCACATGCACACCCAGACCAGCAGCCGTCTACCCCGCTCCACCGCCACCCATGATCCTCAGCTTCAGCAAACTTGTTCTTAAATAATCTCCCTTAGACATCACTGAACACGTCACTCCTGGGCTCAAACCTCTCAATATGTCACCCACCACCATGCAGATGGCAAAATCTAACCACCTTTGCTTGACCTGCTGCTGCTGCCTGCAGAGGTGCCCAAAAACTGGCTTTGTCCGCTCATCTGAGATTGTCTGTCCTCCTCTCGTCTGCGCCGCTGACCTCATACCCTCATCCAAACTGGGCAGGCGCACGCAGGCCCTTCTGCCCATGTGCTCCATCCTGCCTTCAGGACCCACTGGGTCTCACCCTCTGCTAGGATGCCTGCCTGCTACCCATGCCCGGAGGACAGCACGCTCCCTGAAGCCCAGAGTTACTGACCATCCTTGAACACCAATCACTGCACAGTCACGGAAGCTGTGATGAGCTGTGACAGACTGCTTTTCAGCCAGCATAATATACCACAGAGCTGCTTTTCCTATAACCCGACCCCTGAAACCTTCCCTAAACGACATCATTCCATACGGCCTGTTCTAGTCAGTCACAATCTGACAGCAAAACAATGCAAGTAAACATATACGAAGAAGAAATATCAAGATCTTATCAGGAAGCTTTTTGAAACATACATTCTTCATTCCCACCCCTATTTTAAAATGCTTTGATAATATTCTTCCAAGTAATTCTGATATTCTAGGTGACAGTCACTGAAATAAGGGCCCAATTAATTATAAGGCAACAATAAACCTTTCAACATTAAGATCTTTTAGGATGCCTCTTTTTTTATTGAAGTAGAGTTGATTTACCATGTTATGTCAGTTTCAGGTGTACAACAAAGTAAATCAACTACATATGCAAGGATGACTCCTATTAAACTGAAACACACTTCGAAACGTCTAAAGTTCACCACAGCATATCTAACTCTAAAGAAAGGACAAGGTTTAGATAAATGTAAGGGAACAACAGACAGTGAAATGATGTTTGTGATGAGTAAACACATTCGCTGTGTGCCAGGGTTTGCCTGAGCTGCACACACGGACTCACTGAATTCTCCAAACAGCACTACGAAGTACAGAGAATGACACACTGTCTGACGCTCATTCCAACATCATCACAATAAGGAAAGCGGGTGAAACGACAACAGGGACTGTGGAGGGAATTCTGCATCTCCAAGGAGCGGTACGCGCAGGGACAAGGTGGGAACATTCATAGCACTCTTCCTGAAGAGCAAAGCCCCGACCCCATGGGGAGGCCTCCACAGGCCTGTCAGGAAAGGGCCGGGAGCATGAAGCCAAGGCTGGGAGGGTCCCGCCAGGAACTCCGTGGCAGAAAAGGGCACCCGTCTTTTCCAGACAAATAAACTGGAAGGACTCTCTACGCTAAAATATAACAAAGCATAAAAAATTAGAAGCACCCAAAATCTAGCTAAAAAAAAAAGACCGTAAAGAAAACATGTGACTCAATGCACAGCTCTGTATTAACTAGTATTTACCTTCTTCATAAACATAAATTTCATTACTGTGTTTAGTGAGAAAAAAGATATGCCAAGGCCCAGCCCCAGACAACACGAAATAACACTTCTGAAATTGCAAAAATAGATTCTGAAACGTGGAAGCAAATCTCAAAGTCAGGGATACTGACTATCGGATAGATGTTTTCTGATAAAGATTACGACTTTTAAGAAGCGCCCGGGCTTCTGTTGGAGGCCTCCGGCCTAAGTGGTGGCGCACCTATGTCCGTCAACGTCTGCTTCCACCCGGGGGCCTCCGGCGAGCCTGGGCTCTCCTCCAGCAGCTCCGTCAGCTTGTCTTTCAGCTCCTGCACCTTGTTCACATTCTGCTTCAGTTCTGCCCCAAACAGCTAACGGAGAAAAGTAAGTGTGTTAACGTGTGTCAGCGTCAAAAGACAAGGGCGCAACTGTAATACAGCACTTGTTTCTTTAACATAACCAAAACAGGGGGAAACAGCCACAGTTAGAGGCTGGAGTGAGTGAGGACCAGATTCAGGAGTCAATCATATTTTCTCTTCCTCTTTGTAACGATTCTTCAACTAGCCGAGAAAAGAATCCCAAAGAAGAACGCTAGAGAGCTCGCCCCGCCACCTGGGGAGAGTTTCATATATTCTCAAATCCCTTTGGAAAAGGGAAGATGACACCACTATGACTGTAATTAACCAGAAAATCAGTCTCGAGAGCGGCTGTGAGATTTGAGACTCTACTAGTGAACGAGCAGCTTTCTGGATAACACTTTATAGAGCTCTAAGATAAGTTAGTCATCTGGAGACATTTTTGCCAGCGCTGCTAGTGTACAGAACCATTTTTCTAACCCTGACAGCTGTAGAAAGAAATACTGTCTATTAAGGAAAGGGAAAGCATGAGCTCCCCTATTTTGTACTGGACAGAACAGACTCCTAATACACCTAGTCCTTAAGTACACCTTTTCCAATAAGGACTGGCGAAAATCCCAGACTTGAGCTGGAAAGTCAAAGTTGCTTGCACCCAACAGCTCACTCATCTTTATAACATCTGTGGGTAAAAAGAAGTGACTGCTGGATCCATCTCTACAGAAAGGCACATCCAACAAAGCTGGCCCACGACTTGCTGACGGTTACAGAGCAGGAAACCAGAACCGGCTCGTGAGCCCAAGGGCGCGTTCTGGGCACTGATGGCTCCCTCGTGTCTCCCGTGAACGGACCCGCAGACGCTACCTTGCTCTGTTCGACTTGGCTTTTCACAGCCTCCGTGTCCACAGGGGTCGGCGCCTGATGCCACTTCGCGGCAGTGTTGCTCATGGTCTGCAACCACTGCATCATGGCGCTGGACTCCTCCTGAGCTTTCTGCAGTCTGGAGAGCTTGGTGCTCAGCGCGTCTATTTTGTCCTTAAGCAAGAGGCCAAGATCTTCATAGCCATGGTTTATGTCAGTCATATCCTTTTTAATGGATGTTAAGCCTAAACGTAAGAAAAAAAATTAACACACATTTTCAGGGCATTTAGAGCTCCAGAAATAAAAACTGGTTTTACGTGCTATTTCCTTCTATTAGGTTGGTAAAAAGTTTGTTAGGGTTCTTCCCTAAGACGTTACTGAAAAACCCGAACAAACTATTTTGGCCAACCTGACACGTAGTCAAGATTAAGTCCACTATGATGAAGTCAGAGAGTTTTTAGAACTATAGTTTTAGAACTATAATGTCATTATCATCTTACAATGCTACTTCATGACCAATGCATTAGGGACACTGCATAATATCGGTGAAATGAGATAGATATTTTACATGGAATAAACTACCCAAACCATGAAATGTTACATATTAATTCCTCAGGCATCAAATTAAAAAATGGCTCAAATAACGTTACCCCAAGTGAGAAAATACCTCAAATTAACCCAAAAGAAGGAAACGTAAACCAAATGCCAAATTCAATGACCAGATTTTACCTTCAAATGAAGGAAATTGCATAGAATGTTATATAAATATGTTATTTATGGAGAACATGATTATTCTCATACCATTTTAATTCAAAGTTTGAAATTTTGATATAACTACTTTTTGTCCCTAGAAAGATTTTTCTCTTTCTCAAAAAAAAAAAAAATCCAAAACAAGTTATTTAATCAAGAAACATTTAAAGTTACTATTTACCTTTATTTGCCAAAATTTCCTGAGTATCTGTGGCTGTTCCTTCACCATTTAATATTACTCCACCTGCAAAAAATATTAAAACTGGGGTCATCATAGACTTCTGTCATATTACATGTGTATTAATAGCAGGTGGCATTAAAAAAAAATAGTCACTCAGTCGTGTCAGACTCTTTGCAACTGCATGGACTGTAGCCTGCCAGGCTCCTCTGTCCATGGAGTTCTCCAGGCAAGAATACTGGAGTGGTTTGCTATTCCCTTCTCCATGGGATCATCCCAACCCAGGGGTCAAACTTTCCTGTGTTGCAGGCAGATTCTTTACCATCTGAGCCACCAGGGAAGCCCAGGTGACATTAAAGCAAACCCCATAAACAGTAATTATTTTAAATGTTATTATAAATTATAATTATAAAACAATTTATAAAAATTATTTTGTTATTATATTTTACACTTTAAAATACTGATTCAATTTCAAAATCAAACAAAGGTTTAAAAGATCAAGCTATGTCCTCTCTTCTGTATAAAATTTACTCCTAAAGTCATAACACGATCAATTTAAACTCCAGAGTTTCAGAAACTTTAGATTACTGATACATTAATCATTAACTATTAATCTATAAGGCAATTTTGAAGTGATAATTGCTTTAATGCTGAAGTTATTTTATTGATACAGTCACTGAAGCACAGACGCTGGTTACAGCGTGTATTGCTTGAAGCATAAATGCCTGACGGACAGAAGAACATCCACCTCAATGTAAGGAACTGAAACTGTCTGCTGCAGTGACAGTTTTTTCATGGGTTTACTGGAGGCGGAATAATGTAAAAAGACATGAAAGAAAAGCCAGAAGTAAAAGAAACCACACTGAATCAAGTCAGGGAGAGGAGGCACAGGAGCTGGGGCATTGGGCCCTGGTGTCCGTCTCACCTGAGCTTAAACCAGCCCACTGATGACCCCATGAGTCTCCACAGATGCATCCAGCCCTCCCTGCCACTGGGTAGAGGAAGACCTGGCTCACGAAACCCCAGTAGGAATTAAAGACAGTCACCCTACTGCCTAGAAATAGGAATGGCTCGGTAAGTGGTAGTAATTATTTCTCTTTAATTCTATAAACATCTAGCATTGGTATCTTTTTTATAATCAAAAATTTTTTTAAAAATCAATTAAGACTTTCTCATATGAATACGCCTTGGCTCTCTCTACAAAACACATTTCCCCCAACTAAACACACAAGAACAAGCCTGAACAAAAACACTTAAATATCTGAATCTTAATCTAAGTGTTGTCCCCTTAAAACAAAAATCACACACCATGGCATTTCAAATGGAAGTGAAAATACCCTGTAGATACTCAAGATTAATTCCTACCATGCTTGGGAGTTGTTAAAGAGCAGGGAAAAAAATATTTTTTGCTTATTACGAATACAAGGAGGACATGAAGAACTAATATAAAACACCACAGAATTCCTTCCCTTTAAAAAAAAAAAACCAAAACCTTAACATTTCAGGAAATCTGATTAGGAGAGAAAGGAGCGATCATCACACACGTATACAGTGAGCACTGCCTGAAATGGGATTAACAGAGCAGGATAAACAGTGTTCGGAGAGAGGCCCAGCTGAACGCCAGCCTCACAATGGGGACAGTAGGGGGTGGAAAGAGCAGATAAACCACAGAGGATCCTCAGAAACTCCCAGAACAAAGATGCGCGATCTGCCCGCACTCTACTCTGGGATTACTTCAAACCTGATAGTGACAACAATATAAATATGTTTTAAACTGAAAACCCTATCTACAACTTAGATTTTAGAACCCTTATTTATATAAGACTCTCCCTTTCTGTTGAGAAGCATGGTAAGACTGTGATTTAGACATGCTGGCTAACATAAGACAGGACTGTTTTTTTGGGAATAAAAGAATAAAGCAGATGGGAATAAATTAAGAGGGTTCCACTCGACAAAAAGAAAAAAAAGCAAACCTATTTCCTCCCCTTACTTCCTTCTTTCCCAGGAGACCAGATGCATTTCTTTATCAACTATTTCAAACAGAATTTCTACATTTCCATCAATGAAGGTAAAAACAAAAAAAACGGAATCTAATCTTTCCCCTTTCCCAATATAATGCTCATTATCCTTACAGATGAATTTGGCTACATTTTAAATTGCAGTGAAACCCAAGAGATCTGAAATTTGAACAGTACAGACACTTTTCTGTGGCAGCATTTAGTGTGTTTAGACACATCATGTTTCTTGTCACTTTCCCTTTGTATCTCTGAGGTTATTTTATGCATTAATTAAAAGAAATAACATACACACATGAAATAAACATGGGTGGACCCAATTCTTATGGGTTTTCCCACAAATGTTAACAACGCACATACCTGACTTAACTGCTGCTATGGCCTTCGCGGGGGTGGTTACCGCGCTTATCAGGTTACATAGCGAGTTCCCACTGTTGCTGACTTTCTGAATCTCTGGTGTTTTTAAGCTCCACTCCTCTTGCAATTTCTTGAGATATAAAAATACATTATTTTTCAGTCTTAGTAATCTTTTTCAAGTTACACATTATAATTCAGGGTCTTAAACATATCTTAAAACAGTGACGACTGTGGCTTCTGACTTATGGGAGAGCGGATGGAAGAGAAGAATGGCATCTCTATTCGTTCCAACAGCCCCGGTGACTGTTAACACTGCTGGCAGTGAGGAGTGGGGTCAGGTCCATCCTGCATTCTGCTCCCAGCCACAGTGGAAGCTAGGCTACCCCCAGCTGCCATGAGTTCCAAAGTAACTGTCAACTGTAAGTCTGCAAACTGTATTAGGCGACAGCCAAGCTACAAGAAGAAATGTACTAGAAACTGTTCTTAAAAATGTAAATTCAGAATTCCACTTAATAGTTAATTTTAATTATTAAGATTTCAATGAATTTTTTAATATCTAAAACTCATCCTATTATTTTCTTCCAGCATTGGAATCAATAAACAGAACATACACTTTTTAACTTTATTTTTTTTTTCACTTTTTAACTTTAAATAGTACATAACAAAGGAGATTCAAGCAGCCCAACAAAATTTTAAAAAGAAAAATTAGACTACATGGTGAGCTTCAGACATACAATAAACAGTTGGAATAAATATAAGGACAAAAGAAAAATAATAAACGTGCATATGTTAAATAATAAGATTCAAAGTAGAAATACCTCTATTTTTATACAAAGCATATAAATGATGAATAATTGAAATATTCATGTGTATCTACTCAAATTATACATACCTAAAGCTATCACAAAAAGAATAAAAATAAATCATAGAAAGGAACTAGATAAATATCACTCAAAAGCAAACAAAAATAAAAACTTCAGTGAATTTTAAAAAATACACAACTCCACAAATTTGGAGTAGAAATCTTGCCATAACTGGTCTTAAGTTTTAGACTTGAGTCAGATGACAAAGTATTCAAATAACTTCTATCTTCAGATACTGGTTGGACTTATGTCCAAACTAGGACAAAATGCAGAAATGAAGAAAAGCATCTCTTATTAACATTATGAGAAACAGTATAAAAAACTGAGACTAAGTAGAGATGTGGGGGGAAGCAACCTGGACCACTCAGCACCTCACTAATACATCTCTATAAAAAGGCAAATTGACTGCAAGCCTGTGTCCTTTAAAAGGTTCAGTTAAACCCATGTCATGATTTACAAATTTCACCAAAATACACTGTATATTCATGAAGATCTAACATGAATAGGAAGCCTCTGTTCCTATTCCTATGAAAAGGAAACCTGTCATTCCTAAAACCGGCAAATGAGAACTTGGTATCAAATGCGGACAGTGATTCACCTTAGTTTCTTCCAAAGATTTCTGCAACTCTTCTGCACCAAAAGTAGGCTGCACAACGGGAACTCTTTCTGTGGTTTCTTTTATCCATGATTTTAATGATTTCACCAGGACTTGAAAGGCACCCATCTGTTCTTGACAAGAAGATACTGCTTCTTTTCTAGATCACAAACATCATTGACGAATTTAAGCCACGAAGGCAGATACCCCAAAGGACTCATAACGAATAAACAAATTATTACTCCTATACCAGATTTAACATTAAGGAAAAAATTCTTCGCCCACGCACATGCCAACCCTCAGATATAGGAGGAAAGATTTCCTAGGTGGCAGGTGAAGTCCTTGCCTGTGTTTTCAGCGGAGTCCGCAGACCAAGACAGAACGGTTATGATGTCTGTAACCCATATGGAACAGTTGTCTACAGTGCTACACAAACTCTAAAGGCCATGCTGCTGCTGCTAAGTCACTTCAGTCGTGTCCGACTCTGTGCGACCCCATAGACGGAAGCCCACCAGGCTCCGCCGTCCCTGGGATTCTCCAGGCAAGAACACTGGAGTGGGTTGCCATTTCCTTCTCCAGAGAAACAGCTTTAACATGATTTAGAGTCAGTGTGCTTTGATCTGTCTGCTTTCTACGGTGCTAAACGCCAGCAGGCTGAGAACCAGAAGCGAAACACAAGTCACCGAAGCGAGGGAGGCACAGCGCCACCGAGTGGTGTTTATGCCGCATTACAGTCCAGTCCAGGTCAGTTCAGTTCAGTCACTCAGTCGTGTCCGACTCTGCGACCCCGTGGACTGCAGCACGCCAGGCCTCCCTGTCCATCACCAACTCCTGGGGCTTGCTCAAACTCATGCCATCCAGCCATCTCATCCTCTGCTGTCAATTTAGTGGATGGGTAAACTGGTCTTCAATGAACATGAACTTGGACAAACGCCAGGAAAGAGTGGGGAACAGGGAAGCCTGGCATGCTGCAGTCCACGCGGTCGTGAAGAGTTGGACATGACTTAGCAACTGAAGACAGGACTGAGTTTCTAAAACACAAGGTGAGACCTAGTGATGCTGAATTTTAATGGATGCCTCCCCCACAGGTACTCAGAAAGTTGCACGCTGAACTGTACACAGACCTCCCTGGACACGCAGCACCAGAGATGGAAGGCACCCGCCTGGCACATGCACAGCTCTGAGCAGAGGTCTGGTAACTGGATTTGGCCCCTGGATACTCTGCGGATCGTGTGTACTCATGTGCAGGGCTGTGGATTATCAGCAGAGAGTCCGTTGGCAGCTAAACTAATCAGAGGACCATGTGGTTTTACCATTGGGTCCATCTGACAGAAAAAAGCAACCTAGAGTTTACCCAGGGAAACCAAGATTATTTCCTCTGTGCAATGTGAACTAAATGGGATGGAAATGAAAGCTCTGTGAGCAGTTCCCACAGCACGCAAAAGTTTCAGGTAGAGAATTCTAAAGACATAAAAAGAGCTGAAAGAGAAATAGTTACTTTCTATCTTTGGCGGGGGGGCTTCTGTATGAACTCTGGCAAAACCAGATATATATTCTAAACTAGCACAAGATCAACAGTATATTCAATAAAAACTCAGTCACAAGGCTCACCCCTGTGCAGCTTTTTACCTTAAGTTAGGTTCATTTTTGTATCTTGTTTGTTCATGGAATCATGTCTGATCTACAACTCCTTAAAAACCAAACTACTTTCTTAAAAAAAGGCATCCAGAACTATATTGGATTGATGCATAGTTTATGAACTGAGTCCAGAAAGCCATGGCCACTGGCTATCTTTCAAGGTTATTTCAAGGTTTTTGCTGAAGGTTTTAGACTAAAGAAGTTTAGACTGCCTTCAGCAAAACACTACCACCACCACGTTCCTCACACAATGCTTTCCACTTTCACAGAAGAAAAATGTACTTTCCCTCCTGAATAATTTAACAAAAATACACTTCATTTTAACAGCAAGAGAATTAGCAACATAGAAGTACTTATTAAGTAGCCCTATGCTTATTCTCAAGTTTCCAAAACTGTTCCAGGTATGTGTGTAAGGAAATAAAAATCATGCATTTCAATTAGTATCAAGTGGAATAAAATTCAGTTTCTTAAGTGGTGCTCACTTTTCTTTGACAGTGTCCTCCATTTCCTTGAATTTCTTTGACAGATTATTTGTTTTTTCAAAAACCAAAGCCTTATCCCCTGGCAAGCCATGGCTGGAGATCTCCTTCAAGAGATTCTGCAAAACTTCCAGATCTTTCTTGCGTTCTAGCAATTCAGACGTTGATTCCTACAAAACATCAACATGAGATGTTGCTGCATCACAGAGAACAGACCAGTGGCTGTCAAAGGGGAGGGGTTGGGGAGGGGGTCTGAGATGAGCAGAGGCAGACTCTTAGACGTACTGCGCAGCACAGAGAACTGTACTCAGTACCTGATGATAAACCACGATGGAAAAGAACATACATGTTTGTATATATACACAAATACCCTTTTTCAACAATATGAGAGATGACTTTACACATGGACGTCACCAAATGGCCAATACCGAAATCAAATCAATTACATTCTTCATAGCCAAAGATGGAGAAGCTGTAAACAGTCAGAAAAATAAGACCTGGAGCTGGCTGTGGCTCAGATCAACAACCTCTCACAGCAAAATTCAGGCTTAAACTAAAGAAACCGGGGAAAACCAGTAGGCCAGCCAGGTATGACTTAAATCAACCCCGCTATGAATATGCAGCAGAGGTAACAAACAGATTCAAGGGATCAGAACTTGTAAACACTGTGCCTGAAGAACTATGGTCGGAGGTCCATGACATTGTACAGGAGGCAGCAAACAAAACCACCCCAAAGAAAAAGAAAAACAGAAGGTAAAGTGGTTATCTGAGGAGGCCTCACAAACGGGAAAAGGGAGAAGAGAAGTGAAAAGCAAGGGGGAAAGGGAAAGGTATATCATACTAAACACAGATTTCCAGAGAACAGCACGGAGAGACAAGAAGGCCTTCTTCAATGACCCGTGTCTAAAACTAGAAGAAAACAACAGAAGGGGAAACACGAGAGATCTCTTAAGGAGAACCGGAGACACCAAGGGACCATTTTGTCCAAAGATGTGCACAGAAAGGACATAAAGAGTAGAGATTGAGCAGACGCTGCAGAGATCAAGAAGAGATGGAAAGAATCACAGAAAAACTGTGTGAAAAAGACCCAAAAGAACCGGACGACCACGATGGTGTGGTCAGCCACCCAGAGCCAGACATTCTGAAGTGAAGCCATGTGGGCCTTAGGAAGCACTGCTATTATCAAAGCTAGTGGATGCAACAGAATTCCAGTAGAACTGCTCAAAACCCTAAAGGATGATGCCATCGAGGTGTTGCATTCAATGTCAGAAAATATGGAAGACCTGGCAGTGACCACAGGACTGGAAAAGGTCAATCCTTATCCCAGTTCCCAAGAACAATACTAAAGAATGTGCTAGCCATCGGACAACTGCATCAGTAAGGTCATGCTTAAAATCTTGCAAGCTAAGTTTCAGCATTATGTGAACCAAGAACTTCTAGACATCCAAGCTGGGTTTAGAAAAGGAAGAGGGACCAGAGACCAAGTTGCCAGCATTTGCAGGATCATAGAGAAAGCAAGGGAATTCCAGAAAAACATTTACCTCTGTTTCACTAATTAAGCCAAAGCATTTGACTGTATGGATCATAATAAACTGTAGAAAGCTCTTAACGATATGGGAATACCAGACCACCTGACCTGTCTGTCTCCTGAGAAATCTGTATGCAGGTCAAGAAGCAACAGTTAGAACCCTGTATGAAACAACTGGCTGGTTCAAGATTAAGAAAGGAGTGCAACAGGGCTGTCTATAGTCACCATGTTTGTTTAATTTATATGCTGAACACATCAGGAGAAACGCTAGGCTGGATACGTTACAAGCTGGAACCAAGACAGGCAGGAGAAACATCAACAACCTCAGATACGCAGATGATACCACTCTAATGGAGGAAAGTGAAGAGGAACCAAAGAGCCTCTTGATGAGGGTGAAGGAGGAGAGTGAAAAAGTTGGCTTAAAACTCAACATTCAAAAAACTAAGATCATGGCCTCCAGCCCCATCACTTCATGGCAAATAGAGGGGAAAAAAGTAGAAGGAGTGACAGATTTTCTCTTCTTGGGCTCTAAAATCACTGCAGATGGTGACTGCAGCCATGAAATCAGAAAATGCTTGCTTTTTGGCAGGAAAGCTATGACAAACCTAGAGAGTATGCTGGAAAGCAGGGACGTTACTCTTCCAAAAAGGTCTGTATAGTCAAGGCTTTGGTCTTCCCAGTGGTCATGTACAGTTGTGAGAACTGGACCATAAAGCAGTCAGAGCTCTAAAGAATTGATGCCTTCAAACTATGGTGCTGGAGAAGACTCCTGAGAGTCCCGTGGACTGCAAGGAGATCAAACCAGTCAATCTTAAGGGAGATCAACCTTGAACACTCGTTGGAAGGCCTGATGCTCAAGTTCAAACTCCTGTATTTTGGTCATCTGATGCGAACAGCTGACTCACTGGAAAAGTCCCTGATGCTGGGAAAGATTGAGGGCAGAAGGAGAAGAGGGCATCAGAGGATGAGATGACTGGACGGCATCACCGATGCAATGGACATGAACTTGGGCGAACCTTGGGAGATGGTGAGGGACAGGGAGGCCTGGGGTGCTGTAGTCACGGGGTTGCAAAGAGTCAGATCTGGGCGACTGAACAACACACACATATAAAACTGACTTAGTTTACTGAACAGCAGAAATTAACACAACACTGTAAATCAACTAGACTTCAGTAAGAAAAATGAAACAATATATAGGATGTTGCCAGATCTTCAAAGGGCATTCCACCAAGTTGTAGGTATGGATGCAAACGACCCTACTCAGAATGTCACAGGACGATCTTGCCTACAATCAAAGTGTAAACCAACATGCTGCTGCTGATGCTGAGTCACTTCAGTCGTGTCCAACTCTGTGTGACCCCATAGACGGAAGCCCACCAGGCTCCCCCGTCCCTGGGATTCTCCAGGCAAGAACACTGGAGTGGGTTGCCATTTCCTTCTCCAATGTGTGAAAGGGAAAAGTGAAAGTAAAGTCGCTCAGTCATGTCTGACCCCTAGCGACCCCACGGACTGCAGCCTACCAGGCTCCTCCATCCATGGGATTCTCTAGGCAAGAGTACTGGAGTGGCTTGCCATTGCCTTCCCCGAAACCAACATGCAGGCAGTCTGAAAGAGAACATGGTAAACTTCAGTTTAAAAATGCACTCTACATTCTACTCCAAGTTCTGGAATAGGACATGCATAGTATCTATGATATACAGAGAATGAGAGACGGGGTTCACTTCCGGGCAATGAGCAGAGGCCTCAAGGAGGGGATGGGCTCTGAAGTTTTTAAAGAAGAAAAGCACAGATCTTTTCCAATTCATCAGCAATTTCAACGATGCCTGTTATTCGTAATTCTGCCCATAAATGTATGGGCTTGTCTTGGCTGCTGATATACTTGATCAGCCTTGTGAGGTCCATGGAAGACATACCTGCATAAACTGAGACAGCTCAGTAACATCCTTCCCAGGTACATCTGCCTCAGTGAGAGCCTGGGTTTTGGTTTCTAAGAACTTTTGGAGCTTTTCTGAGAGGTTCTCAAACCGCTCCACTTTGGTTTTGAGCTTCTCCATTTGGGCAAGTTTTTCTTTGTGTTTGTGACTTGCTTCTGAAAACCGGAAGGCTAAGTCCTTCATCCGGGCCTGGAGAGAGGACGCGGTGGATGGGTCGGTGGTTTCTGTGAACCTCTTCACTTTCTCATTCATGGCATTTATACTGCTCTGCCGCCCTGCAATGTCCTGCTCCAGCATCTGAAATGAACCAAAGACCACATGCGTAATAGAATGATGTTTACAAATAACGTCACAGACTTGAAAAGATAACTATGTGTAACAACAGAAGTTTGAGCCACCTGTGACTAAGGCAGCTAACGGGAGTGACAGACCAGCTGATGGGGTCCCCCAGCCCCAGCCTACCCCACCCCCAGCCCCCGCCCTGGCCAACCACGGAGACTGCAGGCAGCTGGCCGGCTGCCCTGGAGACGCGGCAGGCGGCAGCCACTCCATGATCCTGGGATCTCCCGCAGCCCAGGGATTAGCCACACTCCTGGGTTTCCAAAGGCCAGACAACAAGACTGATTTGATTAACTCCTGGGCAGCAGGCTGTAGCCGGGAGAACGAACAGGGCCTGGTGTGTGAGACACCCTCTGCCACGAGTGATGCTCAGGAAAGGGACACACAGCCCCTCTCTGCTCCTTCGCACACGTGACTGTGCAGGCAGTACTTTCCATGCTGCCATACTCAGGAAACATCTCTTTACGCCTTAAAGTCATCTTAAATCTACCCATCTTTGGAGGTCATTATACTTTTTTCAATATAATTTTACCTGAGAGATTATCACTGACATATATATATAACATTATGCTACAATAATGTTAAACAGTAAATCAGTTTCAGCTGGACAACATAATGGGGTTCCCCCGATGCCCCAGCAGGTAAAGAATCCGCATGCAGTGCAGGAGTCACAGGAGATGTGGGTTCAATCCCTGGGTCAGGAAGATCCCCTGGAGAAGGATCTTGCCTGAAAACTCCCACGGACAGAGGAGCCTGGCGGGCTCCAATTCAATGGGTCTCAAAGAGTCGGATATGACTGAGTGACTGAGTTCACATGTGCATATAACATGAAGATTCAAGAGGTGGAAATATTGCTAAATGATCACCACAATAAGTCTAGTTAACATCCATCACCACAGCTACTTACAATTTTTTTCTTGTGATAAAAACTTTTAAGATCTACCATCTTAGTAACTTTCCTACAATTATTTTGAATTTACCCAATATCAAGTGCTATTTTAGCCAGATTAACCAACAGTATACAGATTCAAGTTCCCAGGAAAATAAATCTGTTTTTCCCTAAAGAAAATTAGATGGTTGTGCTTTCTGCCATCTAGAATGAGGCTTACAACTCAAGACTATATGTTGAGGAGAATATATATATAAAAGAGCAAATCATGTTACACTAACACTTTTATATATAGAGTTTATGTCTGCACATGGGAAAATCCAGGATATATGAATCTTAGGGATGAAAATGTGTAGTGAGGATGAGTGAAAGGCTTTCAGACAGGCAGAGCATGAAAGCATCCACACTTTTTAAATAATCTGAGTTACTGCTTTTTCCCACTGAATAGCGGTCTCCTTGCTTGTCTGAAGTCACTTACGATGCTTTTACTGATGACATCCTGCAGAGCGGTGGAACTCAAGGGCAGCTGGCACGGCTCCTGCAGGCAGCGCTCCACCCCCGCCATCCAGAGCAGCATCTCGTCCAGGCCGTCCTGCACGCTCAGCGAGCGGGTCAGCGTCATCTGCAGCCTCTCGTTCCGCTCGCTCACAGACGCGGACAGGTCATCGTACCTCCCGACAATGTCATCTAGTCCAAAAGAATCAGGGAACGTCAACTACTAAGAGCTCTCTGCCCCATTCCTTTCCAGAATACACTAAGGAGAATCACAAAATTCCCACACTAGAACTGGAAGAAGGAGAAAAGATTTAAGTGGCAAATTCATATTTCCACCATCAGAGCACCAATAAAACCTGAAAACAGAAAGCAAAGATCCCAGTGGAAAAGAAAAAGCTGGGGCTTCTTGACTAGTGAATACGTATGTATATCATCTGGATTTGAAAAGATAATTTGGGATGTGTGAACATTTGAATTGTCCCAGAGAAATGAATGAGTTCCAGATAGCCAATCTTTGAAATACATGGTGGTTTCTCAATGTGACATTTCAATTAGCTACACTTCATAACAAGTGGGGGGCAAAGGTGACAGCTGCACAGAGCTAATTTCAAGGAAAACATACACTTCTAAGGATTTATTCTGAATTCACCTTTACACATAAAAATTATTTCAATCTCTCTCTTGCTGTCTCTCATACACACATACACATTTAGGTTTTGTCATCCTTTGCATCCTAAGCAAAGTATTCAAATACATAGAAGGTGGCAAAGGCAAATGTTAATAGAAATCAGACAACAACGAAAATCCACATAAAATGAAGGAGGTTGAGATTACGCTTCTAAGGTTAACACTGAATTTCTCTGATAAATTTAATAGCAGACAAAAAGGGAAGAAAAAAAACAAAGTTAATAGGCTGACCTATCAGATGAGATTAGTTTCCACTCTGAAAACTTAAGATGCTTAAGAAAAAAATCTTTCTGGCTAGTTTTCATTCATATATAAAACTCTACATTTTAACATCCTATATTCTATATTGCACACCAACAACAATGGTTTTTAATGTATTCCCCTCTCCTATCCTCCCCACAACCTCTCTGGAAAACGATCATCAATTATCACTTACTGTCCAAGAATCTGAAAAAAATTGTAATGATTTCTGAATGCCATCATCTGATACACTATAGAATGTTTCAATGGAAGAAAACTTTTGACCTGAAACATCTCTATAAAAATGAAACACCTTATATTCTTATGTTTGGTCCACAGAACATATTCCATATAATTTTTGCTATGTATCATGAGAAAACAGGGTGACAAGTTTTCACCTAACTGAGAAGTTAAGCTGGAATGAACTAGAGAGTCAGTCATGCTCCTTTTATAAAAACACTAAGAAGGCCCTGGGAAGTGAGTGGGGACGGGACAGCCTTTGACATGCACCAAGGCGCCCAGGGCCGACAGGAGCAGGTTCAAGTTCACGACTCTGTGAAAGCCACAGAGCAGGTCACCCGAACTGCAGGCCACAACTGGCAGGTGAGCAGCTTCTCACATGGGCAGCTCTGTGCTTCCCCAGGGCACCACCTTGTCTGTTTAGCCATGGTAAGTGATTTCCCAAGCAAAGTCACTATTTATTAAAAACTTATAGCACACACAACACTGTAAATCAACTATACGTCAATTAAAATTTTTTTTAATCAATGCGCACTTTATTTTTGGACTTAGTAATATCACTAAATTCTTAATTTTAATGCTAGAAAAATATACAAACAAAATTTACTTTTAGAATGTTACTTTTTAAAGTGGTTGGTTCTCTTAGAAGTCAAGTAGATCTTAGAGAAACTCCTCTATATCTTAAATATACTTTCACATATTCCTAGAAAACTATGCCAGAGAGAAGTTTTAGTCTTAAAACAATGTAACATGTTAAATAATGTAACACATGTTTTTAAACAAATGCAAGTGAATTGTGTACACTTAACAACGCTTACTCCTTGGAAGGAAAGTTATGACCAACCTAGATAGCATATTGAAAAGCAAAGACATTAGTTTGCCAAACAAGGTCCGTCTAGTCAAGGCTATGGTTTTTCCCGTGGTCATGTATGGATGTGAGAGTTGGACTGTGGAGAAAGCTGATCGCCGAAGAATTGATGCTTTTGAACTGTGGTGCTGGAGAAGACTCGAGAGTCCCTTGGACTGCAAGGAGATCCAACCAGTCCATTCTAAAGGAGATCAGTCCTGGGTGTTCATTGGAAGGACTGATGCTAAAGCTGAAACTGCAATACTTTGGCCACCTCATGCGACGAGTTGACTCACTGGAAAAGAGTCTGATGCTGGGAGGGATTGGGGGTGGGAGGAGACAGGGACGACAGAGAATGAGATGGCTGGATGGCATCACCGACTCGATCGACATGAGTGAGTTAACTCCGGGAGTGGTGATGGACAGGGAGGCCTGGCGTGCTGTGATTCATGGGGTCGCAAAGAGTCGGACACGACTGAGCAACTGAACTGAACTGAACAATGGGGAAAATGTCAGAGTACTTCTTCAAGTTACATAATTACACATAGTAAGAGTCTTTTTTCTCCCCAAGTCCCTGTACCCAAGTCCTTTCAGCAGTGGTTACCAATGTAACCAGTGCCTGGGACAGAGGAGCAACATGTTGTAACCTCCACTCATATTTTGATCTTATACTTTACATATTACATTTTTTGTGTCTTGTAATCATAATGCACATTGTATGTTAAGATAGTAACATCTGAAATTTATAAATACACATGCATCTGAGTATCTATATACACACGCTGAAAGGTACAGGACAAGATGTGTGATCAGGAGATTGTGACTGTCTCTAGAGAACAAACCGGTGGCAGCCAAGGGAGTGGGGGTCGGGGAGGATGGAGTTGGGGGCGGTTAGCAGGGGCAAGCTTTTGTACACAGGATGGATAAACAAGGCCCTGCTGCATGGCGCGGGGAACTGTGCTCAATGTCCTGTGATAAACCACAGTGGAAAAGAACATCATAGAAGAATGGACACACAGGCACAACCGAATCACTGCTGTACAGCAGAGGTTAATACAGCACTGCACTTCAACTGTACTGCAATGTAAAAAGCGATAAAAAAAGAAGTTGCACTACATCACGGTTTAAATCCATGGAAGAAACACTGTAACAGAAAAAGTACAAAACTTCATATATTTCTTTCACATTTTCTTGAAACAATGCAGACGTTATGGTCATTCTTACTGATATTTTGCCTCCATGGTTCTTGCTTCTTTGAAGACAAAATCATAAATAAGATGAAACATTTTTCTTGTAAGTTAGAAGAAGCATATTGTATACAGCTGGAAATAAGTCATCTGAAAAAAAATTTTTTGTAAAAAGATTCTGAATGTCTGTAAAAACGAAAAAGGTGTCTCTTCTACAGAGTGGCTTTATTTTTTAAATTCATTTTTATTGGAGTACAGTTGATTTACAAAGTTGTGCTACTTTCTGCAGTACAGCAAAGTGTATTAGTTATCCATACATATACATATATTTATAAAGGGCCTCGCTGGGGGGGTGACTAACACACACACAGCCACTGTTTTTTAGATTCCATTCCCGTGTAGGGACTATTAAGTAGACAGAGTGATTTTAGAAGACCAAAGCTTCATCCTTCTCTTTACCTAAAATTTCAGCTCAGACTTTAATGCCAGCTCTGTTTTGGTTAAAAGTCTGTTAATCATTTGTTGTGTTAGGATTTTTATTTCACACCAGTTCAGTTCAGTCACTCAGTCGTGTCCAACACTTTGTGGCCCTATGGACTGCAACATAACCAGGCTTCCCTGTCCATCACCAACTCCCAGAGCTTGCTCAAACTCATGTCCATTGAGTTGGTGATGCCATCAAACCATCTCATCCTCTGTCATCCCCTCCTCCTCCTGCCTTCAATCTTTCCCAGCATCAGGGTCTTTTCTAATGAGTCAGTTCTTCACATCAGGTGACCAAAGTATTGGAGCTTCGGCTTCAGCATTAGTCCTTCCAATGAATACTGAGGACTGATTTCCTTTATGATTGACTGGTTTGATCTCTTTGCACCTCAAGGGACTCCCAAGAGTCTTCTCCAACATCACAGTTCAAAAGCATTAATTCTTTGGCACTCAGCTTTCTTTATGGTCCAACTCTCACATCCATACATGACTACTGGAAAAACTATAGCTTTGACTAGATGGACCTCTGTTGGCAAAGTAATGTCTCTGCTTTTTAATATGCTGTCTAGGTTGGTCAAAGCTTTTCTTCCAAGGAGCAAGTGTCTTTTAATTTCATGGCTGCAGTCACCATCTGCAGTGATTTTGGAGCCCAAGAAAATAAACTCTGTCACTGTTTCCATAGTTTCCCCATCTATTTCCCATGAAGTGATGGGACCAGATGCCATGATCTTAGTTTTTCGAATGTTGAGTTTTAAGTCAGCTTTTTCACTCTGCCTCTTTCACTTATCAAGAGGCTCTTTAGTTCCTCTTCACTTTCTGCCATAAAGGTGGTGTCATCTGTGTATCTGAGGTTATTGATATTTCTCCTGGCAATCTTGACTCCAGCTTGTGCTTCTTCCAGCCCAGCGTTCCTCATGATGTACTCTGCATATAAGTTAAATAAGCAGGGTGACAATATACAGCCTTGACGTACTCCTTTCCCGATTTGGAACCAGTCTGTTTTTCCAACTGTTTTTCTAACTGTTGCTTCCTGACTTGCATACAGATTTCTCAGGAGGCAGGTCAGGTGGTCTGGTATTCCCATCTCTTGAAGAATTTTCCACAGTTTGTTGTGATCCACACAGTCAAAGGCTTTAGTGTAGTCAATAAAGCAAAAGTAGATGTTTTTCTGGAACTCTCTTGCTTTTTCCATGATCCAGCGTATGTTGGCAATCTGATCTCTGGTTCCTCTGCCTTTCCTAAATCCACCTTGAACACCAAGAAATTTTCACACCAAGAAATACTTAATAATGTCAAACAACACATTAAATACAGGAAAAGCAGCAAAGTCAAAACAAAAAATACAGTAAGACAATAAGTGACGTTAACTGATAATCCACTGTGTAGTTAAACTAAATACTGTGAGTAGATACCAAGGGTAACATAACAGCCCTGTTCTCAAGAAAGTCACCACCCAACGTGAGAGGAGGCACAAGCATCACATAACTGAGCAGAGCTTCCAGGATCACGAGAGACGCCAGGAGAGAAGCGGGAACATTTCAACCTCCTATCACTGAGCTCCGCTCTGACAGGAGAGGCGGGAACATTTCAACCTCCTATCACTGAGCTCTGCTCTGACAAGCCTTCTCAAGCTTCTGCTCCTGGCCATAGGTCGGAAATCTAGCTCAGCCCAATCCCAACAACCAAAAGAATCTTGTTGGGGTCTACTTTCTCTAGTTATTGCACAATATTTCTTTTTTAATCAACTAAAATATAAAATAGAATTTTTTAAAAAACCTAAATGTAAGGCAGGATACTATAAAACTCTAAGAAAACACAGGCAGAGCACTCTGAAATAAATCGCAGCAGTGTCTTTTTGGATCCACCTCCTACAGTAACGGAAACAAAAACAAACAAACGGGACCTAATTAAACTTAAAAGCTTTTGCACAGCAAAGGAAACCATAAACAAAATGAAAAGACAACCCACAGAATTGGACAAAATGTTTGCAAATGAAGCAACTGCCAAGGGATTCATCTCCAAAATATACTAACAGTTTATGCAGCTCAGTATCAGAAAAACTAGCAACTCAATCAAAAAATGGGCAGATCTAAATAGACATTCCCCTAAAGAAGACATACAGATGGCCAAAAATCACATGAAAAGATGCTCAACATCACTAATTATTAGAGAAATATAAATCAAAGCTACAATGGAGTATCACCTCACACTGGTCAGAATGGTCATTACCAAAAAGTCCACAAACAATAAAACACTGGCAAGGGTGTGGAGAAAAGGAAAACCTCATACATTGTTGGTGCAAATATAATTTGGTGCAGTCAATGGGGAGAATAGTTCCTCAAAAAAACTAAAAATAGAGTTACCGTATGATCCAGCAATCCCATTCCTGAGTACATATCCAGAGAAAAACGTAATTTGAAAAGATACATACACCCCAATGTGCAGAGCAGGACTACTTGCATTAGCCAAGACACAGAGACAACCTAAACGTTTGTCTGTCAACAGATGAACGGATAGAAAAGATGCCGCATCAATACTTATATACAGTGGAATAGTACTCAGCCATGAAAAGAACAGGGAAATGCCATCTGCACAAACACAGACGGACCTAGAGATTACCATAGTGAGCAAAGTCAGAGAGTGACAAACATATGATAGCATTTATATGTGGTAGTCACATGGTCCTACTGTACAGCCCTGGGAACTCTACTCAGTATTTTGGAATAACTAACCTATGAGAAAAGAATTTGAAAAAGAATATAGACACATGTATAACTGAATCATTGTGCTGTACTCCTTAAACTAACAAAATACTGTTAATCAACTATAATATAAAATATAAAATAAAAGCTTTTTAAAAGTTTTGCTATATTTTCTAAATTAAAACTTAAGTATGTTCTTTGCAAACCACATAACCAGTCCCCACTCCCAAGGCGCTAACACACCTGCCAAGGAGGGCGCGTCTTTGCTCATACTGAGAGGAGCCGTTTCAGAGTGAAAGTGACAGGAATGTACTAGCGAGCGATGCTTCCATGTCTATTGTGAGACCTTCATTTAGAACATACCCACGAGACCAGATGCAAGGACACCGCACACTTACCCAGTGTTTTCTGGATATCATTCTTGGCAGGAAGGAAAGATCCCCTGGAGTCTAACAACACTTCAGCTGTTTTCTTCAGCTTCTCTACAGCCACCTGCTGACTTGATATCTGTCCCTGCAGAGCCTGGAGGATTAAATGCCTCAATTAACTCAGTAGGACTGAGTAACAGATTTCCAGCGTGAAAAAAAGGTGCACAGTAAGACAAAGTGAAATGGGACAGAGATTTGTCATCAGCAGAAACTGACACCAGAATTCTGAGAATCAGGCCAGTTATAAAGCGGCACTAGGAACCACCAGCCACTTGGGATCATCCAGACTCAGTCCTGGAATAAACCCTCAGCATCTGCTCATGATAAACAGCTGCATTCCTGATCCTCAGACACCCCACCCTCAGCCCAAGCTCCCCACAACCTCCAGAAAACAAAGACAAATGAGAAACAAACACACACCAACAAGCTTTGGGGCCATTTTTCAGACTCCAGGTAAGGAGTTAGTTAAGGACTCTCAGCACGTCCTGACTCAATGCTGAGTCATAGTCATTTCCATCAATGAAACAGAAGTTATTTAACATCTAACCAATTTCAAAAAAGCTTGCTGTATTTTATGAAAAATACAAAGATCACACAGATACAAAGCTTAGCCACAGGGTCTTCTCGTCTACAGCAGGAAGTGGTGAGTGCCAAAGATGAGTAAGAAAGGCTGAGCAGGGAGGACTCCTCCGTGGGGTGGGCCAGGCCAAGTCTGGGGAAAGGGTGGCTCCGGGCCTCCTCCTGGGCTGCACGGTCCCCAGGTCTGCAAACCAGGCAGCAAGCCCTGACAATTTCAGCTGCTTCACCTTTGTTTAAACTCAGGCTCTTACTCTGTATTTTTGAATCACAGGAAGATAATCTCTCGCTTCACTTGGAAAAGCCTCCAAACCACACGCTCTCCCTCCAGTCTCTCCCCCAATACAGTCCCCAGTGCATTTGATGGAAGACACATACCCGGCTTCACGACTCAACTCTGAAAATCTTGTCATGGCTTCCTCATGCTTCAGAATAGAGGGGATACTGGAACTTTCTATCAGTGACCCAAGGAAATCTACTCCTCAGTTCTATCTTCAGTTTCATCTTCATCCACCTCCAGTTCCATGTATGGCCCACAGCTAATCCCTCAAAGATTCGCTCTTCCTGAACCCAAGAACCCAGCATCTCTACACACTGAGCTTGGCAGGCAACCCTGAGCTTGGCTCTTACCTTGAACATTTGGCCGGGGGGCCTCCCTGTCTCTTCCCACGCCCGCCTGGAACACCGCCCCGAGGAGCTCCCAGATTTGCCCTGTGAATATCACTGCATTGATCTGTCTCTTCTATCAAACTGGAACCTCTGTGTGAACTGGGAACTGATATTATCCAAGTGCCATTATGACTGCCTCACCCAGCGCTGGTCACATAGCACTGACGGAAGTTTCCGGAATAAATGAGTAAATGAATAAGTAAATAAATGAAGATATAAGGTGTAAGGTTTTAAAAGCTCCTCCTCTATTTTAGCCTCCAACAACAACAACAAAAAGCAAATGCCTAAAGCCGATGAAAAAATCTCAATTAATTCCCATATCTAAGAAGCGGTGATGATACACAGGCAGCTGCACATATGTCCAAAGGTTCAACGAAAAAGGACCAGCTTGGGACCTGTGATCTGAGTACCAGATCCTACAGTTTATCCAAGAGACCAAATCCGCATCCAAATGGTCATTTTGGGAAATTCTCCCACAGGTTTGCTGCTGCTGCTGCTGCTAAGTCACTTCAGTCGTGTCCGACTCTGTGTGACCCCATAGACGGAAGCCCACCAGGCTCGCCCTTCCCTGGGATTCTCCAGGCAAGAACACTGGAGTGAGTTGCCATTTCCTTCTCCAATGTGTGAAAGTGAAAAGGGAAAGTGAAGTCGCTCAGTTGTGTCCGACCCTTAGCGACCCCATGGACTGCAGCCCACCAGGCTCCTCCATCCATGGGATTTTCTAGGCAAGAGTACTGGAGTGGCTTGCCATTGCCTTGGTTTAGTTGCCATTAATGGCAAGAAATTTCTCAAAACAGGAACTTCACCTAAAATGGACTGAACTCTAAGCCACACAGACAGCTTATTCACCTCACACAGGTTAACAGGAAATGAAGCAAGTTTAAAGGTACCTCCCAAAAAAGTATTCTTTAGAATGTGAGTTCCCCAGAGTCAGAGACAGGCTTTTAACACCTTGTGTCTTCACAGAACCTAATAGCTGACCTAGTATACAAATGTCTCCGAATGAACGAATTTATGTTTTTAAAAGTGATCATGGTTTTATAAAAATATCCTATACCAACAATAGCCCTACTGACTGTCCTAAAACTTAAAAAATAGATTACAAAAAAGCATCTCTTCTTTACCTATTCTCTTCAAAACATCCATACCTTTTCTCTTCATAATTATGTTCAAGACAGTCAATAGGATTTAGTTCCTAACAAGTTAGGTCCTATCACTTTATGGCAAATAGAAGCGGGAACAGTGGAAATAGTGGCTGACTTTATTTTTCTGGGCTCCAAAATCACTCTGGATGGTGATTGCAGCCATGAAATTAAAAGACGCTTGCTTCTTGGAAGAAAAGCTATGACAAACCTAGACAGTGTATTAAAATGCAGAGACATCACTTTGCTGTCAAAGGTCCATAAAGTCAAAGCTATGGCTTTTCCAGTAGTCACACATGGATGTGAAAATTGGATCATAAAGAAGGCCGAGTGCCTAAGAACTGATGCTTTTGAACTGTGGTACTGTAGAATACTTTTGAGAGCCCCTCAGACAGCAGATAGTGAAGGACAGGGAAGCCTGGAAGGTGGCAGTCCGTGGGGACACAAAGAGTCAGACATGACTTAGTGACTAAACAACAACACGTTATCAGGTTTTGATTTAGCCACGATAGTAGTTTGTTTATACTACTACGAAACTGCAAACTGAAGTATCAAATGGGTGCCATATATTGTTTTTAATGGACTTCGATTAAATTAAAACATGAAAGCAGCATCTGTGACAGGGAACAATGCAAGATGACGACCTTGGTTTCCAGCCTGGACCAGAAAAGAGTGAAGTTTATAGAGCCACGGGCACTTGTCCAGCTCATAAAAATTTCCGTACACTCATCACCCTCCCCAAGATCAGAGCAAGCCTGGAATGTCGATGTCATCCATGGGACACGGTCCCATGCCTGGCTCCAAACCCAGGCCTCTACTTGGGTCCCAGGGTCTTGTCTTTCTGTGCTTCATTTGGAACTAAAAATCTCATTTTGTCCACTGACTTCGAAAAGCAGCATTCTAGCCCAGTGGTATCAGACTGCTGACAACACAGCCAATGGTGATTTGAAAAGTAACACTACTAACAATGTGCTATTGGCCTAAAAGATTTCAAATGAACCCACTGGGTGCCCCAAATTACATTCATCGTACAAGAGAATATAAGTAGAAGTTAGTACTGAAAACGTAGAAAAGAATGATTATTTTGTAGTAGTCATGTGTCTGTATTATTGCTTAAAGACAAACGACTGCAAGACGTTGTTGGTAAAAGGAAAGAAATGGAGACTCCTTAGTCCTCATAAAAACACATCCTCTCTACCTGTTGAGATCATCGGTGAGGAAGACACGGCCATGTGCCAGGAAAAACTCTAACCACACATTTAATTTCTAAAATGATGCTGTGGCTTAATTGGAATTCGTTCTCCTTGGAGATGTTCCTCTCTTTTTCTATTTCTTTGGCTGCCTTAAGACTAGAGGAGTCTTCTTCCTCTGTACGAACCAAGGAAGTCTTCAGATTTTAGAATTAATCCATGTTTCTATTTCATTAAAAAGCCACAGCATTCATTTCACTTTTTTTTTCCTTTAATTATATTAAAACTGCTTTTATACAGGATGTAATCAGTTTGTTAGTATGGACCTAACTAAAAATGTATTATTTCTGTTTCACATAGTTTCCAATGCTAAAAATACCTAACTTCCTAATTAAATGCAATACCAGCAATCTTAATAACCATCAGCTCCTGACATTTCCTATTAAAACAATGGCCTTTAAGTCACAACATCTGCTCTGCCAGCATACACTGTCCTTGGACCTGTCATCCAGCAGGGACTGAAAACTTCATTTAGATGAATGTGTTCTCGGGATTGTGGGCAAGAGAGAAACACACACACACACACACACACACACATACACAAGCCTCATGGCCGAGAACGCACCCCTGATGTGGGGAAGCTGCATCATATGGGGTGGCCTGGCTTGGGCCACAGGTAGCGCTGGGTCAGCCCCGCCCGGGAAATCACAGGCCGCTCCTTTAGCCCCAGGACCTCCCTCCTGTCTCTGCTTGGCTTTAAGCTGCCACATTTTACCCCAGGGAACGACACAGCACTCCTCCTGCCAGAAGACACTGGCCTCATGCAATACCTAATGGTCAGCGCAGTCAGTAGAGGACCTGCTTCTCTCGTTAACAGCACAGTGATTTCCGACTCTGCAACTAACAGATGCAACCGAATCTGAAGGGTGGTGGTTTCACTGGCACTAACGCTTACTTTCTATCAATCTGAAAATAATCTATTAATCTATTGCTATCCACCTGCTAGAAGGAAACACAGAATAGATTTAAGAAATGAAACTTACAAACTCAAATTTTTTTCTTCCTTTTTTGGCCTCATGGCCTAGCGTGTGGAATACTAGTTTCCTGACCTGCCATCCAACCTGTGCCTCCTGCAGTGGAAGCATGAAATCCTAACCACTGGACCATCAGGGACATCCCTCAAAATCACAATTATTGATCACATGAAAGAAGAGGAAAATTTTTCAAAAATTCTCTCCCCTTACATGAAGATTTGAAAATATACCTGAAATGTATGAAATGGGCTGGACTCTCTGGGCCACTGGGGGTGTGACTGAGACCCCACAATTACACAGTCCCCCAGCAAACCTGCACATTCAAAAGGGCAGGCAGCTTCTCTGAGAAGTGGGCAAGGTGACAACTGAAGTGTGCACCCCTGTGAATCAGGGGGCAACTCAACAGGAACCCACATGGAGTATGACGGTGACAGTCCCCTGCCCCCCGTCCACTCGTGAATGCTCATCAAGGACCCATGAGGGCCCCAGCACACAGCAGTAAACAAAACAGACCAAGTGTCTGTCCCACGGACCTCAGTGCTAACGAAGGAGAAAGATGACGAACAAAATAAGTAAGAGTAAAGAACACAGCTGGCCCAGGCAGGACTGGTCTGTGTCTGGGCAGGAGGGGTTGGGGGAGACAAACCACAACAGCAGTGTCAGATCAGCTAAACCAGAGCAGAAGAAAGAGAAATGGACAGACATCGGAAGACCAAGTCAGGAGTCCCGCGGAGGGACACGCACACCTTCCCAGCCCCTCTCCCCCTGCCCTGCGGGCAGGATCACAGGAGTAGGGGGAAAGCAAGGTTTCCTGTGGGACTACCATGGGGCTGGATCTCTCCTTCCCTCGTTTCTCTTACCTTCATCTCTTCCAGCTGCCGCTGCAGGTTTTTAGGGTCCACGGCAATGGGCTCGGATAAGTGTCTGCTGGCTGTGGCCTCGCAGGCCTGCAGCCCAGAGAGGAGCCCACACGAGGCGTCCTCATAGTGCTCGTATTTATCCACCAGGTCCTTGAGGTTGTTCCCGAGGACATTGCACTGAGAAGCAAACAAAGGAAGAGTGGGAGTCAAACTCTGCTGCTTCTATACACAATCTTCAGGACCCAGGAGTCATGCCACCTGTAAGACACCAGACTTCAACCACAGTGAGCGAACCCTACAGAGCAAAGAGTTTCTCCTTTATACAAAGATGCTTCCTCTAACCAATCAGAAAGTCACCATAAAAATGAGGAGACAGATGAGATTTCTGCCAGTCCAAAAACAAACACACAGGGCTGAGTCTTCAGCCAGACTGAAGGGCCTAGGTGTCAGTCATCAGAGGGGCTTGTCTCACGGAGTCGACACACCAGGCGTAGGGTGTGTATCAGACAGAGAGATGGCCTCCGTGTGTCATGGATCACTTCTCTACGCCGCACAAGACTGATCAACACGAGGAGGGAAGAATCCAGACCAGGAGAAAGCAAAGGCCAACAGTCAACGATGCTCCGCAAGCCATGGATGCAGCCTGGTCAGACTATTCAGCTTATACTCTAAACTGGGACATGTTTTCTCTTTTTTATTTCTTTCACTGTCTTTAAACAAAACTCTCTTACTGGTCCACATGATTAACAGAAATGGAAACTGTCTCTCAGCCACTCAGTATTAAAATAATACTGATCAAATATACATGTAAAGCAAACACTTGTGAAACGAATTTTAAGAGATGACGATTCCTTTCCCAAGTTTGAGGCTGCAAAGTACTCTATAGTTACAGTTTATATTTCAGTTGCTCAGTCGTGTTTGACTCTCTGCCACCCGATGGACTGCAACACGCTAGGGTTCCCTGTCCATCACCAACTCCCGGAGTTCACTCAAGCTCATGTCCATTGAGTTGGTGATGCCATCCAACAATCTCATCCTCTGTAGTCTCCTTCTCCTCCCACCTTCAATCATTCCCAGCATCAGGGTCTTTTCTAATGAGCTAGCTCTTCGCATCAAGTGGCCAAAAGATTGAATTTCAGCTTCAGCATCAGTCCTTCCAATGAACACCCAGGACTGATCTCCTTTAGGATGGACTGGCTGGATCTCCTTGCAGTCCAAGGGACTCATAAGAATTTTCTCCAACACCATGCTTCAGAAGCATCAATTCTTTGGCGCTCAACTTTCTTTATGGTCCAACTCTCACATCCATACATGATTACTGAAAAACGATAGCTTTGACTAGACAGACATCTGTTGGCAAAGTAATGTCTCTGCTTTTTAATATGCTGTCTAGGTTGGTCAAAACTTTCCTTCCAAGGAGCAAGCGACTTTTAATTTCACGGCTGCAGTCACCATCTGCACTGATGTTGGAGCCCAAAAAATAAAGTCTCTCACTGATTCCATTGTTTCCCCATCTATTTGCTATGAAGTCATGGGACCAGAGTTCATGATTTTAGCCTTCTGAATGCTGAGTTTTAAGCCAACTTTTTCACTCTCCTCTTTCACTTTCATCAAGAGCCTCTTTAGTTTTTCTTTGCTTTTGGCCAAAAAGGTGGTGTCATCTGCATATCTGAGGTTATTGCTATTTCTCCCAGCAATCTTGATTCCAGCTTGTGCTTCATTCATACCGGCATTTCACATGATGTACTCCGCATATAAGTTAAATAAGCAGGGTGAAAAAATACAGCCTTGATATACTGCTTTTCCTATTTGGAACCAGTATGTTCTTCTATGTCCAGTTCTAACTGTTGCTTCTTGACCTGCATACAGATTTCTCAGGAGGCAGGTCAAGTGGTCTGGTATTCCCATCGCTTGAAGAATTTTCCACAGTTGACTGTGGTCCACACAGTCAAAGGCTTTGGCACAGTCAATAAAGCAGATGTTTTTCTGGAACTCTCGCTTTTTTGATGATCCTACAGATGTTGGCAATTTGATCTCTGGTTCCTCTGCCTTTTCTAAATCCAGCCTGAACATCTGGAAGGTCGGTTCACATACTGTTGAAGCCCGGTTTGAAGAATTTTGAGCATTACTTTGCTAGTGTGTGAGATGAGTGCAATTGTGCAGTAGTTTGAGCATTCTTTGGCATTGCCTTTCTTTGGGATTGGAATGAAAACTGTCCTTTTCCAGTCCTGTGGCCACTGCTGAGTTTTCCGAATTTGCTGGCATATTGAGTGCAGCACTTTCACAGCATCATCTTCTAGGATTTGAAATAGCTCAACTGGAATTCCATCACCTCCACTAGCTTTGTTCATAGCGATGCTTCCTAAGGCCCACTTGACTTCACATTCCAGGATGTTTGGCTCTAGGTGAGTGATCAAACCATCGTGATTATCTGGGTCGTGAAGATCTTTATTGTACAGTTCTGTATATTTTTGCCACCTCTTCTTAATATCTTCTGCTTCTGTTAGGTCCATGCTATTTCTGTCCTTTATTGTGCCCATCTTTGCATGAAATGTTCTCTTGGTATCTCTAATTTTCTTGAAGAGATCGCTACTCTTTCCCATTCTATTGTCTTCCTCTATTTCTTTGCATCGATCACTGAGGAAGGCTTTCGTATCTCTCCTTGCTATTCTTTGGAACTCTGCATTCAAATGGATGGATCTTTCCTTTTCTCCTTTGCCCAAGTACTCTGCTTAGAGCCAAAATACACACACCACCTGCTGGTCAAAATGGGTAGTACAGAGTTTTATAGTGAGGGCTGCCTGGAAACCACACTGCTGCTGCTGCTGCTGCTGCTAAGTCGCTTCAGTCGTGTACGACTCTCTGTGACCCCACAGACGGAAGCCCACCAGGCTCCCCCGTCCCTGGGATTCTCAGGCAAGAACACTGGAGTGGGTTGCCATTTCCTTCTCCAATGCATGAAAGTGAAAAGTGAAAGTGAAGGTGCTCAGTCATGTCAGACTCTTCACAACCCCATGGACTGCAGCCTAGCAGGTTCCTCCGTCCATGGGATTTTCCAGGCAAGAGTACTGGAGTGGGGTGCCATTGCCTTCTCCGGGAAACTACACTACATGAACTAAATAAATAACTTTACATTCTTAATCTTTAAATACATATTACAGAAGTAAAGCAGATGAATAAGACTGATGGAAGCAAGGTAAAAATGCCTTATTTTCCCTGCTTCAGTTTTCAAATTTCTTGTTTCTAATTCCAAAACTAAAGTTAACAGGACAGAGCGAAAACTATAGGTACAGATTAAAAAGTTAAAAATGAAAAAACCTCATTGCACAGAAAAGAAATTCATAAAACAAAATGAATACCGATGGAATCAGAGAAAATATTTGCAAATGATGAAACCAACAAGGGCTTAAATTCTAAAATATATAAACTGCTCATACAACTGAATAATAATACAAAAACCAATTGAAAATTGGGCAGAACTAAATAGAGTATGTCAAGGTTGTATATTGTCACCCTGCTTATTTAACTTAAATGCAGAGTACATCATGAGGAACCACAAGCTGGAATCAAGATTGCTGGGAGAAATCAATCACCTCAGATATGCAGATGACACTACCCTTATGGCAGAAAGTGACGAGGAACTCAAAAGCCTCTTGAGGAAAGTGAAAGAGGAGAGTGAAAAGGTTGGCTTGAAGCTCAACATTCAGAAAACAAAGATCATGGCATCTGGTCCCATCACTTCATGGGAAATAGATGGAAAAACAGTGGAAACAGTGTCAGACTTTATTTTTTGGGGCTCCAAAATCACTGCGGATGCTGATTGCAGCCATGAAATTAAAAGACGCTTACTCCTTGGAAGGAAAGTTATGACCAGCCTAGATAGCATATTAAAAAGCAGAGACATTACTTTGCCAACCAAGGTCCGTCTAGTCAAGGCAATGGTTTTTCCCGTGGTCATGTATGGATGTGAGAGTTGGACTGTGAAGAAAGCTGATCGCTGAAGAATTGATGCTTTTGAACTGTGGTGCTGGAGAAGACTCTTGAGAGTCCCTTGGACTGCAAGGAGATCCAACCAGTCCATTCTAAAGGAGATCAGTCCTGGGTGTTTATTGGAAGGACTGATGCTAAAGCTGAAACTCCAATACTTTGGCCACCTCATGCGACGAGTTGACTCACTGGAAAAGACTCTGATGCTAGGAGAGATTGGGGGTAGGAGGACACGAGGACAACAGAGGACGAGATGGCTGGATGGCATCACCGACTCGATATACATGAGTTTGGGTGAACTCCGGGAGTTGGTGATGGACAGGGAGGCCTGGCGTGCTGTGGTTCATGGGGTCGCGGAGAGTCAGACACAACTGAGCGACTGAACTGAACTGAAATAGACATTTATCCAAAGAAAACATACAGATGGCCAAGAGACACATGAGAAGATGCTCAACATCGCTAAACATTAAGTGAAATGCAAATCAATATTACGAGGTTACCACCTGACACCAGTCACAATGGCCATCATCAAAAAATCTACAAATAATAAAAGCTGGAGAGGGTGTGGAGAAAACGAAACCCTCCTACACTGTTGGTGGGAATGTAAACTGGTGCAGCCACTTTGGAGAACAGTACAATGGAATATTACTCAGCCTGAAAAAGAATGAAATAACGCCATCTGCAGCAACATGGAGGGACCGAGAGATGATCAGTGAAGTAAGTCAAAAAGAGAAAGACAAATACCATATAAAATCCCTTGCATGTGGAATCTAAAATATGACACAAAGTTGCCTGAGAAACAAAAGCAGAGTCATAGACATAGAGAAGAGACCTGTGGCTGCCCTGAGGGAGGGAAAGGTTAGGAGTCTGGGATTAGCAGAGGTGAGCTATCTCATGTAGAGAGGATAAACACAGGACCGGGGACTATATTCAACGTCTGTGACGAACCATAATGGAAAGAATATCAGACAGAATGTATGCACGCGCAGAACTGAGTCACTCTGCTGTACACCAGAAATTAACACGACATTGCAAACCAGCTAGACACCAGTTTTAAACACTGCACTTACCTTTGTGTAGAGGGACCTGAAGCGCTCCGTGGCGCGGTCCAGCCGGCCCTGCACTTCTCTGTGGGCAGCAGAGGTGTCCACCTGGTCCCGATCGGCCCAGCCGCCTCCCTCTCTCCCGCCGCAAGCCTTGGCTGCCTCCAGCACTCTGTTGCCAGCGATGGTGATGTACCTCAAGTCCCCCTTGTGCGAAATGACGTCTTCCGAGAAGCTCTTCTGCCGCTTGAGCTTGGCCGTCAGCCCGCTGAGGTCGTCCGCGCCGGCCTCCAGGTTCTGCAGGTCCTGCTCTGCCTGCAGCAGCCACTGCTCAAACTCGCCACAGTCGGAGTCGAACTTCTGCAGCTCCTCCTGCAGGGAGCGCGTCCGGCGCACCGCCGTCTCCGACGCGGCCAGCGCGCTTTCAAAGTGTGTCTTCAGCTCCGTCACGTTCCTCTGCAGCTTCTCCTTTTCCTCGGGGCAGAGGTGGTGGCCCTTCGTCTCCAGCAAGGTCTGGGCCGCCTGGGTGGCCGTGAGGACCGCTTGGTGCCGGGCCGCGAGCTCCGCGTGCTGTGCCTGCGCGAGAGAGGCCGGGGTCAGGGCGCGGGGTCTGCGGGCGCCGGGTCTGCGGGCGCCGCGTCTGCGGGCGCCGGACGCTCACCCCCGCCTCCCGCCCCGCCGCCGCGGGCAACCCGCCTTTCCTCCACTGACGAGCTTCCCCAAAGGAGGAGCAGGCTCACCTAATCTTAGGGTTTCCAGCCTTCTCTGGAAAGGACTTGGGCAAACGCACAAAACAAGTACCGTTTTAAGAAGTTTGGGGAGGAACGGAACAAATGACTCTCCCAACTTGAAAACATGCACCTACCACCTGCTCTCTCGTCCCTTCCTCAGCAACTCCCTAAAAGGGACGGGGAGCTTCCTCACCTGATTATTGATCAAGGAAGTATGATGTTTGCTTACAAAATGATCTTGAAAAAATACTTAATCGGAAAAAAAGAATCTATAATTTGAAAGCTTCAAAAAACCCACCAAGATAAGCAGTAAGCAAGAACAATACACATTTGGAGAAGTTCAAGGGAAGTCAGAGGAGCACGTACAGTAGAGGAGCACCTTGGAGCTGCTCCTGGGCGGGCTGAGCCTCGGTTTCCGAAGTGGAAAGAGGACAATACCCTACAGTCACAAATATGCTGAAAGGACCACAGGAAGCCACGGGGAAGAACACTGCCCACAGAGCCTGGCACACCCAGGGATCCAAGTCCACCCTGGAGGCAGAGCACAGAGCACGTCACAGGCGAGCGAGGGGCAGGCTGCTCACAGGTGTGCACAACTACCCGCCTGGGCCCTCAGGAGGCCGGGGGCCCTTCCTCTCCAGCCAAAACCAGCTTCTTCCATCCACCCCATCATGCCATTAAAATGCAGTAAAAAGAATAAAGGAAAAGAATATGAACATGAGTGTATACATACGTGTGCCTAGATCACTTTGCCACAGAAACTAACACAACCCTGTGAACCAACTATACTTCGATCTTTAAAATGTGTAATAATCCTTTGGGGCCATTTCTACATTTCTTGTGATGACTTACTTGAAGCCAGATGCCTGATACTTCCAAACCCCTTCTTGGACCTGACTGGCCCCCCGACCAGGCACCTGGCCTCCACCTCTACCCACACCCACCTGCGGGCACGCTGGGACCCCTTTCTCCAGCTGCTCTCCTGTCTGGCTCCAGCTCTACCCCCAAATAGTTGCCTGACAACCCCCATCTCCTCTAAGTCTTGCCACAAATCTCCCTCTCCTATGTGGCCCTTCTCTGATAATTCTATTAACCCGGAAAGAGGGCCCCAACTCCACACTTAACCACCCATCCCCAACTCAACTCAGCAGGAAGTTGCCGCCTCCCAGCACCCACAGAATGCAGATGGTTGCCGCCTGCCCAGTCACCTTCAGCCCCGCAGGCAAGCACCAGGACGGGATTCATTCTGCTCCTGACTGACAAAAGAGCTGGCACCCAGGGGCTGAGAAAAGACCATGCCCGCCATCAAGGGAACAGGGCCGAGGAGCACTGCTGTGGGGCAGCTTGTCCTGAAACGTCTGATCCCAGACATGCAGAGAACAGACTCACCAGCCCTGGTCCCCACCCTGCCTGTAACAGCACCTGCCGCGTGGCAGACATATACAAGGACTTCTGTCTAAATGACTTTTCTCCAAATGACTTTTCTCCCACAGGTGATGTCTTTCATACGTGAGTTATATTCACAGGACGCTTCCGTCCGGTTGGTTGGACAGGTGTAATCATACCTGTAGGTCACCCGGTCTGTCCTGCCCTCTGACAGATGAGGGGAGACGGGCTGCCGGTGGGGAAGCACCGAGCCCAGGACGCGTGGCACAGACAGAGCTGCCCCAGAGCCCCGTGCTCCCGAGCCTCTGGGCCATCTCTCCACTCTGCCAGGAGAGCAGGGATTTCTGGAGTTCCTCAGGTTCCCATCTTCTCAGCAGTAAAAAGTTCAGAGGGGCAAACGTCATACTGTGGCCAAAACCAAGGGCTGCCTGAGCAGCACCTGTGTGTCTGGTCCACCCTGGTATTTTTTACTCCTTCAGTAGAGTTCCTAACCTTGCCTGACTCCTCTGTAACTGACTCACAAGGTTCCTTTGGGAAATTGTTACATTTTTCATTTTAAGAGGCAAGGACAGTCAGGTTTTGAAATAACCTCTTGAAATTGTGATGTAATGAACACCCCCACTCTTCTGGTTTACTTTCTAATTCCTGTAACAGAAAAGCTTCTCAGAGAGCACTCTGTTCCCAAGATGCCAGAGACAAAGGCTCAGAGGCAAACAGCAGAACCACCACCGTTTCTGAAACCCACCAAAAGCCAAACACTGAAATAAAATGATTCAAGACATGACTCTCTAAAAAGAGCTCTCAAACGCCGCCTTGGCTCCTGGAACAGCATTCACATCAGCTCTGACTCCTTCATGCAGTGAGCTTTCTCTCCTCTCCTCTACAGCTGCTGCTAAGTCACTTCAGTCGTGTCCGACTCTGTGTGACCCCACAGACGGCACCCCACCAGGCTCCCCTGTCCCTGGGATTCTCCAGGCAAGAACACTGGAGTGGGTTGCCATTTCGTTCTCCAATGTGTGAAAGTGAAAAGTGAAAGTGAAGTCGCTCAGTCATGTCTGACTCGTAGCGACCCCATGGACTGCAGCCTACCAGGCTCCTCCATCCATGGGATTTTCTAGGCAAGAGTACTGGAGTGGGGTGCCATTGCCTTCTCTGTCCTCTACAGCAGCCTTCACCAAAAGAGACAAGCTGAGATCTGCAGAGGACTCACATGAAAGCAAGAGGACACGGCGGGCACGGACTGGAATTCAGCAGAGGGACTCACAGCCTAGGTTTAAAGCCGAACTCCATCCCTCACTGGAAGCAACCTGGCCAAGCCAGCTCATTCTCTAAGTTGTTTTTCCCATCTGTTGTTGTTCAGTTGCTATGTTGTGTCCAACTCTTTCGCAACCCCATGGACTACAGAAGTCAGGTTACTGTGTCCATGGGATTTCCCAAGCATTCCCAAGTATTCCAAGAATACCGGAGTGGATTGCCATTTCCTTCTCCAGGGGACTGTCCTGACCCAGGGATCACGCCCAGGTCTCCTGCACTGGCAGGTGGATTCTTTACCACTGAGCCACCAGGGAAGCCTTCCCCATCTGTAAAATGAGAATAATAATAACAACAATAAGCTCATCACCACTATAATTATAATCTCATTTTACAGAGTAGTGGGGAGGCCTAAAGGGACCAAGTGATGGGTCAAGCCGTGAAGAGCTTTGAAGCATGCCTGGACCACTGTCACCGCTCTACGAATGCTAGCTATCATTGTTACTGCTGTTATTCCTTACAACTCTGCTTTACAAAGAAGAACTCCACATCTGTTGATGTAGTTCTCATTGCTTTTGACTTGTTTACCCTTCTCAGCACAACTTATTCTGACATAATGATGAGCCTAGAAAAAAAGGACTTTACTCTCAAGGGTCCCTGAACTTTGAAGGGACAACTCATGTGCTAAGTTCTTCCTATCTTTACAGACCCGAAAAGAGACTCTAACAATATCCTGTTTGAAACAACGCACCTTCATCTTCTGGTACTGCTGGTTCAGGTTCTCCTCGGTGGTCCCGACACGGCCGTCAACATCCGTGTCCAACAGGTTACCGTTAAATTCATCCTCTTCTCCCATCATCAACTTGCCATCTCCCTCCTGAAAGTGCGTCCCGTTCTGCTCAATGACCTGTTTCGGCTCCATCGCCGCCTGTCCTGAGTCTCTTTCGACATTTGCCAACCAGTCCAAGAGGTTTTCGATTTTGGTTTTGCTCTCTTCCAGCTGCTTCGCAGCCACAACCTGGGCAGAAAAGGTCACAATAGGTAACCTTGAACGTGGGCTGAGGCATGGGTGTTTAGACATTCTGAAAGCAAATAGATGACTGAAAAATCAGAGTGGGGAAACAATCAGACCCACGCTGAAAATCGAACATGATGAAATTAAGTCTTACAGCAACCAGCAGTTACTCTGAAGTTTCCATTGTTCTTAAAATACATTCCAAAATTATAACTGATGAGACCTCACACATCTCACAAGTAGAAAGTTCCACAATACCACTTAGATTTTTTTTTAAAGTTCAACAAAGCCTAAATACTACTATATGTAAAAAAAAAATTAAGCTACAAGAAGGGAACCCCCTGGCAGTCCAGCGGTTAGGACTGGGTGCTTTCACTGCCGAGGACACAAGTTTGATCCCTCATCAGAGAACTGAGATTTCGCAAGCTGCGAGGCCAAATAAAAAGCTACAAGGATATATGCATAGGACAGGGAATAAAGCCAATAACTCATAATAACTAAATACTGAATATAACCTTTAGAGACTGTGGCCCACTATGCTGTGTATCTGTAACATATAATATTGCACATCAACTTCGACAAAAAAAACTTAAGTTCAGCAAGGCCAATTCTTCAAATCTGGTCAACTACATACATGAAAACCCAAAATTCTAGTCTCTATGCTAATCATCTCTTTGACCTCCTGACAGCAGGTAACAAATCAAGGCACTGGAGACCCGTGTCATTCTCAACAAAGCCACAGGAGCAGGGCACCACGCATCTGAATAAGGACCTTTTCCGTTTCTTCTCGGATCGCCGTCGTCACAACCTTGTCCAGCTCTTTCTTCGACTGTTCCGCCTTCACAGTCAGCTGTTCACACTTAATCTTAGCTTCATTCAGTTTCTGCTCAATCACAGCCTTATCTTCTCGTGACAGCTTTTCACCACTCTCTTTTAAGAAATTCTCTGTGTTTTTCACTATTTCTGCCAATGCCTGTGCACTTCCTTGCATATCTTTCTGTAATTCCTTTTAACACAGAAAAAAAAAATTATTAAATTAATAAACCTATCTAACTCTTTCAAAACCATCATTCTAAAAGTGGTGGTAGGTGTGGGCAGAGGAGACCACACACAACACATACAGGTTAAGCATATTAAATACCATGTTCATTTGAATGATTTTATTTAAATCATATATTTAATGTACTTTGAAACGTCAAAGAACATTAAAGAACGGTATAAGATTTGCATGGTTAATAAATGGATGTGGTTTGTAAAACATTGAAAACAAATATTTAGTATATAATCTTTACAAATTTGCACACACACATTTTACATTATGTGAGTACATAAAAGTTTTTAAATACATGTTATCAATTCTGTTTCTAAACATTAATTCTTTAACATCTATCTACTGCTCAGAATAAAAACAAATAATGCCCTAAATTATGAGCTAGGTTGTTCCTAAGATAATTTCCAAACAAAGACAATTTTTTTTCTAAATGCCAGAGTTCTATAAAGTGTAATGTTTGCTTCTTTGCCCTGGCTGCTTGGAAGCTCAGAGTAAGATCTCTCCTCAACTAATACAGCTTTCCTCTCGTTAGATTTCTCTATGTAATTCTTCCTCTTTTTTTCATCCATTATAATTTCATTCTTATGTTTAAGTCTTCACATTATTTTTCCCCATAATTTAAGGCTTCCCAAATTTTTCTGGGAAGTATCTGAATTGGAAGAGGCACTGTCCAGTTGTCCCAGAACCACCTAGTGAAGAGGCTTTTTCTCTTTGTATATTCTTGCCTCCTTCCTCATAACTAATTGACTGTAAGTGGGTGGGTCTATTTCTGAACTCTATTCTGCCCCATTGATTTCTGTGTCTGTTTTGTGCCAACGCCATCTCGTTTTATGGCAATAGCTTTGCAGGACAGTTTGAAATCCAGAAGCAAGATAACTCTAGCTTTGTTCAAGATTGCTTTGGCTATTCAAGGTCTTCTGTAGTCCTATATAAACTTCAGGATTATTTGCTGTAGTTCTGTGAAAAATGTCATGAGTACTTTGATAGGGATCACACTGAATCTATAGATTTCTTAGGGCAGTATGGACAATTTTTACAATGTTAATTCTTCCAATCTATGGATACTATGTATAGAATACTTAAAATATAAGAATATATTGTACAGCACAGGGAATATAGTCAGCATGTTAATTTTAAATGGAGTGTAATCTGTCACTGTGTTCTGCGTCTTCGCTAATACTGTAATCAACTATACTTTAAAATATATAAATAAATATATATTTTTTAAAAAGAGATACTTTTCACTAAGCCACCACTGTACGGCATTAACTGATGGTCCCCTGACATAATATTTAGCTCTTTGACAGTAACGCAGCAGTGGAAGCGTGAGCAACAAAGTCAGCGAGGCTCTGAGAGCTTCAGTTACAAAGCCGACAACACAGAGTCTGGGAGCAGAACCAGGAACTCTCTCACAGCAAAGAGAATGTTCCTTCTCCTGACACCCAAATAAAGCTTTATCTGTTACCACTGCTTGTTCCTTCAATGAAAAGAAGCAAATCTCAGAGAACAATGAAAGGAATAAGATCTAAAGGAGATCAATCCTGGATGTTCATTGGAAGGACTGATGCTAAAGCTGAAACTCCAATACTTTGGCCACCTCATGCGACCAGTTGACTCACTGGAAAAGACTCTGATGCTGGGAGGGATTGGGGGCAGGAGGAGACAGGGACGACAGAGAATGAGATGGCTGGATGGCATCACCAACTCAGTGGACATGAGTTTGAGTGAACTCCGTAAGTTGATGATGGACAGGGAAGCCTGGCGTGCTGTGATTCATGGGGTCGCGGAGAGTCGGACACGACTGAGCGACTGAACTGAACTGAACTGAAGAAAGACCAAGAACCCAAATTCATGGACGTGTCTCCTGATTTGTGAGTGACTGGTCTTCAATGGATCCAGATTCTAACTCATCATACAAGGTTTGCTCCCACGTATCAGACCTCCTCTGTATGTTTCCTCCATTCAACATCTCACCAAAACAAAGTCAAGAAAATTACCCGGCTTGCTAGAGCTTGAAATACAACTTTTAGTATAAAGTTTCAAGCTCAGATTTAGGGGTGTCTTGGGTGCACCATGCCTCTGAAAAGGTAAAGGGATGACTACTTTCCAGTAACCCCAACTGCTTTCCAAATACCAGTAATCCAACTTAACGTGGACTCGACCCACTAACGCAAAGCTAGATTCTACCTCTTGCTTGGACTGGTACTTCTTTAACTCGGCCGTGCCATCTCCAATTACAAAGGCTTCCTGGTGACCGATGAGGCGGTTTTCGGTTTGGGTGAGGAGGTCGCAAATGCCCTGCAGCTTCTCTTTGTACTCCTGCTGACGCTCGGCCACCAGCTGAAGGGAGGAAAAACCACAGCCTCATGAACTGGTGCCCCGCTCACTACTGTCACAGCTGTTCACCACAACACATTTTGCAAGTTCCCCCTACAGAAGCGTCCCTAAGTATGCTGTAAACATGGTAGCAGTGGGGCACACACTGAGCGAGTGACGCAGAGCGCGAGAGCGCTTGACTCAGGCACGGGCGGAGGCCACGCCGCGCCGAGCGAGTGACGCAGAGCGCGGCTCGCGCACGGGCGGAGGCCACGCTTCGACAGCACCGCTCAACAGAACACTGGCCACGTGCGTGTGTAAGAGGTGGAGCTTCTGACCGACAGGAAGAAACATCCCATTTTCTGAAGCTCTTGAAACCTGCGACACACACAATTAATTCTGCAAAAGGATATCAAAACAGAAGTTAGTTGTGATCAGTCTGTGAGCATATATTCCTTATGCGTAGACAGGGTATCATGCTGGAGACCACGCTTGTGCTTCCAGAGGAGATCGAAGGAGCTTTGCACGAGGTCTCGTGCCTTCATCACTGGGGCCAATTCTATCCCCACCTCTGCGCACGGTTCATACTGAATGGACCACCCCAAATAATTCACTACATCATCCTAAGAGATTAATCCAGCCATTGCTTGCATCTTTCATCTTCCTATTAAATTCACTCTACTCATTCTACAGCCATGGATCAGGTTGACTAGGAGCCTGACACGTGCTGGACAAGGTCCTAAGAGTTTTAATTCTTTCTTTCACTGATGCCCACCACAGTACTGGGTAAACACTGCTACAATATCCAATTTCCCAGTGAGAAAACGGGTTCAGTGACTTTCCCTGGGTCCCCACAGTGGATGAGTAGTGTAAATAGGGTGTAAGCTCAGGCAGCCTGGCTCCAGAGCCTAGTCCCATCCTGCTGGGCCACCCTGCTCCCAAGAAGAAAAGACACCCTTAACCTTCGGTCTCCATATGTTCATCAATTTATCCCTGGACATTTCTCAGTGCATACACATTTCTTCCTCCTAGGGAAAAAAATTACAACTCTCCCCTAAAAATAGTAGTCTGAGGGAGTCATGAAAATTAAAAGCCTTCTTAGGACCAAAAATACCTTTATATGTTGTGGAATTGCTACATCATACCCTGTCCATTCACTGCCATTCCAGAGAACCCTTCCTACCTTTTCCTACCCACAGCCCCTGGGGTCTACATTACAGGTTTCACACTGAAGCACTAAAAGCCAAGAATTTCGACTCCACAAAGAAAGGCAGACCTTCTGATGATCGAGATCTTGTTCTAGCTGTAACTGAGCCTCTAAATGTTCCACCTGGGTAGTTACTGAGTCCTGCACGTCAAGGAAACCCTTCTGAGTTGTGTTTAAGAGCCTTAATAGTTGTCTGCTTTGGGTGGGAGACAGATCTTGAGCGTGTTCAGAGATGAAGAACTGCACGTCAAAGGCGGCGGTCTCCAGCTGCGTCTTGGTGTGTCCGAGATCTTTCAACACATTCTGTGAGCAAAGTAGCACTAGTTATAAACAGCAAGTTAAGGCACAATAGAAAGTTTCTATCAACAATAACGTTTATACAAAATATGGGGACTTCCCAGGTGGTCCTGGTGGTAAAGAACCTGGCTGCCAATGCGAGACATAATGAGACTTGGGTTCCCCTGGAGGAGGGACCCACTCCAGGATTCTTGCCTGTAGAATCCCATGGACAGAAGAGCCTGGGGAGCTACAGTTCATAAGGTCTCAAAGAATTGGACACGACTGAAGCAACTTATCACGTACGCATGCTTCTTCTATCAGGTATTCAAGTTTTTATTGATATTTTTTCACAATTCACTGAGTTGAGTCAATCATTTGTAATGAAAGGTAGTAATGAAATTATTTCAATACTATGGTGATTAATATTGTATTAAAAAAAAAAAAACACCCTCTCAGAATATTTTAACCTTGTCTGGTAGAAGTACTTAAAAACTTAACCGAGGCAAAAGGTAAAGATACACTGAAGGGAAACATCAACATTAAAATTGTTTGCTGATGCTTACAATATCCATGTAATTGTGGCAGCGCATACATAAGACCGTTGGGGATTTAAAAGTAAGTCCAAGAGGCCAGAATTTCAGTTTTCTGACTCACAGGCCAAGAGTGTCATTTCCTGCCATTCATGAGAGGTGCTGTTCACAGTAACAACTTGGGGGAAAAGGTGCGACTAAATGACTAATGCTACGATACAGCCACAGGACTGACTTAAATTACTGTATCTTTATGTGACTGATACATAAATAAATACATAAATACCAGTCTCAACAGGCAGTGGTGGTTACAGCTTCACAAAGGTAGCAGCTAAAGACAGAATGACAGCTCTGAAGCATCATGTTACTGCTGTATCAGACTTGTATAAGCAAGTCACCTTTTCCCTAAACCTTTGTAATATAAGTCCACAAGTTTTCTTGTGTACTGGGTTGACCAAAAAGTTCATTCGGGCTTTTCTGTAACATCTTACAGAAAAATCCTAATGTTCTTTTTTGGCCAACCCAATACTTTAAAGGGCTTCCCTGTGGCTCAGCAGTACAGAATCTGTCTGCAATGCAAGAGACCCGAGTTTGATCCCTAGGTCACAGAGATCCCCTGGAGAAGGAACTGGCAACCCATTTCAGTATTCTTGCCTGGACAATTTCATGGACAGAGGAGCCTGCCAGGCTACAGTCCCTGGAATCTCAAAGAGTCAGACACAACTGGGTGACTAACACACACACACACACACACACTCTTTATCTTATTGATTTTGACACGTGCCTTGAGAAACTCCAAGCTTTGTTTTATGAGTTCAGTGTCTCGAACTGTCATGACCTCCACATCATTCACAGATTTGCTCGTCTCTGATATCCAACGTGAGAATGACTGAAGTTTCTGCAGAAACTCTTCATGGGAAATGGCTAGTTTAGACTAGAAAATAAAAATTGCACGTTCATTTTTATCTTTCCCCACATTTTAAATTCCTACAAATAATGATCCTGTGTTAAGGACTTAACAATTTAAGAACAAACATTTCGTCTTATGACTAAATTTTCAAACCCTCAACTTTCTCCCAAAAGTAGATCTGACTTGGCATGAGATGTTCTGGTACCTACCACCTCAGAGTCGATCACCAGGGTGATGTGGTTCATTCTTTCTGAAGACGCAGCCTGGAGGGATGAGAAGGCTGTCTGCAGACTCTGGAGGCTCACGCTCAGGTCCTCGAGGGGTCCCCTGGGGAAGTCACCTGGCACAGACTTTACAAATTCCTCTGCCAGCATCATGTCTTTTCTTAAAATCACACCAATTGTAGCCAATCCCAATTCAAATGTCTGCAGAAAAAAATACATATCTTGTATATATTTAGTGAGAAACACACGTATTAACTAAGACTCAAAATAGATAAGTGCTCATCTTAATTTTCCAAATCAACATTAGCTAACCACCCTCAACAACCATCAGCAGACGATTCTTACCTCCAACTGTTTCAGCTGGTCTCTCAAAGCTTCTAGACTGCCATCCCAGGAGTCCTGGCTGCCAAAGCGGGGCTTCATGTCTTGAAGCAAAGCCAAATACTCGCACATCTTTGATCTGTGCTGTAAACATTGCTGCAGCTCCTTGGAAAACTGAAGATAAACGTGGACATTTCATTCAATCGGCTCTATGCAGATTTTTCAAGCAAATAAAATATATGTGATTATTCCCAAATGCTCCATGCAGCTACTTGCTTATAAAATGGAAAGTCCACTTACTCGTTTGGTCGAGCTGTCTCCAGAAGCCAAGTCTTCTGACCCTGAAATACATTCCAAACGACCTGGGGACTCAGCACACAGCTCCTTCAGCCTCCCATCTCTTGGCAAAGCTGGTGCACAGACAGGAGAGTTTTCTGGGCCACCCTCTTTCACACTTTGTAAACTGAGGGAACAGGGGTTTCCTCCCTTGCTGTTGAATTCTTCAAGAATATGTGGCTCCTCATCTGTCACCTCAGGAGCTGTAGGTGATTTTTGATTCAAGTCTCTACCCTGTCTTCCCTTCTCCGAATATCCGTCAGCAAGCAGCTTGCAGAATACATCTTCAAGCTGCAGAGGAAGAAGTTCAGATGTCCCACCCTTTTTCTCCAGATCACACTCCATCTGAGTTAATTCTTTCATCAGTTCAAAAGCTCCTATAACTTTCTGGCTATACTGATTTTGCTTAAGTATATCGAGGAGCAATTCAGACTTGAGGTTTGCAGTGCAAAGCGGATCCTCTCTGCGCTCTGCTTTTAATTCTGGCAAGTTTTTGGTGCGGGAAATGCCACAGCCACTGGTGTTAGAGTCGCTGGGCACACCAGGTGTTTCATTCAACAACTGTGATGAGCTAACTCTTTTAATTAAGGTCTGAATTGGAAGGTTAGCACCTGCACAGGCTGAAGGTTTTCCAAGCTCCTGAGTCACACGACTTTCTTTCAAACTACCTTTTAAGGTATCCGTGACATCCTCCACCAGGACCTGAGATAGTTCAGCGACCTGCACCTCACTGCCATGGGCTCCTGGAGACGGGGCTAGTTCTTTCCCTTTCTGCTGCTCAATCCCCTCTTTCTTGCTGTTAATTTCTAAGGATGAGCAGTCAGTGCTTAAAGTCTTACTGGAGTTATTTCTTACTCCATCTGCACAGAGGTCTGACTGCACAAAATCCATATGTTTTCCAAGGCCTTCCGCATTTCCAAGAGGGAAGCCTGAAGGCGTGCTTTCATCTCCTGCTGGTGTGAACTTGGGGATTCCTGATCTGCTTTCTTCAGCAGGAAGGTCTTTCTGCTGGGCCATCTCCTTTGGAGGTGAGTCTTCTTGGGCAAGAGCTGCCTTCTCGTCTGAATTAACAACTCCTAATTGTAAATGCTCTTTCCTGGGAGGGGAAGCGACTGGAATACAGCTTGGGGTATCTTCACCTGGTTTCAGGACATCCTTTGCCTTTACATCTTCAGCACAATGCTTTAAGTAAGTAAACAGATCAAGCATACCTTCAGGTTCATCGGGGAATGAATCTGTCTCAATCCTTGTAAACCCTTTGGACAAGGTCATGTCTGAAGTCACGTCATCACTGATTGCTTGGGAAACTGGTGAGTCAAATATTTCTTCAAGATTCTCAAACTGAACGGGACTTCTACTAACTGCTGTTGGTAGGTTCTGTGGTTCATCTTTAAGAGCTACTGTTGTGTTTTTAAGGCTTCCTTCCTGACTGTGTTCTTCACTGTGTGTGGTTTGTGGGAATGGAAATGTACTATTATCTAAATCAAGACTCTCCCTTGTACTTTTACTGGGCAAAAGTTTAGGATATTTATTATCTTCTACGGGACCTTCTACGAGAACTTCTCCTTTACCCGTGCACATTTTAGGAACTGATGCTTCATCTTCTATTTGTATATTGTTTTTGTCAGCTCTCCTTTTAATTAGATCCCTTCCACTGCCTGGAGGATCATTATAAGTTACAAACATTGTGAATGACAAATGGCTTTCCTCTGCAGGTTTTCCTGTGAAACTGGGCTCAGAACAAATGATTTTATCAGAAGAGGAGTCCCCACGAAGTGTCACATTCTCATAATATGGATTTCCACCTTTCACAGAGTCAGCAGATGCCGGCAGAATCAGCTCAAGCCTTGTGCTCTTTCGGTGGTCCTCGAGTTCAGAGGCTGAACTGACACTGGCACCAACAGGGCTAAAGGTGTTTTCTGATTCAGTGTCTCTCATGATAGGCAACAATTCATCCTGAAGGACCATCTCATGATTCAACAGATCTCCAATGCTTTTTCCAACAACCTCATTTGTATCTTCCGGAAAGCGGTTTATTTCAGGACCTAAGCTACTTTTACTACTTGATTCTGGCTGTAAAACATTCACACACTGCTGTTTTTGTGAAGAATTATGATGGTGCTTTTGAGTCGGGAGAATCGTTTTACTGTTCCTTTGACTTGCACGGCTGTTTTCTGTTTCGGGAACAGCGGCAACACACCCGGGGACAACCATGGCTGCAGCCACACCCTGGCCCACAGGCTCTGCGCCCTCCCCTCCTGCGCCGTCTCCAGCGTCAGCACCACCATCATTGCTGTCGTCCTGCTCGCTACAGCCAGACACAGAATCCTCGTAACTGTCTTTGCTCTGCAGAGAATCTAAATGATCAGGAACAGATTCAAATCCTTGTCCAGTCACACAGTCCTTTTCTCTCCCTTCCCAGCAGCCAGCGTCCTCAGATTCTACCGCCGTCCTGAAGCTCTCTCTCCCTCCCACAGTTTCATAGTCAGTCCATGAGTCAGACTCGTCATCTTCAAGGTCATCTGTGCTGTCCCTTTCAGATGCAGTTTCCATCGACAGTCCACTCACTTCATAGGACCCAAGTGAATTTAACCGGATTTCTTCACCAGAGCTGAACTCTGCCTTCTGAGCACCTATGAGAAAATCCTGCAGAGACTGTGCTTCTCCCCTCACACCTAAGCTATCAGCCAGCTCCGCCTGGGTCCTCACACAGTGTTCATCCTCTTTAGAAACATCACAGAAAACCTCTCCAGGAGGAGTGGCCCAGTCGTCTTCCTCTGGCAGAGAGTCACAGTCCTCAGGCTGCAGACAATCGCAGTCGTCACCGTCCAGAAGCAGGGAGTCGTGGCCGTCGTCCTCGGACAAGGGTGTGTCATCGACGTCAGCATCGCTGTCTGTGTCACTCTGCCAGTCGTCCCGCAGGGACGTTTCATAGTCGCCAGCACTGGCGCCGACCGTTCCTTCAAAAGATGGGGTATGGGTGTGAGCCAGGTGGACACAATGAGTGCCAGCCCTCGGGGTCGGGGCGCCTGAGGACCCTCCCACTGTGGACTCACTTTGCTCATCTTCGGGGTCCTGCTGAGAAGTAGCAGGTGCGTTTGCATCTTCACCACAAGTATCTGAACTAAATTCATCACTCTGACATTCTACCTGAGGATTACTACAAACACCACTGAAAGATTCCTCTGCAGCCTGTTCTCCCTTTAAACTGATGTTAATAGCTGCAATTCCCAGAAACTGGTCTTGAAATTTTTCTCCTATTCTTTGACCTGATGACTGAGTGTGGTGACTGAATGGCAATGGAGAGGTTTCACATTTCTTTCCATTACTCGCTGCACTGTGTACGTCATGAAAACTTCCCTGCTCGGTCCTCAGTTTATCATGACTTAACAAGGCACTCAGCCTGGGGGAATAGTCAAAGAGAGCTGAACCCCTGATAATATTATCTTCATTCTCTGTTTCATTTAAATCACAGGCTCTCCTAGCTTTTGATTTTATCATAGGATTTGCTATCCAATCACTTGCAAAGTTCTGAAGGTTTTTAGAACAACTACATTCATCTGCATGTTCCTTTGTTTCTAATTGACTTTGATTTTCACCATTTTCAAGTCTGTTTTCAGAGTCTTGTCTGGGCAGGTTAACATCAGCAAGTCCAAGCTGTGTTAAGTGTGATCTGGAACTGGGAACACACACACTGGGTGATTTCTTAACTTTAAGGTCAGTTGCGATTACATCTGTCAGGTTTTCTGACAGCCAAAGTTCACTCCTGATAACATTAGTTTCCAATTCCTGAAACTCTTCGTCTATGGTATTTTCAGGGGTTTCTTTATGTTCAGGTTCCCTCTGATGACATTTATCAAAACTACTTGGTGAAGCTGGACTTTCACCCATTTCTTTACTTGCAGTGTTATTCAGAAATACACCAGGGAGTCTTAAGACATCAAAACATTCTTCCATGGGTGTGTCCTTGTCAATTTCTGCACCACAGCCTTCCAGGAGCATCCCAACAGCCTCATTCAAGTCTCCATCATACAGCAAAAGCCTCTGCCCTGTGTTTGCATCCATATAGCTATTTATCATCAAATAAGACAGGAACAATTTTTTAGTTTGTTCTGAGCTCTGAGTTGCCACTGGCTCTTCTCCATCAAAAGCATCCTCGTCTAGCCTGTAATCATGGACCATAGACGGTTGGAATTTACAAAAAGAGAGCCATCTTCTGGCATTTTTACAAGCTTCTAAGTCTCCCAAGTTTGGCATTTTATCGGGCAGTGTTATACTTTTTAAAATTGATGTTGTGTGATTATCTATAATTCCGAGCTGTGTGGCAACCTCCAAATCAAGGACTTGACAAGTTTCTGGGATGTAAAGAGCAGCGATTTTCTGCCTCCCTTCCAGGATCTTGGAGGCCAATTCATTGGTGATCAACTCCTGCTGCAGAGAAGATGATGTGGGGAAGATTTCCCCAGAGTGAGGCCAGATGAGGCCCACGTAGCCTCGCTGAGCCTCAAGGACCAGGAGGGCACTGCTGGAAGGGATCAGATCGCACTGGACTGCCTCGTCGACGGTCAGACGCTTGGCAGGGTTGCAGCGGATGATGCCTCCTGTCTCCACCTGGTAGGTGAGGATGCTGTTGGCAGTGTCTCTGTCCATCACCCCCTCTGCCACGGCTTCTTCGACAGTCAGCCTCCGACCAGACTTGGAATTGATCAGACCTCCTGAGAGCAGCTGGGCACCCAGTAACCTGAACATGGTCTCACGGTCTATGAGGCCTTCGTGTGCTGCCCTTAAAATGCTCACATTTCGGCCACATTTTAATGTTATTCTGCCTCCTTCCTGCGGCCTCACAGGCAGAAGCCGCATCCCTAAGTCTTCCTGCAAAACACTTCTTTGCATGATATCTATTAAAGACACCTTCTCAGAGGTGGAGGGGTCGATAAGGTCTTTGCACAGACTCTGCCTTTCCAGGATTTTAGAAAATAAGGCTGAGGAAACCAGGTGCTGCTGGAAAGCCTTCTGCAAGGTCAGCTGTTCTCCTGTGGCTGGAACAACCAGCGAGCCCGTGGAAAGCAGGATCTCGAGCACTCTGATGGCCATGGGCTCTGAGATCACACCTTCAGCCAGGGCATCCAGCACCGGAACCCTGGTGGATGATACAGCAGAAATAATCTCCTTCATTTCATCGAGTTCTTGGAGTTGGCTCAGAACTTGCTCATCGATAAGGCCATGACTTTGGGCATCTTTGAGGTTAAAGCACGTTCTTAATTCTGGCGAAATGAGCCCAGAAATCATGAGCTGGGTCTCAAGCAACCGAATTCCCGTGTCATAATCAAGGAGGCCTCTCAGCACCGACTGAAAGACAGAAAGGACTTCCCCTGTGCTCTGATCGACGGTGCCCGCGATGACTTTATCCAGCTGAAAGGGAAGTGCAAAAGTCTCAGTGGCTGACACAAGGGTGAGCAGAGCGTCAAGAAATTTAGTTTGCACGTTTTTTTGTTTTTTAAATAAGAAAAGACACTTTAGCATAAAAATCCTCTACTTACCGAGGTGTGGCAAGGCTGTGAATGTTAGGCAGCTCAAATGCACAAGTGATCTAAGTCAGTGATCTACCGAGAGCACAGGATGTGAAAAGCTTTGGAAACGACATGCATCTGTGAATTGAAAACTTCATACTGTGGACATCAACAGGTTAGTGAGGACACGGAGAAGATGAGGGTGAGGAGACAGGACACACGCCTGAAAGGCAAACCATGCTCCCTGCAACCCGATGGGATTAGTCTCCTGACACGGGAGAGCTTCAAACCCCCATGCTACTGATGTTTACAGCATACGGACTTCTTCAGACAGCCAAAAACCCACAAGCTGGAAAAAACCACTACGTACCCTCAAAATGCGACAAACAGTGTGCAAAGTACTCCAGGGAGTAAGAGAATTGAATATAAAAATAACCTTTTGAATTCTGAATATTGTGTTGAATATTGAGTATTGTCAAGTTTTGAAAGTTCAAGGATAGGCCAAATTGTAAGCAACTTTTGTTATATTTTGAAGATGCAAGAGGATCCTTATTAAGACATATGGCCCAATATTTCTCAAATAAATCTCCTGTCTATCTCTGAAAAGCAGACAAACCCCCTCATATTCCAGTGGCACCTTTAGAGGTGACTCATAGACTATTTTATATCATCACATTTATATATTAAAATACCTACTGTAGCAGCAGCGGAATGACTTTGAAAGAGAAGAGTTAGAAAAATGAATGATTCTTTTCTTTTACCATGCAAGGCAGAGATTAAGATGTCACGGAAACTGATGACAGCAAGTGAGAGGTTGCATTTAATAACCAACACGGAAACCTCCAAGTACTTACATGAGCCCCACCCATGTTTCTTCTACGGACACAACTCAAGATCATTTCTTTGTCACAACATAACATTTCTGCAACCATGCAGTTAGACTGAGAGTCTTGAAACAGCTTCGTGTTCTAAACAAATAACATTACCTTCTCCTCTACCTTTATGTCTCCTAAGGTTTGTGACTGTTGCAGTTGCTTCAGAGATTCACTAAAGAATAAATTATAACTTTCTTGGAGAGTTTTCACTTGTTTTTCCAATTCATTTCTTTCTTCATCTGTCATTCTAAAATAACCAGAAAGTAGGAAATGAAGAATATAAGTCTTCAAGTGATAACTATGACATACTAGGTGCAATGATTTTATAAAGAAAAATACTTTTCTAAATTAGTATTGGCTCATAAAATAGAAAAATCAATAATATATCAATACTATAATACAATAAAAAATAACATAATCTCATACACAGATGGCTCAGGTCTAGATTGGCTATCTATGTAAATTAAGGATGGCCTTTATAAAGGACCAAAGGAAAGAGTGGAGACTAATACATCAGCATCTCTCTAGCATATGCAAATTTCTAAGCAACAACTGCTGTTATCTAACAGAGGGAAAGATCCCATTGTTAGTTACAACATGGAAAAGGGACAAGTAACGTGCCATGACTCAAGATGAAACTTGCTCAAGCAGAAAGAGGATAAAAATGAAATTTATAAGGAAATTAACCCAATTTACTGAGGTATAAAATCATTCTAGATTAATTCTGATGACAGCCAAAAAAGTGTTTAAGAAAAGGGTAGATTCCATCCCTTCCTGAAGCTAAAATATATGAAAGGCCTCAAAGCAAGGACCAAACCATTAGAAATCTCGTTGCCAAAGGTCTCAGCTAAGGAAATAAAGAACACATTTATACATATTTTTCAAAAGACAGGTCTTGGAGAGTAAGTACTACTTAGAATCAGGACTTGGCTTGGAATCTTTACAACTAACTAGCAACTGATCCTTAACTCTGAGCCTGTTTTTCTTATCAGCAATATATGGAGATAATAAGTATATTTCAGAATTTTGGTAAAGACTGAGAGTCAAGAAAAGTGACAATTAAATCACTTTATAATCATAGGTTATTAACTAAACTTGTGACTGAGTTCCATTTTTAAACCTTCCACTAAAATTTAACATCTTCTACTTTGCTGAGCATTTTGAAGACCACTTTGCTACTGTGAATAAAAGACCTAATTAAAACCAACATACTTGTCTCCATGTTTAGCCAGAAAGAGCTGCATGCCTTGTAGTGCTTCAGATAACTGTTCCTTCTTGATTGAAATTTCCTCACTGGAAATCTGCAAGGTAAAGAAAGCACACTCAGGCTCTTCCTTCACAAAGGCTAGACACCAGTCTTTTTAAAAAACTGATCCAAGTTTCCATCAACACCCAGACAACGGGTCTATTTTCAGGTGACTTGAGTCAATACCATGAGTTGTTCCCAGTCTGCAGGTCTGGATAAGATGAATACTTCATTGAGAATGCACAATGAATGAAGCCCCTCTCTCTAATCCAAAGGCCATTATTTCCATGAGGAAATAATAATATAGTATGGTAAGATTCTGGCATCCATCGCAACCCAACCACGAATGAAGGAGGCACAGATGCTCAGCACTGGAACATCACCATCCTCACAGACATGGAAACAGCACTCCTTTGGAAAAAACCACGGTGGAAGTATTTCTCTCTAGATCTGCAGAACGAGGTTAAATAATTTCTATTAGTAAGACATTTGCTTGCAAAAGTCGCCAGTGACAGTCAGAGAAATAAAACTGAACTGTTTGGGAAAAGCAAGCCGTTGTATTACTTTCTCCTAATTCAGAAGTGTATCATTTCCGAAGCCCTAAACCCCATGGACAAGTGGAGACTGGTAGGCCACTGGTGCCACGGGGTGGCACAAGAGTCGGATACCACTTAGTGACTAAACAACGTCAGAAAGTAATTACCATTCTTTGAAGTGATGGGACAATGAAAAGGTATATATTCCCAGACATATACTATTGAGAATCAATTTAAAGTCTATTTTTTGTGGTTATAGGAAAGCATGAGGCCATACTAATTTTTTGAAAGACACTTATTATGGACATCAAATTACCTGAAATTTCTTTTAATAGAGAGACCAAGAGTAATTCAAGATCTGTACCCGAGGCCACAATCTGCACTGGAAAAAGTATCTATTCTTCTATCTGCCAGGTGTAAACCTGAAACGGATCTATAAAATTTTGGAGCACTCATGACCACAGAATGAGGAAATCAAGGGTTTACAAACCACACTCCTCAGAAGGAACTTGTTCTCCACAAATAAATCCTTGCTAAGGTCTGTGTTCCTATTTTCTTTTCCTATTTAGCAGGGGGGAAATAGAGATGTTTTAAACTAAACATTCACATTCACTTTGAAGGCTTTAGGTTTAAAACACTCAATGTAATTGTGTTTTCCAGCTTATTTCCTCCACACTCTGTAAAATGCAGTTTGCTAGACTATGAGCTAAGCTGGCTTGATTTCAACTGAACGGGAATTCAAGTAAATACTCAGGTCTATAAAGCTCTCCCGGGGGAACCTCAGAGATGGTACACCTGCCTTGCACCACAGGTGAAATGTGACAAGATACTGAAGTTCTCCACTATTAGATTATGCCCACAATGTCTGTTTCAAGTGATGACAAGTGTGTGTTGATGCAGAGCTCGAAGGTAAAAAGCTACTGAGCACCTCTGTGATTTCCACAGTTCAGGAGGGCATTATAGGAAATGTACCCCAGAAAAATGCTGCTTAACTTAGCAGAGGTTTACTTTTTAAAAATAAACCAGCAATTTCAATGCTATCACTAGCAACAGTAACCCTGCTTAACTTAACCCAGTGCCCTAGGAGCATCAGGTGGGGCATTCCAATGGACACCTCAGAGCAGTAACGTCTCAAGAGATGTAGCCACTCAACCAATGCCAAGTAGACAAGTTTAGCCCACAGAACTGAAGACTTCATTAGGAGAGGGAAAGAACCTAGAATTCCTGGTAGAGGGCAGAAGTTGTTTTATGAAACAGAAAAGATCCAGAAAAGCACAACTAATTTCAATCCTCACATGTTGTCTTCTTGGTTTGTGTTTTGTTCTTCTTGAAACTTGTTCATATTGTAAGAAGGAACCTGCATCTCTTTATGACACAGGAGTGCGTGGACATACTCAGGGCACAAAAGAGAGTGACTCTGCTTTCCAGCAGTGCTAATCAAAATGGCCAAGCAGCAGAGCTCACTGTGCGGCGCACCAGGACCACATACTGGCTAACAGTGAGATGAGTATTGATAAAGTTCAGAATTTGGAGCAGAGATAGCTGCTTCTGCCACGTACTGTGATTCCTTGGGCAAGTTACTGAAGCTCTCTGCTCTTCATTATAGTTGCCCAAAGAAATGGGGAAAACTAAAGAATTAAAAGTATTTTTTAGATGGACTGTATCGACTCAGTAAATTCTTATTAAACCAGGATCTCGGGGAATACCTTTTGCTTAGAAAAGGAAGACTTTGCAGCCTTCTCTCCATCTCTCAGTGTCTTGCTGATATTTGATACCCATTTTTGTAATTCTTTGGCTTTTTCAACATGGTCTTTCTTTTCTTCTTCCAGTGACTTCTGACAGGTGTGAGTGATTTAAAAAAAAAAGATATATTCCAGTAAATGACCAAGCTATTAATCACTTCACAGAAAACAAGGATGTAAAAATATTTTTTTCATCACACACAGGTTACTGAGATATTTTATTCATTCACTTAACCACATTCAACACATCATGTGGCAGATGTACTTCCAAAATGTTTAAGGGAGCAAAGCAAGCTGTGACAAACACTCTTGAATGATCAATCTAACCTCCCAGCTGGTCTATTAACATGACATATTCAAAAACTCAACTTTATTCATGAAGCACTCGAAGCTCTTTGAATTGCTGCCTTTGCATTAGCATTACAATCAGAATTCTCTAGACAGAAGAATCTAAGACAATGGCAAGCTGAAAGAATAAAGTCTACCAAAGACAAAAAAAAAAAATACACGGAACTAAGAAAAACCTTCCGCCTCCTGCAGCAGGTAAACCGTTCGCAATGCTGCTTTTAATTACAAAGTTGTAACTAGGAATGGAAGATGGTGGTAAACATATTACACGTAAAGTAGATTACCACATACAGAAAAACTAAAAACATGCATTTTTCAAGGCGATCTGAACCACCACAGCTTCACAGATATGGGAACAAACACACATTTCCCCTTTGATTTCATGGTGCTTATGAAGTGCTCTTTCGGTGAGCATAATGAATTCTTGAACAAATGGGAACCCTAATAGCAGGCTGGGTCCCATCAGGGATGCAGAATTCTGAAGTAAGGATGCTGTAAACTCACTGATGTTTCTCAAGCTTGTCTCATATTTCAGGTAAAATACTTTTATTTTACTGTGGGTAGGAGTTCAAAAAACGAATCTCAAAGCTAAATGGAACCATTATGAAGAGCAGTAAATCTTTTGTTATTTTCTATTTTAAACCTATTCTCTCAGGCAGATTGGAGTCTAAAATCCAAGTAACCTGACTTTTAGTCTAGAGGAGTGATGCAATTTCTTCCAGATCAGGAGGCAGCAACTGTGTTGTATAAAGGACCAGAGGACAAGTACTTCAGGCTCTGGGAGCCATGTGGTCACTGTCAGAACTACTCAACTCTGTCCTTGCGCCCAAAAGTAAGCCAAAGACAGCATGTACACACGAGTGTGTCTGCGTTCCAATAAAACTTTATTTTAAAAAAATTTATAAATGAAAAGTATTCTCTCTTCTGAGCAGTCAGTGTTTCCAGCCCTCAAGAAACTGATGGTGCTCCTAGCGTGTGACACAGTGACTAGGGTGTGGAGCTTATCGTCAAGCTGTGGGCACAGCAACGTGAACTAACACAGCATCTCCCATATGCCTGCTTATGTGAACATGCCCTGTTACGAAGAATAATAGAGGCTGGAAATTCCTGTCATTAAGGGCTCAGATACTTCTAAGAGTTTAAGTCCTGTGTGGAAATCAAAATCGGCTTTTTCTAAGGCTTCTTTGTATGTCAGCTTTCTTTTCGTCTGGGGACAGAGGATGTTTCTGATATAGGACTTTTGATCTTTGAGCTTCGTAGCAATGAAGACATCTATAATCCCTACTTGCAGAGCTTCTTCAATGGACAAGCGGGACTGAGCCTGGGGCTCCATCAGCCCCCCTGTCAGGTACTGAAATTCCAGACATCGGATTCCCATGTCCTTACTGATGATGTTTGCAGCCACAGTTTCCACCACGGACATCACTTTGTTGGTGACAGGGTGGCTGACCCCCGTGACGACTAGCTCGCACTGCCGCAGCTGCTGGGCAAAGCCCTCATCCACCAGGCCTCTGTGCAAGGCCTCGGCCACCCGGTACCTCTTGCCGGTCAGTGGGTCGATGATTCCCCCAGTGCTGACTTGGGCTTCAAGGCATCTGAGGGCGGTGATCCGATCGACCAGATTCCGACGGGAGGCCTTCAGCACAGAGATTCTCTCCCCGCTGGACGTCAGCCAGTAACCCGCAATAGGACTGTGCACATCCTTCTTGGGGACCAACCGGCTCAGCAAGGAATCGGCAAGTTCTGTGAGCGTGAGGAGACCTTCCTGATACTTTTTGATGGCGGCTTTGTCGATGGTTCCCTGCTCTATGGCTTTGCTGATACTGAACTGTAATCCGGTCTTAGCATCAGTCAGCATGCGACAAGGCTGCCCATAGGACTCATAAAACGTGGCTTCCTTCCACTGATACTGCTGCCCCGAGAGCTCCAGGTATGTACTTTTCTCGATCAGTGCTCTCTGGAAAGCCTCGTAGGCAGTCAGCTCTGCTCCCGTCCTAGTATCTACAACAGAAATCCTGTGAGTTTTCGCTACGTTGAGATTGGAAATGTTCTTCTCCCCAAATGGAAACAGAAAGCACTGGCTGTCTACATCAAAGACACACATGCGCAGTAATTCCGAGTAATACAGGGCTTGCTTGTTATTGGGATTAGGGAAGACGCGGCTATTGCTGGAGGGCTCATGTAAAAACTGCAGGATGGCGTTATTTAGCAGTCCTAGCTGCAGGGCAATTTCTGGGGGAACCCGAATGCCCCTCGTGGGGTCGATGACACCCCCACTGGCAATCTGTACCTCCAATATATGTTTGCCCCTCTGTCTGTCAACCATTCTATTTTCCATGGCCTGAAACACTGACAACACCTTAGAGGAACATGGATAGCCCAGGGCTGCCTTCTCTGCCTCAAGTAGCCTGATTTTAAATTCAGGGTCAACCACACCTTTAAGGACTGCATCCTCAACGGAATAGGTCTGCCCTGAAAGGGGGTCAATTATGAAACCTGTGGCCGCCTGAGCTTCTAAAAATGCTACAGCCATCATCTTGTCAATGATGATTTTCTTGGCAGCTGAGGAAAAGGAAATCTTTTCTTTTGTGGATTCCAGGTAAAGCCCTGCGATGGAAGTGGCTTTTGTCAAAAACTTGCTCAGAGTTTTCTGAACTTCTTCAATGGTCTTAAGACCAAGTCGCAGCTGCTCAATTGTTTTCATGTCCAGAAGTTTAGCCTCAACCAACTGCCTGGCTGTCACGGTGTGCCAGAGCCCTTGGAACTGAAACTCATCATCCCTGACTGAGCATGCGTGATCGCCATCAAAGTTCTTAAAGGTCTCTGGTTCTGAGTTTTTGTTTAGAAAATCTCTCTTGAGCCCACCCGCTGCCCTGCACCCTTCGAGCATCCATTCTTCACCGCCAGGGACTGGATTCTTCTCTTGCTTTAATGCTGTGACATCTGCATGCATAGCACACTGCTTGCTCTTAGCTATCTGTAACGGGAATTTACAAGATGTTAAAAGTCATCTAAAGAATGTTCTCACGTTACCCACTCCCAATCCAAATATAATTCCTAGAATAACAAAGATGACAGAAGAAAACTGTTAAGCCCCAGACGGTTCAGGAATAAGGAATGCTATTTCGAGAATCTGAAGTTTAAACTTTAGATGACTATTAAGTATTAAAATGGTATATCTGAAAAAGACAGGAGATGAAACCTGTCCACAGAATGTGTTAGAAATTAAAACTAACTGCTTGCTTTTTCTAGTTTTCTTTACGGTCAAATTTTTCAGAATAGAATCCCTGTTGATACCAACAGGATAGCCATGCCATCTGTGTTTTTCATCTCAGGCACTTAAAAACTAAAGACTACGGTTTGTAATAAAGGTTCAGGTAAATCACTAGAAAATGATAGCATGATTTTCTGTCGGAACTACAAAGAGCCAATCACATTCATCATGGCTAAAATAATATAGCCTAGCAGAGAAAGGAAACAAGAGCGAAAACTTGACAGAGGGTAACTGGTAAGGTCCCAGAACTCCGGGAATACCTCGAAGGGCGCCAGAAGCGTCACCAGGTCTATTTCACACTTGTCATCTTGACACCTGATGGCGGGTCTGGAATTATACAGAGCTTGATCTCTTAGCTTCTCAATTTCTGACAGTCTTGCAATGGGGTTCGTCTCATCAAAAGTTATCTGTAACTCGGTGCTTGTTTGAGAAAAGTACTCAGAGTAGCACTGCTGGGTTTTCTCTTTCTCAACTGGAGCCCCTGATGGCCTGCCCTGGACCTCCTTCTGCACATGCTCCGCATCCCAACGCTGCCATCTTTCCTCCGAGGGCTGTGGTCCCTGAGTCCACCTCTGCAGAGGGGCCCCAGCCACTGGGGGAGTGGAGGGGAGGTCCCTGGGGCCTGGACCCTCTTTTCCTGCCATCTCAGGGTCTGGCTTGATGGCTGTGTTCTTTTTCTGGATTTCACATTGGAGCACCACTAACTGATGCTCGTGCTCCTTTATCTGCTGGTCCATCTTCTGCTTCAGGTTTTCCACCTCCCGCTTCTGGGCCACCAGCTCATCCTCAAGCTTCCGACACTTCTGGTAGTGATGGGCGTGCCCATCCTGCCCTTGGTGCATCTGCTGGCGATACTGCTGGAGCTGCCTCTCCAGTTCTCGGATGTTTGTCTCACAGAGCCTGGCGTTCTCTTGAGCCCTGCTGTTTTCCCGCTGCAGAGACACGAACTCCAGCTGGATGCCCGAAATATCACGTTCTGTGATATCTTTGGAGTCCATCAATTTTTCCATCTTCTTCCGAAACTCCTCCGCAGAACGCTTGAATTTCTCAGACTCTTCCTGAAACAGAACCATCTTCCTGTGGGTCACCTGCTCCTCTAGGGTCTTTAAGTGCAGTTCGTCTTGCACCTTCTTCAGCCTGTTGTTCAGGTCCTGCACCTGCGCCCGCTGCATCTGCACCGTCTGCTCCCCGAGGCGCTTCTCCTCTTTGGATGCGCTCAGCTCTGCGCTCAGACTTCGTACCTCCTTCTCTGTGTTCTGGATGATGCGGTCTTGCTGGTCACACTTCTGCTTGAATTCACTCACTAAATGCTGACTCTGGGCCAGGTCTTCTTCCAGGCATTTGATTCTCCTTTGGAAATCCTGTTCCGTTTTGGTCTGTTTGTGCAAGTGCTCGGTGGTGGTGCGGAGCTGGTCTTTGAAACCATCCGCCTGGAGTTGCAGCGTTTCGCATCTTTGCTGGATGGCTTGTTTCTCTAAGACCACATCTGCCGATTCTGCCTGAATTCTCTGCATAGTTAACTTGGTCTGGTTATTCTGCCTGGTGAGCTCCTCCACCTTGTGCCTGAGCTTGTCTGCACGTTCATTACTTCTCTCCAATTCCTCTTTCAGCTTTTGGATTTTCTCGTTATTCTCCTTTTCGGCTTGAATATTCTGAAGCAACTGAGCGTGACTTTTCTCAAATTGCTCTTTCAGGTTACCTGAAGTTTCCTGGCAGGACCATGCTCTTTCGCTAGAGGACGCCTTACCATTCTGCGGAGAAGTAACCTGTGAGTTTAGATGCTGCATGCTCCTCTCGGCGGCAGCCTGCGTCCTGCTGATCCGGTCCCCCTCCCTCTGGAGCTTGCCCTGCTCCTGCTGCAGCGATTCCAGTTCCAGCTCATAGCTATGCTTCATCCTCGTGAGGTCGGCGGCCTCCTGCCTGACCTCCGCCGCCCTCCCCGAGGTCTGGCTCAGCTGCCTGCCTAGCTCCTGGAGCTGCCGCGAGTACCCCTCCTCGGCCTGGTCCTTCCTTTCCAGTTCCAGCTTCAGGCACCTCAGGGCCCTGTTGGTCTCATCCAGTTTCTCTTTGAGCGAGCGGGCCTTCTCCTCCGAGGAGGTCTTTTCAAGCTGTAGGGCACCGAGTTCACCCTTCAGCTCCCTCACGTCCTGCTCGGCCCTCCTGTTGGCCGCCATCAGCTCGTCCACCTGCTCCTTCAGGTCCGTGGCCTCGGCGCTCGGACCGGCTGGGCGCGCGCTTTCCCTGCACGGATGCTGCATTTCTGCTACTGCTCTCCGGGCTTCCGAGTCGGCTTTCTGCTTTCCCTGCAGCTGCTTCTGGAACGTGAGGTCCCTCTCCATCCGCTCCATCAGCTCCAGGAGCTCGGCTTCGTGGGCTTTCTTCCTCCTCAGCTCCGCCAGGAGCTCGCCCCGCTGCCGCTCGAGCTCCTGGAGGCTGCAGTCCTTCCTGGTCAGGCGCTCCTCCAGCGCCCTCTGGGCGGCGCTGTGCTCCGCCAGCTGCTCCCGGAAGCCGCGGAGGTCGCGCTCCACCGCCTGCAGCTCGCGGCGGTACCGCTGGGCCTCGCTCTCGGCGCGTGCCTTCTGCAGCGCGACGTCGGCCGCGTCCCTGCGCTGCCTCCTCAGCGCGTCCTCCGCCGCCTCGCGGACTCGCGGGAGCTCCTGCTCGGCCCGCGACTTCTGCCTCTCGAGCTCGGCCAGCGCCCTCTCCAGCTCCGAGATCTTCCCCGCGAGTTGGCGGTTCTCCCGCGCGGTCGCCTCCTGACGCTGGAGCAGGTCTGAGTACACCCCCTGCTCGGAAGCCTCCTGACGCCTCTGCATCTACGAGAGACGTTCAGAAGGGTCAGACCCGCGCCGCCCCGGCCCGTCTGCAGGCGTCCGGAGCCGCGCTCGCCGAGGACCGACACCGGGGAGGGGCCCCGAGGCAGCCCGCGCCCCGCCACCGCCACCAGAGGAGCGACAGGAAGTCAGCAGCGGGGGAAACCACGAACCCTGCGTGCCGGCTTTTCTAGCCAAGGGATTTTTTTTTTTTTTTTGCCTCTCAGGAATAATTTTATTTTTAAAATTTGCTAGCTCAGGATTTTACAGCAGGAAGGAACCTTACAGGTGAGGACACTGAGGTCTAGAAAACTTGAATTTTGAAAACTCACGCAACAGGCAGATGACAAAGTAGGAACCACAATTCTCACAGCAGTCCTCTTTCACTCACACACAACTCAGTCCTACGAGCTAAGAACATAGGACATACAGGAACTGAACGGCATTAGAGAGTTCAGTCTTCAGTTTCTAGCCCAAAAGAAACTAAAAATGATTTCTAAAAGAAAGAAGATATAGAACTCTGGAACTAAGAGCCAATTGAGGAAACAATACTTAACAGGAGGAAGGAGGGAATTACATAAAAATTTGTAATTTTCTACAATCTAATTCCTCACTAATTTATATTGCCCTACTATGATGCGACGAGTTGACTCACTGGAAAAGCCTACGATGCTGGGAAAGGTTGGGGGCGGGAGGAGAAGGGGACGACAGAGAATGAGATGGCTGGATGGCATCTCCGACTCTGTGGACATGAGTCTGAGTGAACTCCGGGAGTTGGTGATGGACAGGGAGGCCTGGCGTGCTGTGATTCATGGGGTTGCGGAGAGTCGGACACGACTGAGCGACTGAACTGAACTATGATACTTGCAATAATCAGAATTGCTAATACAAAGGCAGCCATAGTCCTGGTGGCTTTAGAAAAGATGTGCTTCATATACTCACAGACTTTGTTGCTGTCATTAATGACACGGCCCATATGAATCCACCTTGACAAGTACCTTCAGATACTCCACAAACATAAAGATATGTGTTAAATATAAATGCTTATAAAAGTATACTTAGGAATTCAGCTCCAATTAAGAAAATTTGTTCACTTCATTGATTACAGAATTGATCTCAGCTGGGAGGAATATACTTGACTATAGAACAATGTGATCACAGCTAGTTTATAATCACAATTTAACTTCTTTGTTAATATCATAAGCTTATTAGTGTTGTATTATCAGCTAAAAATCATCATAGTTACAAGTAACTTAAACAGAAGGAGGGAAATTATTCTAAACAGCGGGTTTTATTTTCATTGAAAAGCCTTAGTAAATCTTAAGAATTTGATTTGTATTACAGACCACACAGCTTATTTTGCGTCCTCTCATTACATGATTGCCAATAATTCTGATGAGAATTTTGGTTGTTCCTTTGCTAACCTAAATATGATTTTTAATAAGAATTCATATGAAAACAAATCTCATCACAGTCTGTAATATTTAGTGCTCTGTTTATTATCAGGGTTAACTCTTAATGACACTGAAGCATTTTATCTGCTTAGATATTAAAAGTATTCCATATATTAATATTTTGAGTAGACAACTACAAGGGTCTTTCTCAATTTCTCATCAAATTTCCTTTCAAACTTAGCTGTAGTGAAGAAGTTTTGAGTCCCTTTTTTTTCTTGGTCATAGTCTGAGGTTTAAAAAAAATGAAAATTCTCTCAGAAAAAAAAAAAGTTAAACTCAGTGTCTTGGAATCATTTAAGTGACTGCTAATCTCACATATTGGAGAAGGAAATGGCAACCCACTCCAGTGTTCTTGCCTGGAGAATCCCAGGGACGGGGGAGCCTGATGGGCTGCCGTCTATGGGGTCACACAGAGTCGGACACGACTGAAGTGACTTAGCAGCAGCAGCAGCAATCTCACTGAATCTCATGTTGCCTAGATAACTATAATTTTTTTAAGCAAAGATCAGAAAAATTACTAGAGATCATTTAGTTCTACTACTGATTTGCTTTCTTATGTATCTCAAACTTATTCACATAAAATAACTTCAAGTTTTATCTAAATTTTTCCCAAGGAGACATACTGTCTTTTAATCTCAGCAATTAATATATTCCGCTGTCAACACAAACTAGAAAAATCTCTTTATCCATTAAATATCCATTACAGATACCTTACTAATATTTCTGTAGCTAATTTGGTATTATCTTTGAAATTAACATGGCTCCCTCTTTGATAACATGTTTATTATGGAAAATTCTGCTCTCTGACCAAGATTTCGAATGTGGGTCTTAGAGACCCAGTTTCAGAAACACTTTGTGGAATCTGAAAATTGAGCTATGTATGTTTTATAAGATACTCCATTATTAAGACCCTTAAGTGGTGAATTTTTAATAAAGAACTTAAAAATCTATTTTAAATTATAATAGTCCTTTCACAGACTTCCATAAACTATATTATTTTGACTTTCATTTCAATATAAATCTTTAACATTTCAAAGGATGACAAGCATAATTTAGATATATTTCAGGCTTTTTGAAATATCTTTTGGGTCTATCAACTTCTGGTACTCTACCCAATCAGATAAACTAAGCAAAGTGGCTCATATGTGTGCAATCACATAGTAATAAAGGAAAGCCTTATTTTATTTTACATTTAACTAATATACAGTTTAAAAGATCTGCCTACCACTTAAAATGGAATATCTCTTAAAAACTAAAAATGTAAAAAAATTGTGGACCTTTCATAAATGAGAAGTGTATGCCAATTCTTTGGATGTGAATATACTCTGGTTCTCCTTTCTAAGCCCAAAGGAAGTTAGTTATAAAGACGTGCAAATAGCTATGTTAGTGTTAGTAACTCTGAACAGACAGAAATAGTTTACAAAAGTAGTAAACTTTTTTTAAAGACTAAGAAAGCAACATCTATTAGACATTTGCTACCATTTTGGTTCTCTCATTATATGAATGGAGTTATACTAAGTATAATCACCTTCAGAATTTCAACAATGGTCTAATTTAAATGGCCAGTGCCCCATAGTTTACTTATTGTAGTATTCAATTTACTATTTTTGTCTGTCCTGAGGTCAGGAATAGAAAGTATATCAAGATAACAGAGCACAGCATAATACCTTCAAAATTAGATACAATAGCCTCTTATAAAAACATACTTTCATGAATAACTCCCTATTCTGTTTCTGAATATATTACTAAATGCACAGTCTTTTTAATATACACCATATCTTTTTGACAAAAATAAAAACAAAACACCTCAATTCTTAATGCATTACCATTTTGTAGAAATACCTGCTACTTTTAACTTAATGGTGTTTGTTTTAAATCCTTGAAGATATAAATTAATTTAAAAGATATAAAACAAATTTGTTTATGTAATATTTCTGCAGACATAATAACAGTAATAACGATACTTCAAAGAAAACTGGAAAAAATTCTGCTAAACTGCCTACATTCCATAATGTAAACAGAGCCATTTGTGACATTAACCCTCTCATATTAGATAGAGTCCTAGAGAGAAAATTAAAATGTTTTTCTTTTGGTCCCCAAAATGGTTGTTTCTTTTTTTGCAATGCTTTTCAATTTGAGAGAATCTCAATAACAAACCAAAAAATCCCAGGCCTCTACTGTTTTTCACTGTAATTTTATAACTAATCACTTATACATCAGATCTCAACCATGTGAGTTTATCACGAAGCTGCCTCATGGCTCCCTGCCAGTGACCTGCCCATGGTTACTGGTTACCTCCTCCTCCTCCAGTCTCTTCAGTGAGTCCCCAGCAAATTTAATATATTGTGTCATGAGGGTGACCAGAGCCGTGTATCGGGTCCTCAGGTCCATGAACTACAAGTAAAGAAAAAAAAAAACAAAAAGATAGAAACATAATCTCCATTTGCCCTAAATGAGCTGAACAAACACCAAGTAATAATTAAAACATTAACTAGGCTCTGGGGCAGGGAAGCTCATGACTCCTAGTAACAATAACCACATAGGAGCAAGATCATGGCTGTGCAAACCACAATAATGACCTTCCTCCTCTAAATGTAACCGTGACAGGCATTTAGTATTCTCGGCAATTCAGTCATCTTGAATGAGGATTTTCAAAGAGCTTCTCAAAACCCTTAATAAAATGTATTATCATAGGTAAAGAGCAGCTACTCGGAATGATGGACTGCTCTGGACTCGGATTGTGATCAAGGTTGTACAACATTTCAAAGGTATTAAATGTCACTAAATTCTACACGTAAAAATGGTTAAGATGGTGAATTTCCTACTATGTATATTTCACCATAATACAAATATATAAATGTAAAACTGCTAGAGTGCTGCTTCTCTCTTTTGCACGCTCCCTCTCTCTGGACGGTTACCACCTCCTGAATGACGAGATCTGCTGAGCTCTGCATTCTCCGTCGTTTCACTGGAGACTTTTGCTGTGAATCCACCATGGCCCGATAGGTCATTGTTTGTAATTCGTAGTCCTGCATGAAGAAATCGGTAAGATTAATCATGGCAAAGCACTAACACATCATTCTATAGTGATTTTTGATGCAGAGAAAGGGAATCCAGTTTCACTGAATGACTTTAAATAAAAAAACATTTTCAGGAATCAATCCAATCCTGAGATGTTTCCAAGGTGGTAATAAAAATCAGAAACATTTAGGGTGGTCAGGAAAGCTCCTAAGTCCCTTTAGGAGCTCATGGACACATTTAGGAACAGCGTACCAATTATTTTCAGTCTCCCCCTCATCTAGATAAAAAATGGGACTGCAGATCCGGATGGCCAGAGCCAAGACGTGGCGGGTGACTCAGAGTACATGGGAACCATCCCTAAGGGAGATGTTCTTCCATGGAATATTACGGCAATATTTGCATGGATACTCCAGCAATAACTTCCATGGAATATTACAGCAATACTCACATGGAACCCTAACACAGACTAATGGTGGGTGTTCTAGCAATACTTGAATGGAACACTCCAGCAAGGAAGGAAGGGGTAAGCGAAGTAGAAAGAGGCAGATGACAGAGCTACATTTTCTCCTGGTATACATGGGGGTGTGAGCAAGCTGTGCATGTGTGTTTGACACGCAGAGAGAGTAAACAACCAGGGCTTGTCACGTGACTCAGGTTTCCATGAAGAATTAACAGATAAGTGACAGTGAAGATTCTGTTTCACTTTTCAACACAGACTGAATGACCCCTGAAGGCTTTAAAAGAACACTTTGGAAGCATCCCCCAAACACCTGGACGTGAAATCTGATGCAAGGAACTAGTCTTCTCACCTTCACCGCAGTGGAGTACTGTTCTGCGTACTTCTGACACTCGTCCATTTTGCTCTGTTTCATTTCTATTTCAGAAACCAGCATCTATAAATGCACACAGGTTAGCAGAAAAGCAACAAGAATTCTATGCTGTCCAACAACTTGAGATCTGAGGCACTAAGACATACCTACATCACTTAAGACTACAGCTCTCTACCCTACTTTACTTTTAAGCACAGCCTTTATTAATCAATTAATTTATCTGGCTGCACCACTTGGCTTGTGGGATCTTAGTTCCCACACCAGGGATTGAACCCATGTCCTCGGCAATGAAAGCAGAGATTCCTAACCACTGGACTGCCAGGGAATTCCCTCTACCCCACTGCTCTTAATGTCATCTACCTTATGGGTGAAGTTCAAACATTCAAGTTCAAGCCACTAAGTGACACCCCCTCATGGGGCTTCCAAAGCAGAAATTACTAAACTCCGTGGGAATTATCCACAAGCAGGCTTGAAACCCTTTGCTCCTTAATCCTAATCTTGACCTAAAGAGAGCTAGAAATTACTGGCCCTCAAGATGGATCAAAAATCTCAAAGCATTTAACTCAGTCAAATGTGGCTGTCTAATTTTCTACAACTAACCATTTTTTAAAATGTAGGGTCCCTGGATGAAACTGGAGCCTATGATACAGACTGAAATAAGCCAGAAAGAAAAACACCAATACAGTGTACTAACACATATATATGGAATTTAGAAAGATGGTAATGATAACCCTGTATACGAAACAACTAATCTTCGAATATATAGGCATAAAGTTGTTTCTATTATTTATATTCTTAATGCTTCTATGAGTAATTCCCATTTTGAGTATTGTTTATTTGCAAGACTCTTCTTGTTGATTATTGTTATCCGATGTTTCCCTTTTTAGAGAAGCTTTTTAAGGCAGCTTTGACTCTGTTGAACCTCTCAATTTTATCTTTATTTTTATTGCATTAATATCTGGTATGTATTAGTTGCTTTCTTTTCTTTATGATTATTCTGTTTATTTTGCTAACTTCTTAAACTGGCTGTATACTTGTATACTCATTGCTTTTCCTTTTTATGTAAAGTCTACTACGTTTAAGGCCTCATGGATAATGTTTTCCATATCCCGTAGGTTTTAAGACTTTGTATTTTTGTTATCTTTCTGTAATGATGTTGTTTTTAAATGCCATGTACTCAGTGAGTGATATACACACATTGTAAATTTCAGTTTTCTAATAAATTGTATTTAAAAAAATTTAAAAATGTAGGGTCCTAATCTAACCTCAATGATTTAGACACTTGAACTGTCCCAACATGAAACTTTCTTATTCCTTATGGTTTCAAAATTGACCTCCAATAAATCAAAGAAGTAATGTATGAAGGTCTGAGAGCAAATTTTTAACATTTATGATTTATTCCTGCCTTCCTTGAAACAGCTGCTGACCTACTGTCTTAACAAGAGAAAGGAAGGTCAAGGCCCTGCATGACTAAATGCAGACACCACCATGAGGAGCTATGTTTGCACACCTTCTGCTGATTCAACTGCGTGGCCAGAGTTTTACTATTTTCAGGCTGATTTTCTTGAATCTTCCTCTGAGTAGTTTCAACTTGCTGGATCCAATCATCCAACGGGTGATACGTATCTCTGTAGTACTTCAGTGACTTGCCAATGCCTTCCAAGTCCCGTAACCTAAGAGGATGACAAAAGAATAGTCACAGTTTCCTATAGCAACCAATAGGGAGCTGGCACATATAGAAAAGAAGGGAGGGACAAACGAACTGTCCTAAGTGCAACCACAGGGGAGTGTCCAGAATTCAAGACTGCCACCCTAGGCCAATTTCCAAGGGCCCCTGCACTGCTGTGGTGGGTTGTTGTCCTTTTATCCAGGACTTGTGCAGCTTATTAGTACTGATTGTTCTAGGGGCAAATCCAAGAGACTAAAGCTAAAAAGCAGGAAAAGTGGAAACTTGACTACAGTAATTATCAATCAGCAAGTCTTGAAGATCCAAAGCTTGCAGCAATGGCAGTTTCACTTCTGAAATCATGACCTGGCTGCAATGAACAGTTCAACATGAACTCAGAGAATACGTTTCAGGAGCTGTAATTGAACACTCAGTTTCCATGACTGTAAAACCACTGCATTAAACCTATAGATCACGTATATTAGAGATTAGCTACTATGTTTTTAAAAATAACTTATTTGTCACACATGGCACTATGTTATAAAAGCATTTCAGTGGCATTAATAAAAACATAAAAAATGGGTAAGAAAGAACACTATTCCATTTCGTCCCCAAAACTATCACATTTCCTTTCACTTCTTTATTTCAGTCACTGGGCAAATGATCTTGACTTTCTTTTACCTTTGACTCGAATGAACATCAGGCCATTTCAGTTTCTTTTACCTTTCTTGCATACTATAGATGCTGCATCCCGCCCTTGACCCACGCTATTACTAAGCATGGTTATTTGGATGCTATCACTTTGCAATAACTAGAGAACTGCATTGTTTTTTCCTTCAGAAAATGCAAGTAGATTAACAATACAAATGCCAAACTACATCAATAATTGTAATAATACAAAACCAAAAAGTATTCATTTGGAAGTTAAGTATCTTAAGGCCATCCTATAAAAAAGAAATACAATTAGACGCAGCTCTTGCAATTAACACAAGTAACTGCTCTATGGAATGAATTACATATGGGGGTAAAAACCCTAATACATTTAGACTTTACCCAGAATACAGAGATTAAATCTGAGCTAAAACGGAATGAAAAGGCTAGTAACCTGTTATCAATCTGAACATGAACATTCTGCCATCTCTCAACCAACTGATCTGCTTTTTCTTTGTGCCAGTCAAAGTCAAGGTCACGTTCTTTGTAGGTTTTAAACATCTCATCACTAATGGTCTTTGCTCTCTGCAGCTCATCCTCCAGCTCATGGAAGACCTCTCTCTTTTCATCCACTTCAGATCTCCATTGCTAAAATGGAACAATTTACAAAGTTATAAAAATGGGTAAGGTGCTCACCAGCTAAACACTTCATTTGCTTAGTTTTACAACTCATTTACAAATGACTGACATAAAATCAGACAATGAAAAGAATATATTTCATATACAAAATATTTCATTAGGTTGAACCTTATAAAATTGTCATATTTGGCTGTACTTTGACCTAAAAAAAAATAACAATTTTATATATAAAGTTCAGCCTAATAGATTTTGCACATCAAGAAAATAAAACATATTCCATAAGCAAGTCTGCCATTGGTAAGTCTTTTTCGTTGTTTTTTAAAATATCTACTGATTCCATTGTTTAAAAATGAATGTGTGCATTAAAAATCACTGAAGCAACTTTTCACAACTGTTTTACAATATCTTTACTCAGGGCTTTATAAGTGGAAGGACAGAAACATACAAGTACAACCATCTTTCCTCTTCCTTCTTAGATTATCTAGTCTGTTCACCTCTCTAATTTCTTAAAATAACTGCCTCTTCTGCAAGGGCATCTAACTACAAACAATTTACTTTTAAGGTTCAACTCTTCTTGCTGCCAACATGAACAGAGTACAAAAATCTACTGTCAGAAAGATAAAACTTCAAATGAAAAGAACTCATCTCAAACTAAAAATGAATCAACATACTTATTTACAGTAAGTCATAGTATTACAGAGAAAAGATATGGAATGAATAGAGAGGTATTCAAGTTCAGATACTTAATGCTTGATGTCTGAAGACCTGAGCCAAGTTCTAGAGAAATACTGTTAGAGCACAGTCTTAAAAAACAGCCAGCAGTGAAACGCATACCTTTAAAGTACTTATTAGATTCTCAATGTTATTCTTGTCGGCTGTAACTGCTTCCTCTTCACACAGTTTAGTTTCATAGAGTTTTACAAGGGCTTCTGCAGCTTGAGTGTTTTTTAACACCAAGTTGACCGTTTTCAATCTGAAAAAGATAATTAAACAACACCGCTTCTGTTACGTGTTTATTTTCCTGCAATATAGTCTTGACGCACCATGAGGCTGTGTGACGCAGTGTGTTCCTCATGGCAGCACAATAACAGTTTTTACTACAAGATTCACATCCCACTAAGTAAATCAGAAAGAGAAAGACAAATGCCACATGATATCACCTATATGTGAAATCTAAAACATGACAGCAAGGAACTTATCTGTGAAACGGAAACAGACTCACAGACACAGAGAACAGACCTGTGGTGGCGGAAGGGGAGCTGGGAGAAGGGTGGAGTAGGGTCAGCGGATGCAAGCTATCACTACAGGATTGATGGACAACAAGGTCCTATTGTATAGCACAGGGAACTATATTCAATACCCTGTAATAAACTATAATGGAAAAGGATACAGAAAATATATCTGTGTATAACAATCACTTTGCTATATAGCAGAAATTAGCACAACCTTGTAAATCAATTAATTTCAATAAAAATTTTTTAAAAAGTTCAACATCCCATTAACTGTCTAAGAGACTCCACACCATGCCAAGTTGTCTTCAGCAGAAGATTCCACCAGAAGAGGGGCTTCTCTCAAACCTAGTTTAGAGCAAGACTGGGAGGCAAGTTCAACAGACCGCAACAGCTGAGCTACCAAACTACAGGGAACACGTGGGAAGATCATTAATGCTTTTCTCTCTGAAGCTCATTCCCTTTCAGTATGAAGAGGCATCATAAATGCACAGAAATAGTTAGCACATTTGTTACTAAGAAAAAAAATTTGAGGGATTTCGCTGGTGGTACAGGGCTAAGAACCCACCTGCCACTGCAGGGGATACAGGCTTGATCCCTGGTCCAGGAAGATGTGGAGCCACTAAGCCCCTGAGCCACAATTAGTGATGCCCACATGCCTAGAGTCTGTGCTCGCCAACAAGAGAAGCCACTGCAGCAAGAAACCCACACACCACAACAAAGGTAGCCTCCACGGGCTGAACCAGAAAAAGCCCACGTGCAGAAAGCAAATCCGTGCGTGCACGCTAAGTTGCTTCAGTCGTGTCTGACTCTTTATGACCCTATGAACCATAGCCCATCAGGCTTCTCTGTCCATGGGATTCTCCAGGCAAGAATACTGGAGTGGGTTGCCACACCCTCCTCCAGGGGATCTTCCCAACCCAGGAATCGAACCCACATCTCTTATGTCTCCTGCATTGGCAGGTGGGTTCTTTACCACTAGCACCAACTGGCACAGCTAAAAATAAAAATAAATGAAGAAAAGTAAATAATTTTTTATACTCTTAAAAATTAACATTTTTATCTAAACAGCTTCTGTATATAAATGGAAGCTATATGACGTCAGTTTAGATGATTTCTATCAAGGCAGTGGTTCCATACTTCTCTATGTAGGTGGACGACATGGAATAGACATGGTTCATGCTCTGGACGACCACGCTGAGCTCAGACCGCAAGGCGGGTGTGGAGGCAGAGGCAGACGCTTGACTGAAAAAGTCTTCACATTTACTTGTGATCGTGGCCAAATCATCTTTAAGTCGCTCCAGTTCTTTCTTTAGTTTCTACAGGACAAAGAAGAAACATAAGGATTAGACAGGGCCTCTTTCTTCAAACACTTTAAAAACACACATTTCCCATTATTTCTCTTGAGGTAAATACATATTCTTTTTTTAAACTGCAGCATAGTTGATTTACAATGTCATGCTCATTTATACTGTACATCAAAGTGATTCAGTTACACACATATATACATTCTTTTTTCATATTCTTTTCCATTATGGTTTATCACAGGATACTGAATACAGTTTCCTGTGCTGTACAGCAGGACCCTGCTGTTTATCCATTGTATACATCCTATAGTTTGCATTTGCTAATCCAGAACTCCCACTCCATCCCTCCCCCTGCGCAACCACAAGTCCATTCTCTATGTTTGTGAGTCTGTATCTGTTTTGTAGATAAGTTCATCTGTGTCCTATTTTGGATTCCACACATAAGCGATATCATATGGCGTCTTTCTCTTCCTGACTTACTTCACCTAGTATGATCATCTCTAGTTGCAAAACATTTAGGTATTTTTATTTTTTCTTTACCTAAGAAACGAAGCCAAGGCTGTCCACTTTTACCATCAGTCATTCCCTCACCACACACCCCTGGGGCCCAAACACCTACACATCACCAAGTGCCAGACGGAGAGGCCCTGCAGCCTCCATGTAAATGGCGAGGACACAGTGCTCCCTGTTCACCCAGTGAGAGGCAGAACTGAACCACGGATCCTCGCCTGCCATCAGCCGTGGGCATACAGTCAGAGCTCACAAGGTGGCCCCAGCAGAGACTGCGTGAGAGGTCACAGGGTCAGTGGTGAAGGTCGCCAAGACCCTCCTCTGTGCTGACCTCGGCCACGCGCTCGCAGCCTCACCTCCTGCTCCGAGATCCTGAATACGCTCTCGTGCAGGTCGTCTCTCTCCAGCGGGGTGCGGATCTGTCTGATGAGACGGTCCTCACAGCTCTCCAGCCGAAGCCTGAGGTTTCGAACTTCAGAGATGTAGAGATTGTAAGCCGATTCCTCTTGCTCCTCTGTGAGAGTAAACATAATGTTTAGAAAATACCTCATTTGCTGTCGTTTGGATGTTTTTATTCATGATTTAATAAGGCAATTTTACCATTATTGAGACATGGCTAGTCAGACTAATGTTACCAGTTACCACCACAAACCCACACCAAGGATATAAACCTTGAAACTGTGGACCTTACAATTTACAAAGAGTTAATACAACTTCCCTAATGCCACTTAAAGTACCAACATCTGACTGAAGATGTCTGAGGAAAGTAATACATTGGTTTGTTTTGTTTTCACAAAAATGTGAAATATATTAATAGCAAATTAGTCATAAGATAATGTTTAAATTAGAGTATTACTACTGAAGTTTTTTTGGTCTCTAAGTTTTACGGGTCAAGAATTTGGAATAAAATTTATATCTGACAAACATTAACAAGACAAAATCTTTTCCTTCAACCCCTATATAAAATCCAGGTTTGGTTAAAGGAAACCTCTGCCCTTTGCTTTCAATTTTGCTGTGAATCTAAAACTTCTCTTAAAAAAACATTCTTTAAAAAATCCAAGTTTGACATATGAAAAAGTAATTGAAACTTGTCTGAAACTAAGATATCATTCTGAACATTATATTGCAAACTAGTGAAAATGATTAAAAGTGGATGCATTAAGAATTCACTGTCATATAACTTGGTTGGCAGTTTTTTACTACTTAATCATTTGGAAAAAAATTAATTCCTTCTTGAATCTTCCTATCTCAAACATCCATTTAACACTTCAGTAACTGTTTCTACCTATTGAGTGACATAATACACCGAAGACTGAGAGTCCCACTGATGACAGAAAACAGCCTGGACTAAACACTCATGCGGGGAAAAGGCAAGGATTCCTTTACCTCTTTCTGCAGATTTAAGAAGTTCTTGATAATACTGCTTGCACACATTAACCTCCTTTTCCAGTTGTGTTATATCTGAGCCTGAAAATATTTGGGATTCCTGGCTATCTTCAAGAAAATCTTCAAAACGGGATTGCAGATTACTCAGAACTTGCTGATGTTCACCAGGCAACATGGTCTTTATCTAAAGAAGACAAATGATCCATTATAGTATTAAGGCTGAAATTTCAATAGGACTGCTCTCAAGTGGTTCTCATGGGACATGAGTCTATATTAAATAGTCATAAATAGAAAACCATTGGAAATTATTTTTTTCTTCATTCACAACTTTAGGTTTTAAAAGACAAGGGAAAACAAGACTACAAAACTTCATAAGTGAATCAAACTACACCCATGTCTATATGCCCAAACACTATATACTATGTCTCCCAATGAAAACGGAAGCCCTGAATGAAGTATGGGGTTTCCAGATCCCCCAACTCTTAGAAAGTACCTCATATAAAACAGGCATGTAACAGATATTCACTGAATAAATGACTTTCATCATGATCTGCTGCACCTCATCCTACTCAAGGGAAAATACAAAGGCCACTCCTCATGACAAAGGCCTGCATCTTGGGACAGGTTGGGTGGACGTGCAGATCTGCACTTACTGAAGCCACATTGCTCGCTCGGATTCTGTCGATTTCACTGATGAGATAGTGCCAGGAGACCACACTCTTCATGTTTATGTGAGACTCGTGCCAAAGGGTCAGGACATTCTGATACTGCTGCTCAATTCTGAAACACACAGAAGAAAACTCAGATTCAGCCCTTCCACTCCCCATGAGCACATGCGACGGTTTCTTTCTGTGTTTGAGACATATCCCAGGTTCACCAGCTCTAGGTCCTTCTGATCCAGTGGTGTTATTGTTCAGTCGCTAAGTCTTATCTGACTCTTTGCAACCTCATAGGCTGCAGCATGCCAGGCTTTCCTGTCCTTCACTATCTCTAGGAGTTTGCTCAAACTCATATTCTATTAGCCTTGTCAAAGCATTGATTGTTTCTTTAACCTTCAGAGACCCCCAAAGCCAGCCCTACATCTGGAGTTAATGCACACAAACCTGTTTGCAAAGTCAACTGCCTCTTTGTTTGGAGGAGGGATGGTGAAGCACACAGAAGGGACCATGGCCTCATTCCCAGTGGGGCTGATGACCTTCCACTTAGCACGATGAGAGTTGTTTGCCAAAACGCATTCATCATCTTTGAAAATGGTTATCTGGTTTTAAAAGAAGAAGAGAACAACCAGATGTGGTCACTGTGGTATTCGTCTCTTTCCATACCAAGTCTAGGCAGGTTTTTTTTGTCTTTTTTAAGGTGGAAAACTTTACCACTGGTGAGCAATATGACCTTGTTTTTTTAAATATATGAACAATGCCAGAAACAGGTCTCTTTCTAGGAGTTAAAGTACCTCAATTTGTCTGTAGTCACAAATGGCTTTGATCGGAAGAGAAGTTTTGAGTGGACAGTCAGGATTTCTGGGCTTCAACTGAACGATTGTTTTTGCTCTCCCCATCAGGCTCGCCACTGTACTTTTATACTGCAGAAGCTCTTCTTTCTCTTCCTGAGGAATAAATCAGAGGGTTTTAGAAGCAAACAGCGTGCGCTCTCTGTTCTCTGAGGGCTGTGCACAAATGCAGCTTCCCCAGAAGAGTCTTCCCTCACAGCCCGTCTGAACCGACAGCCCCTCTCCGCCCACTCTCCCCCTCTGTTGTATGGTTGTTTTCTTTCCTCCTTCACATTTACCACCATCTAACAGACTACATACATTGCTATTATACTAATTTATCATGTTTATTGCATCCCACCCCTGGCAGGGTTCTTGTCTGCTGTGTTCAGTCCCAGCACTAAAAATACTCTCTAGGATATAGAAATGCTGACAAGTCTTTAAGGAATAAATGACTAACCACATATACTCACACAAAACATTGTGAGAACATTTTAAAATACTAAGGCAATCACATCAAACAATACTCCTGCTGTGTTGCCAAAAAGAGAAAAGTGCTAAAACTGAATGTTTAAGTGCTTGAGTGAGGCGGAAACATCAAGAGTACCAATAAAATGCGAAGCTCCACACACAGAAACACAACAAGGCACGCATCTAGCCCACTGCGCCTCCCTTTCGAGGCCTGGGGGTCTCCTACTCATACCATTGACTCCTGAACAAGGTCCTCCAGCTTGTGGATGCTGCTGGACCGGTCACAGCTGTACTTCCGCTGGATGGCATCTTTTAGATTCCTCAAGTAATCTGTGGCTTCTTTGGCATCATTGAAAAACTAGCAAAAGATGCAAATGGGCAGTTAAAGTACATGAAACGTCAGCAAAGCCCCCAGTTGTTAGGTTTGAGTACCAGAGTCCTGTGTGTACCCCTCCTACATGGCAACAGAAGGAAACCACAAGACTTCTTCTCCAGAGCCCTTCCTTTAACCAAATACCAACTCTTGAACTTGGATGATGATGAGTGAATGCTACGTGTCCAAAGGTTATGTCTCCAGAGAACAAACCTGTGGTTGCCCAGAGGGAGGAGAGGTGGGAGAAGGAAGCACTAGGACTCTGGGGTTAGCGGATGCAAACTATGCCATATAGGATGGATAAACACCAAGGTCCCACTGGTATAGCACAGGGAACTGTATTCAGTATCCTGTGATAAACCACAATGGAAAAGAACATGAAAAATAATACATCTATACGACAAAGTTTGTGTCTACATTGTGGTCTTGGCCCTGTATCACGTTGACAGAACATCTATTTCACTTTAGAACATCTATAAACACTTAAACAGTTGTTAAATGAAAGTGAAAGTCATTCAGTTATGTCTGACTCTTCGCAAACCCATGTTCTGTAGTCTGGAAGGCTCTTCTATCCATGGAATTCTCCAAGCTAGAATACTGAAGTGGGTAGCCTTTCCCTTCTCCAAGGGATTTCCCAACACAGGGATTGAACCTAGGTCTCTTGCATCACAGGCGGATTCTTTACCAGCTGAGCCAGGGAAGCCCAAGAAAACTGGAGCGGGTAGCCTGTCCCTTCTCCAGTGGATCTTCCTGATCCAGGAATCGAACCAGAGTCTCCTGCATTGCAAGCGGATTCTTTATCAGCTGAACTACTGGGGAAGCCCAAACAGTTGTTAAGTGGGAGTGAAATTGCAAGAATATTTTAAAACTTCTGAAGAAGAGAAAAAAAAGCTCCCGCTAGTAAAATTATACCTCAAAAAGAGAAGCATGGACAAAGTTACAATTTTCTGACATTTTAAGTGGTTTTCAAAGTATTTCTTCTTTATTAAAATGCTTCCATTTACCCTAAAGGACATAGAACCCTTCTATCCTACAATGAAGACATTTTGGTTTCTTTCCCCCCAATCAGACATACATGCATCCCAACATTACACCATGGAAATGTTTCCTGTAACTCAGCTGAAATTGCAGTAGCACCTGCCGACACGGTGACTGTTCTGTACCTCAAAATAAGCGCCGTTCTCCTTCACGTGCTGCTCCACACACTGGCAGAGCTGCAGGATCCAGCTCCACTGCGTCTGCATTGCCGCGCGGTAGGCCTGCCAGAGAAAACACAGTCACTGCTGCCGTCTGCACAGCAAGACACACCCAGGCTTCTCAGGTCTACACAGGTGATGAGATGCCTTTAACAGAGACTTGAGAATCAGGGACGTGAACTGTCCCGCTAATCTAAGCATCCCCACTTGCACAAAGCCAGTCCTAAAAGTTTAAACAGACATTTTTCTTTTTCATTTTTTTAATATAAATTTATTTATTTTAATTGGAGGCTAATTACTTTACAATATTATAGTGGTTTTGCCATACACTGACATGAATCTGCCCCAGGTGTACATGTATTCCCCATCCTGAACACCCCTCCCACCTCCCTCCCCATCCCATCCCTCCGGGTCATCCCCATGCACCAGCCCCGAGCATCTTGTGTCATGCACTGAACCTGGACTGGCGATTCGTTTCACATATGATAATACACGTGTTTCAATGCCATTCTCCCAAATCATCCCACCGTCGCCTTCTCCCACAGAGTCCAAACGAGTGTTTTATACATCTGTGTCTCTTTTGCTGTCTCGCATACATTTTTCAATCAGTCCAATTTCTTTTAAATTTTCAGTTTCTTGACATGTTTTTCTTGTCACATATATGAAAAATGCTAACTCTGGGGCTGTTTTTCCAGGCAGACTTGTTTAACACTTAGAGATGGATGCAAGCTATCCAACATTTTCCTGTGTGTAATCCTCAGACACACCCCCTTCACTCCATTTTCCTCTGTCCTTCTGCTTTCTCAATTTTTGTATTACTGGATAATAAAATCCCCCTTCTGACACCAAAGTACATGGTGTATAGTTTTTTTCCTGGTCTTTGCTTCCAAAACTAGTCTTGAAGCTCTTGGCAGGAGTGGGGCTGATCTATCTGACTATTTAAAAATAAATCTATTTACCGTGACTGTTTGGGAAGGGTGGAAAAGCTTATGCAATCCCTTATCAGTGTAATTATGGGATCATATCAGAGATAATACTAGGAAGTTTTATTTCAAATGTTTTTTACTTGAATCTTTATTCAGTACAAGGTGCCTCTCTCATGACAGCAAAACTACTGTAGGAAAGGCACCTACTTACAGGGAAACAGGACACACCCTTTCCTATTTAAGGTGCAGTTTCCTGGCTTCCAGAAGAGGGCGGCCTAGCTGCTCTAACGACTGTCTTACATAAGACGGTCCCTCCTGGAGAAACAGGCCGCTGAGCTAGGTCCAGGCAGCTTTCTGGATGGAACGTACAAGGCAACCGTGGAAATCTGGCAACACTTCCTGATCACGTTACGTGCTCCCTCCAATTAAGCTACTTAGAGTAAATTGGCTATAAAATACACGTTGTGTGTTGTTAGACTATTAGCTTCTTTTCCTCATAAAATACAAAATAACTACTAGCCATCGCCTACAATACATTAGATGGGCCTGAAGAACCATAAAGATGACTAAGGCTTAATTTTATTCTTCCACAGCCTCTTAGTTAATTAGACTAACAGCTCTACCTAAAGATAATCAGGTTTACATCCACTTCATCCATTCCCATCAGAAGTCAACCTCTAATCGCACTTCCTAGCAGCTGTCACTTCTCCACTTTAAGGAATACCCCACTTCTAGTTGACCATAGTATAAAAGTATACCCAGATCCATCATGATTCAAATCTCCTTTCCCTAGTGCCCTCACCCCACACTCTTCTAGGTCCTTAACATTTCTATGTGGCATTTCCTGGGGATGAAAACCACACTTTTACATGAAAAAAGGGCAGCTGTAACATTCCCCAGACCTCCAGATGAGGTCTAGAATTTCATGAATCTTTTGTGTCATGACAACTTATTTTAGGGAACAAAGATTCTCAGATCCCTGTCCTCAATGGCACATCCCATTGTAAGCAGAGTTTCATTTTTCTTCCTCTGGAAATATACAACTGTCCACATTTGATACTTCTCCCCCTCTTACATAACCTCCAGCACATTTAGAAAGTCACTAACTAGCAGATATCAGACCTAAAAATTAACCCCCACCCCCACCCCACCGGCACCTCACGGGCAGCCTGATAAGCTCCAGGCCAGCCCTCCCCTTCTGGGTCTGAAATGTGTGTTACACCCTGAGGACATTCCTATCAGAGCCAGAGCATGGACAGAACTAGTAAATGAAATAATAATAACTAGGACTTCCTGAGTGGAGAAGGAAATGGCAACCCACTCCAGTGTTCTTGCCTGGAGAATCCCAGGGATGGGGAGCCTGGTGGGCTGCCGTCTATGGGGTCGCACAGAGTCGGACACGACTGAAGTGACTTAGCAGCAGCAGCAGCAGGACTTCCTAAGAACCTACTGTGTATCAAGAACTGAACAAAGTAGTAACAGAACACTTTTCTCCTCCTCACACAACTCTAGAGTGAGGAGCAACTTCCCCATTTAGTTAAGTGAGTGGGACCCAGCAAGGCTACATCCGGCGCCACATCACGTGGTCAAAAAGAAACTCATTTCAAAGCCTGACAAGTCAAGGTCCTTCACAGTCACTGTCCTACATCTCTCTGGCCACAGGGGTTGGCACAGATGGGTGGCACACTTCATGCAGAACTGAAGGCGCACCAGCGTGATTTGTCAGAAGTGTTATTTTTGAGCCAGGTTGTAGTAAAACTTTGACAGTTTGCATTTTTCTATTTATCCACAAACAATAAAAGAATCTGAAAGGTAATATTCGAATATCCATATTACACTTTGTGACTCACCTCAATGGTTAACCGGGCTGGGTGATTTTCCAGAAGCAGCTGCTCCGCTATCTCTTGAACTGACTTAATAGTTTCTTCCTTTTGATCAAGTTCTCTCATCAATTCCTAATTGAAATAAATATGTGAGGAAATGATAAAGCCTGAGAGGCGCTAGTAACACTCAGCCACAGAAGCTGCACTCACAGCATGGTAATCTCTCTTCCGGGCTATGCTGGTGTTTCTTTCACTCCAGTCATAAGCAACTTCCTCCTCTTCTTTTTCATTCAACCAAATAAGTTCATTCGTTGCACGAGTTACAAAATTGTGGAGTGTGTCAAGGTGCCGCTCCTGATTCCTGGATGTATTCTTTATAAGGAGAATCATGGTAAGAATCATGTCTTTGCCATATAGAGAGAAAGGGAAGGGAAAGTTAAAAAAACTTACCAAGAGTTTTGCATACTGATTCTCTAATCTGTGTAACTTTTCTGCATAAGTTAGTTTGAGAGGTGCCGTCATCTGGATCTATAACATGGGATAAAAAGACAGCAGGTTAGGAATCTTAAGAAATTCTGATTCACTGGCAATGTATCTTTTATCCTGTGACAACAGGGTCTTAACAGAAAGAGCTAAGCAGAAGCTGGGATGAAATACATACATACTTTAAATTCACATACCTCACTCATCTTAGCTTCTTTAAGGCTAGATTCAAATTCTTCAATAGCTCGGTGGACATTTTTATGATTTTCTAAATGGCTTTCAACACTTGGCAAATCTGATCCCCATTCAGTGCGGTCCAGCTGCACCTTTAAATAGGAAGATATGAAGTTTAAAAAAAAAAAAATATGGTAGCAATTAAGGCCTGAAACTCAGGTAAAAGTAAATATTTTTACCTGCATCTCATCCACCCAATTCAAAAGGTCCTGAACAAATTTCATGTTGATTTCCTCTTCTGTTAAATTCTGGTCCAGCAGAGATGACTTGAGAAGGGGCTTTCGGATCTGCATCAGCTTCAGAGTTTGCAGGGAGCTTGTATCCCCTCCTGAGCCGAAATTTGGAGCTAACCCTGATGGGAAGCCAGGCGTATAAGCAGGAGTGACAGACGGGGTCAGGCGGGAAGTCAGCCCCGACGACAGGCCCGAGGTCACGCTAGACGGAGTCAGGGAAGGTGTAAGACCCTGCGTCAGCCCTGAGTTCACGCTGGGGTTTAAGGTCTGTGCAAATCCTGAGTTTAAACTCTGAGAGATTCCTGATATCATGAGTTTCGTCTGCTCCGTCGTCAGCACACGGCCTTTGCTGTACACTGAGGAACATTCGTTCCGCAAGGCCATGATGTCATCGCGCAGTTTTGCAACCCTGAAAAGAAAATAAAAATGCGTAAGCTATAATGTAAGAGGTATTTTTCACAAAAGCTGACCCCTAAAACTAGGGACTCTAGTTACCAAAATGATCAATATTGGCTCATCAGCCGTAAGAAAGGCATCACACTAGTGCTAGATGTCAGTAACAGGGGAAGCGGCTTTGAAGGGGTGTTATGGGAACTCTAGGCTGTCCACGCAAGTTTTTATAAGCCTAAGTTGCTCAAATAAATAAAGTCTATTTTAAAATGTCATTATAGTCACACTGATAAAAATTTACAACACAATTTTTTCACTCAATGTTGTACTACAAGTATTCTATATTACCATATGATCTTTACAACTGTAATTTATAATGAACGCAATTACAACACTACCATAGTATATGTTCATTCTCCTATTATTTGACACACAGGATTCCAAATTTTTGATATGGACACTTTTTTCCCTACATTTATTTAGATATTTTCTATATTCAGAATTACTACAGATTTCTAAAAGCAGAATTACTCATTTGAAGCATCATTCATAGCTTCTGCCTTATATATATGTCATATATTTAGATATTTACATATACTATAAACAACCAGAAATGTTCCATTTGTATCCCCAAATTCAATTCTCAGAGACACAAATTTTTATATATATATTTTCCCAATATTGTGTTGTGAGCATTTTCATAAGATAAACACAAAACTGATAAGTTGACTTAAAAGATAATTTTCTCATTACTGTCCCTTTTTCAAATATCACACATGAATATTTCAACTGTAGGTTAATTACTACAGTGTTAAATACTATATGTATCATCAAATTTTTTTCTACTATTTATCTTTGAAGAACAAAACCTACTAAACACACCGAAATATGACACAATTAATGTGACACACATTTTCAACAAAAAAGAGCTCAAGAACTATTTCATAAAATCGTCACACCACATTCTTCACGCAGGAGCCATGAAGCAGTCACGGAGAAGGACAAGGCTTACTAAGAAGCACCCTTACCTCTGTACCAACTGGTCTGCCTGGTAGTACTTTCCATCAGTAAGAATCTGTACATCAATTACATGCTGGCGTAAAAGGTTCTCACATTCAAGGATATATCCAGCAATTTCTGCTTCATTCTGAAACTGCAGCCCGGATTCCAATCTTTTAGAATCCTGTATTTTAAAACAATTCAATATTAATTCTACATTAATTAAGTTTCAAATCTAGCCTCAGGTGGTCCAGTAGTTAGGACTCGGCGTGTCCACTGTAGGGGGCATGGGTTGGATCTGTGGTCAGGGAACTACACTCCGAATGCCATGAAAGTGAAAGCATTAGTCTGACTCTTTGCGACTCCATGGACTGTAGCCCACCAGGCTTCTCTATCCAAGGAATTCTCCAGGCAAGAATACTGGAGCAGGGTGCCATTCCCTTCTCCAGGAGATCTTCCCAACCCAGGGATCGAACTCATGTCTCCTACACTGCGGGCAGATTCTTTACCGTCTGAGCCACCTGGGAAGCATACAAGATTTTATTTCATCTGAATGTACCGACCCCCCTACAGCAATTCCAGCAGCTCCTGAAATGAACTTACAGACTGGAGAGCATTTCGGGCAAGCAACAGTTTGTCTTCACAGACGACACTGCCCCTCTGAACTCGGTGAGCAATCTGCTGCAACATCTCCAACCTAAAAGAAGAAACAAAATAAAGGCTCTCCTTCCAAAGTCAGAGAGCTAGCCACCCCTGAAAAACGCGGCCCACCAAAAGAAAAACCACAACCCCACACCAAGGACTCCATACCTGTGTCCATCAAAGGATTCATTGCCAAAGCTAATACAGGAGTTGATCAGGGTTGGACCACAATGAACTGAGAGGAAATTCTCATTTGAGTCAAGACTAGTCCGAGTGCTGGTCGTGTTACTAAACACAGAATCACTGCTCCGGTAACTGTAACTACTGCTGTGCATCTTTATCCAGCAATGATGTTTTTTCCTCCACCATTAAAAGTAGACTAGAAAGTACACAGTCTGCAGAAAGTGCTACTTCTAATGGTGAAAAGAGGCGACTGGCTGTTACAGCTTTTAATGGCTCCTTAAATATGCCCCAACATGCATATTCAACACACAGAAAATAATACGCTGATAACTATTCAAAAGAATCCCGCCTAGAGCCATGGGTTTGCTAGCTACGGTCTGCCTTTTGTAGCCTACACTAAAGCCCTACATGTACAGACAAGGCAGGCTGATGGGGCGTCACTGGACAAGACTTGCCAAATATTTTCACCAAGAGTCATTCACTTGCCACCACCTCAAAAACAACTCTGATGTTTCACCGAAGCCAAAGTACAATCAGGTCACTCTGGCAATACCAATCATCAGCTAAAAGAACACAAATAGCCAATCAGAGCCTCATCCTAGCGTTTTGGAAAAACCAGCTCTGTATTGAACAACACAGGGTTAAAAAACCGGTACGTATAAACACCTACGAACAAACGAATTTGACAAGAAGCAAAGCACCTTCCCTTTTTAACCACCACAGCATTTGCTGATTAGGTTACATTAACTGGAAAATTGTCCAGTTACCTTTTCCCTGCCTCCAGAGGAACTGCTCCCAGGAATGTTAGGTCTACTCAAACCAAAGTGCTAAGAGAGTATCAGTGTGAGGCTTGGAGATTTAATTTGTCTGTGCTTGTTTTTCCTTTCTACAGGTTATTACCTGGCCTAAGATCATTGGCTCTTTCTCATTTGCCTTTTACACACTCCCATGCCACAGAGCTATTATTTTGCAATACAGAGTTAATGCCAAAAAACTTGTTGCTTCAAGAAAAATGAAGGCATTGAATCAGCCAAGCTAAATATTTTCCTATCCCCAACACTGCAAAGCCAAATTGCTGCTTCCCCAACTAGAGGTAGACACTGTCCTTTTTAGAAGGGAATTTGAGAGTGCCATGTCAAATATAGTTAGTAAACAGAAAAGCACAAAATAATAATAGTAGCCAGCACCTAACATTTCTGAAGCAATTGTTAGGTGCCAGGAAATTAACTAATCATTTTATAGACATACTCAGAACCACCAAACGTGGTTCCTACTATTACATCCTATTTACAAATGAGGAAACAGAAGTCTAGAGAGGATAGTGAATCTCAGATTACATGGCACGAGCATTGAGCTAATAATTCATCCAGGATTGACTGGCTCCTAGACCTTGAACTCTTAACCACAGCATTCTTTTATTTACATAAATTAAAATCCAGCTGTTATTCTGACGACTAAAATCAACTCTACCCCCTTTCTCTGGCACCTTTTCTATCCTTTCATCAGATTAGAAGCTGAGCATTTCATTTGAACCACCCAGAATTATTTCCTCCCTAAAAGGTCCATCCTGGGTATTTTGCGCTTGTTCTGGTTCAAAAGGATCCAGTTATGCAGACAGAATACTCTGCTTTAACAAGCGTGTCATCAACGATGTCATAAAGGCCTGACAAATCAGACCCACCCTCGGCTCTTTAATGCATTAGCTCACACTTCTTCCACGTGTGGGTGCAGAGAACATCAGTATACTGAGGGCCTCCGGGTAGCAGAGCCGGTGTTGTGGGCAGTACAAGGAACCACAAACACAGGAATCTGTCTGCATGCTCACTCTGTGGAACTGGCAGCCCTCATTCAAGCAATCGCAGAGAAATGTATAAATTACAACCTAGACGAGCCTGTGGAGGAGGACCACGTGGAACAGGAGGGTCAACACTCAAACACCTGAACCGGCCTGGGAGACTTCGGAAAGTGTCTGGAGGAAATCATACTGGAGCTGAGGTCAGAGGACGATCAGGAGAGGACGGCCCAGACGACCCAGCCACAGGAAGACAGTGCCGAGATCTCACAAACGCGGAGGCTGGGAAACGGGCAGGCCAGCGGCTCGCAGAGGGCCAGAAGGCCGGCCTCGGGGACTCGCACCACGAGCCCCACGCAGCACAGCTCAGGCTGGAACAGAAGGACCACCACAGAGACAGACCGTCCAACAAACCCCTCCTGAGGACCAAGGCGGCCTTCCGAGGGCACCTGCTGAGGCAGGAGAGAAAGGAGGAAGCTGAGGGATGGTTTCGGGCCCACAGGCAGGGCGGGACTGAACCAGCGATCACACGTCCTCCGGGTGCTGCCTCGCGGCCCTTCTTTAAACAGAGGGCTCACTGCCCACGGAGAGAGGGCCACAGCCCAGAACATACCAAGAAACAAGGCAAGCTCACGGTTAACCTATGTTATGTATGGATGAGCTTCTGGGGACTTAAAAGCTGGAGAGATTCTCACGGGTCCTCCTGACCGTTAAATCTGTAACCGCCATATGAGATGCGACTGCACACACCAGCCCAGGCCCCCCTCCAACATCACTTCCCTGATTCTTCCTCAAACCTCTTGGAAGTTTCTAGACAACAAAATGCGAGAATCAGAAAGACGTATCCAAGGTCACGCAAACAAGCAAATGGAAAAGGCTAATGCTGGTCCAGGCTGGCATGTCTCCAAACCTTCAGCTGTTTCCCCACCACAAGCGGACCTCCCCACCGGACACCCAGAGCAGAGAACGGCCCCAACCTTTCAACTTCGGGACGAAGAGCCTTCTCCCTCTCCAGCATGGCGATGATGAGCTTTCCCCACTCCTTTTCTATGTCGTTTGGGTGATAACCTTGAAGGAGTTTGATGCGTCCAAACTCTATCCAAATCTAGAGAAAACAGCACAAAAAGGTGATGTGAAGCAAAGACAATAAAAATCAAGACAGACTATTAATCAAGATTACACTTGATACCATATGGTATCACTTACAGATGGACTCTAAAAGACGACACAGAAAAGCTTATCTACAAAACGGAATCACAGACACACAGAACAAACTTGTGGCTGACAAGGGGGAGGGGCTGGAGAAGGGAAGGGAAGGACTGAGTTTGGCATTAGCAAATACAAAGAATATTAGAGAATGGATGGACAACAAGGTCCTACCGTACAGCACAGTAAATATATAAGTGAGGTATATAACTGAGTTACCATGCTGTGCGGCAGAAACTGACACATTATAATAAATCAACTACACCAATAAAAATTTTTAAAAGGAGACATTTGCCAATTCAAAGGAAATTTTTTCTTACCTCTAATAATTTATATAAGCGTTTAATTTTTGATTTTTCTGTCTCCTTTGGTGGAATTTCTGTTTCTTTAAACTGTAAATACTGATTGTAAAGTGCCTGAAATGAAAAGGAAAATGAATGAAGAGCTGAACTTCAAAAATCTGTTTTCATTATCACATAATGTCATGACTTCAAATGCTTTCTATTCTGTCACTTGCCCTGGGTGGCGGGGCATGCGTGCTCAGCTATGTCCAACTCCGTGAGACCCCATGGACTGCAG